>NC_055988.1:22213433-22528527 GCF_018446385.1 Zingiber officinale
AAAAAAAACAGAAAGAACTAGAACTTCAGACAGATCTAGTGGCAGATACCACAGCAGCTATACAGCAAATCCGCCAAAGGATAGAGACAGCACAGAGCAGCCAGAAAAGCTATGCTGATATACGGCGCAGACCTTTAGAGTTTTCAGTTGGGGATTCAGTGTTCCTCAGAGTAGCTCCCATAAAGGGAGTAATGCGTTTTGGGAAGAAGGGCAAGCTAAGTCCCAGATATGTGGGACCATACCTTATCAGCAGAAGAGTGGGCAAGGAAGCATATGAGCTAGAGCTACCCCAGGAAATGTCAGCTGTCCACAATGTATTTCATGTCTCTATGCTGAAGAAGTATATCCCAGATGCCACCCAGGTGATTGAGCCTCAGCTGGTACAAGTCCGCAAAGACCTCAGTTATGACAGTCGGCCTATTCAGATAATAGACCGAGCAGTTAAGAAATTGCGGAACAAGGAAGTACCATTAGTCAAGGTTATTTGGCACAGTCACATAGCAGAAGAGGCAACTTGGGAGACAGAAGCTAGCATGAGACAGAAGTACCCAGAATTATTCTAAGTTCGAGGATGAACTTTTTATAAGGTATGGGGGATTGTAACGCCCTAAAATTCTCAAAACTATTTTAGGAATATTCTATGATTTTTTTGGAATTTTAGAATATTTTTTATGGAATTTTTAGAATAGCGGAAGTAGCAAAAATAAATAGGACCGTAAAATAGCCTACGCGGGAATTGAACCCGAGACCTATTAGGTCCTACGACTTATAGATAGTCCTAGTAACCAGTTAAACCCAGCAGGGCCGTGCTGAAAGGAAAGGGAAACAATTAAATTTATATTCAAGTTGGGCCGAGATTACCACTTAATATAAATAGGGAGGAATTAAGTGAAGAGTTATTTTTCTTTTAACGTAACTCTTCCTCCTCACCCTAGTTTCCGCCGACCCCTCTTCCTCTCCTCCCTCTCTCGGCGCACCAAGCCAAGGGCTCTAGGAGCACCTCCCGGCGACATAAGGGATACGAGGACGCTCATCTCCGCGAGAAGAACGCATAGACGCGGGAAGATCGTCGAGAAGATCGTCTCCACCGGAAAACTAGCGACTAGATTCGTAAGAAAACTAGCGCACGAGGTAAGAAACCCCTCACCTGTAGTATAAGTAGCTCTTGTGTGATTGCATGCCTTAGTTTAGTAGTTTATGGATTTTTGGGCATATAGGGTGTGCAGCAGCGCACACCAAGTGCTCGATAGTATGTTTAGCACGATTTAAATGCGACTTAGGCATTTTAATAGTTTAGCCTAATGCAATAGAAGCATTTGATCAGTGTATGCAGTTTTACTACAGCTTATATGGACTACGATCCAATGTGTGGGCTCCCATAGTCGCCTCTAGGTTCAGACAACCTAGCTCTAGGTTCAGATAACCTAGAAATAGCAATATAAGAAAACTCAGCTATATTCAGTATTTTATTTTAGCAGAGGCACTGTACAGGATTAGATATCCATTGGGCTGGGCTCCCATAGTCGGTCCCTAGGTTTAGATAACCTAGTAAACCTTACTAAATTCGGGATTTGCAACCCTGGGTCTAGTTAAGGATGCGCGCATAACATGTACAGTTGCCAGGCCCATTAGCAGCATGATTTTGTATTTTAATCTATTATGATATTAGTTTTCCAAACTCACAACCAGTCATGTGATTATATTCTAAATCAGTTCTAGTTCAGTTTTAGTTTAACTCAGCTATGTTTCAGTTTAGTCCTTTCTTATTCATACTTCAGTTATTGCCATGACTAGTTTTGATTTCTATATTTTGTAAGATAGTATGCCATGCCTAGCATTCTTCATCAAGTTTTCAATCAGCATCTTTCAAAAGCATGAACTCATCGTATGCATGTTTTAGTGAGGTAGATGGTTTCTTACTAAGCGAAAGCTTACAGATACTTTCTTTTCCTTATACTGCAGGCAAAGGTAAAGGAAAGATGGACTAGAGGAGGCTGGAGGGCAATGCGATGGAGATGTGTGTGGATGGAACTTGGAATAAAGATCTTAGGGAATTTCAGCAAGCTTATTTAAGCACTAGAACATCTTTGCTTTTCGATATTCTGCACTTCAGTATCTTAAATGTTATGAATTAGTTAATCATGCATCCTGTCAAGTTTAGAACACCATTTTGTGATGTTAGAATGTTTTGTATTTGGTTTAGAATTGTTATAGGTGATTTTGGCACGGACAAGTGCTGAAATCAGACCTTTGGTCGAAATCAGAAACTCGAATCGATCAGCTGATCGATTCGAGGGTTCCCAATCGATCAGCTGATCGATTGGGCAAATTGTTCCGCGAACAGTAGGCTTTTGGATCGATCAGCCGATCGATCCAGCAATTTCTGTCGCGAACAGAAGGCTCTGGGATCGATCACTGGATCGATTGACTAGCCTGGATCGATCAATCGATCGATCCAGATTATTGCCCGAGCACAGTAGCGTGCTGGATCGATCACTTGATCGATCCAACCTATGTCCCGCATACAGTAGCCGGCTGGATCGATCCGACTATTCCAATCGATCCGTGGATCGATTGAGAGGTCTGGTATCAGCGGGGAAGTGTCTAAGTTCAGTTCCTTGGCCATGGGAATGTAAAACATGTTATGAGTAGTCAGTTTACCTCCCTTAGCATGTATAGAACCAAGAAATGTCAGTAGTTAGTAAAATTTTAACTAGTACAGCTTCCGCATGTAGATTTAGTAATGGTCAGGGAATAGTTTAGCACAGCATAATGTGACGATCGGCCTTACAGCCTAGTTAGTAGAAGGCGGGTCGTTACAAAACTTCCTTTATGGATGGTTATAGGAAATTATTTAGGAGCGTGTGATCTTCTCCAACTGAAGGGGCACAATCTTATTTAATGGACTAAGTATCAAGTAATGGTATACACTTAGGCACATTTAATAGTATCCTTCCCAACAAAGTCACTGCTATTATTTGTATGACCAAAGGAATACCAACTATTAATTTTATTTTTCATAAAGTTAGGATGACAAGTTAATAAAATTAATGGGTAAGACCCTCCACTTACAAATGTTTAATTTTGTATACGCCCACACTAACGTGGCATGCAAAATTCACGGTGTTTTGAGCTGTTGGTAAATTTAAATAGTATTGTTTGAGAAATCAATATTATTTTAAATTTAGAGTCTTGACCAAAACTTATTTTGTGATTCTTAGGATGGTTTTCAACCCACTGGCTATTATTCTAAAAGAGAACAAACTTACTGGTTCCAACTACATAGATTGAAAAAGAAACCTGGGCATTGTCCTAACTGCTAAAGGCTATAAGTTTGTACTATTAGAGACCTACCCTGATGCGCCTAATAGTGATTCTAGTGAAGAGGAGATTAAGTATCATAAGAAATGGGTAAAAGCAGATGAGATGGCGCGGTGTTACATTTTAGCTTCAATGTCAAATGTGCTACAACACCAGCATCAGGACTTGCCAACTGCTTATGATATGATGAACAATCTCAAATAACTCTTCGGACACCAGAATCGGGCTGCTAGGCAAGAGGCAATGAGAAAATTAATGACAGCCACCATGTCAGAGGGGACACCCTTAAGGGATCATATCCTAAAGATGATGGCTTATTTAAACGAAATACAGATCCTTGGAGCTGAAATCGATGGGGAACCCCAGATCGATATTATTCTCCAAACGCTACCCAGAAGTTTTGAGCAGTTCCGCCTGAACTATAACATGAACAAAAGGGCTTATACGTTGGTGGAACTTCTGAAAGAACTTCAGGCAGCAGAAGGTATATTTCATCATAGTTCTCAGATTCACTTTGCTGAAAATGTTTCTACTTCTAAGTCGAAAGGCAAGAAGAAGAAGAAACAGGCTGGCTCAGCAAAGAAGGTGAAAAGATCTCTAAGTACTGGACCTAAAGCTGGAGTGAAGAAGCCAAAGGGCAAGTGCTTCATCTGCAAGCAGTCAGGACATTGGAAGGAGGACTGTCCTCGTAGGAATCAGAACAATAAAGGTATATCTTATTCTCTAGTAGTTGAAATATGCTTAGCGGTGTTATCTACCAGTACCTGGTGTGTAGATACAGGAGCCACTGATCATGTCTGCAATACATTGCAGGGGTTCCAGGAAACCCGACGACTATTTAGGGAGAGATAAACCGTCTACATGGGCAATGCTACGAAAGTGGCAGCTGTTGCAGTGGGAGACGTCTACTTATCATTTGATAGGAATAGAAATTTGGTTTTGAGAAATTATCTTTATGTGCCAACTTTTAGAAAGAATTTAATTTCAGTTTCTAAATTGTTTATGGATGGATATTCTGTTTCTTTTGATGACAAAGTAGTTATCAAGAAGAATAGGATTATTATCTGTTCTGGTACATTAGTATGCAATTTGTATACTCTAAATCCAATAACTCCCATAAAGCAACAAATGGAAATTAATAGCACATCTTCTAATTCTAATAAGAGAAAGGAACCTTCACAAATGAACCAAACATATCTTTAGCATCTAAGGCTTGGTCATATTAACTTGAGTAGGATTCAAAGGCTCATAGCCGATGGACTCTTGGGTTCATTAGTGTTGGAAAACTTTCCAACTTGCGAATCTTGCTTGGAAGGTAAAATGACCAAGAGACCTTTTAAGACCAAGGGGTATAGAGCCAAAGATGTGTTGAAACTGGTTCATTCTGATTTGTGTGGTCCTATGTCTATCCAAGCAAGAGGAGGTTTCGAATATTTTATCTCTTTGATAGACGACTATTCGAGATATGGGTGCATTTACTTGATGCGCCGCAAGTCTGAATGCTTTGATAAGTTCAAAGAGTACAAGGCTGATGTGGAGAAACGTCATGGTAAAACTATCAAGACACTACGGTCTGATCGTGATGACGAATACTTCTTTGGAGAGTTTAGGAATTACTTATCAGAGGCTAGGATTCAATCCCAATTGTCTTCACCTGGTACACCCTAACAGAATGGTGTGGTAGAACGAAGAAATAGAACTCTTATGGAAATGGTTAGATCCATGATGAGTTATTCAGAATTACCAAATTTATTTTGGGGATATGCTCTAGAAATAGCAATGTACATTCTGAATATGATACCTTCTAAATCAGAATTATGGAATGGGCGTAAGCCTAGTCTGAGTCATATTCAGATATGGGGTAGTCCAGCACATGTGCTGAAGGGAGATACTGACAAGTTGAAATCATGTACAGAAGTTTATCTGTTTGTAGGATATCCTAAGGGAACGAAAGGTGGTTTGTTTTATAATCCTAAAAATCAGAAGATCATTGCTAGCACCAATACTCAATTTTTAGAGCAATATTATGTAATGAACTATAAGCCCATGAGTGAAATTGTTCTAGAAGAAATGCGAGAGGGCATGCCTACTTTAGTACCAATAGTGCAAGATGAAATATCACAAGAAACTGCAACACATATCACAAATGATACACAACAACAGACAGTGTCTCGTCGTAGTGGGAGGGTTGTTAGGCAACATGAAAGATTCATATTTTTGGGAGAGTCGTCGGACTTGGTCCCAGGTAAACATGAACCTGATCCCTGAACATATGACGAAGCAGTCCAAGATATAGATGCAGAATCTTGGCAAAGAGCAATGAATTCAGAAATAGAATCTATGTATTCTAATAAGGTCTGAGAGCTTGTAGAACCACCAAATGGTGTAAAAGCCATTGGATGTAAGTGGATCTACAAAAGGAAAAGAGGGACAGATGGGAAGGTGGACACCTTCAAAGAAAGGCTTGTTGTGAAAGGGTACACTCAGAAAGAGGGAATCGATTATGAGGAAACTTTTTCGCCAATGGCCATGCTTAAGTCTATCTGGATACTCTTATCCATTGTCGCTCATATAGATTATGAAGTTTGACAAATGGATGTCAAGACAACTTTCCTTAATGGAAGTCTTGAAGAAAACATCCATATGAAGCAACCAGAGAGATTTATTGAAAAAGGTAAAGAGCATTTAGTGTGTAAGCTCAATCGGTCAATTTATGGACTGAAGCAAGCTTCAGGATCTTGGAACATCCAGTTTAATGAAGTAATCCAATCATATGGATTTATTCAATGTCCGAATGATTCTTGTGTATACAAGAAGTGTGATGGAAACGTGATGATATTTCTTGTACTATACGTAGATAACATTTTGTTAGTTGGAAACAATATCAAAGTGTTGTCGGAAGTAAGGGTATGGTTGTCCAAGCAATTCAATATGAAGGACTTAGGAGAATACACACATATTCTTGGGATCAAAGTAATAAGGGATCGTAAGAAAAGGATGTTGTGCTTATCTCAAGCTTTATATATCGATACAATCCTTGCTCGTTTTAGCATGCAAGACTCTAAGAAAGGTTTTCTACCTTTTAGGCATGGAGTAGATTTATCTAAAGAGATGTCTCCGAAGACATCAAGGCAGTTCTTTATGCTTCGGCTGATGAAAGCCTAATGTATGTTATATTGTGCACGAGATTGGATATCTGTTTTACCATGGGCATGGTTAGCAGATATCAAAGTTGTAAGACCGTTAGATTCGATAGAGGGGGGGTGAATATCGATTCGAAAATATCGAGTATAAACGCAGCGGAAAAATAAAATAGACACAATGGTTTTACTTCGTTCGGAGCCTGTGATGACTCCTACTCGAAGGCCCGTGGTCCTTGACCACTTTCGTTGGGCAATCACTAGCAATTCGAAATGATGATTACAAAAGAACCTTATAGGGAATGCTAATGAAAACTGAAAACAAATACCGACAAAAAGGGAAAAGAACGAGCGTAGTGTCGGAGCTTTGTTGGCGTCGCACTGAACGTCGAGCAGCAAGACCAGCAGTAGAAGAGTTCTCAGCTTGATTGATTGATCCTGAAGCTCCTGCCTAGGGCTTCTTTTATATGCTGTTCCGGGCGCCTGGATTCCTTCCGGGCACCTGGAATGTGACGTAGCTGCTCAAACCGAGATGCTCCACGTGGCGACGACTTGGCTGGATAGAATTCGCCTTCCGGGCGCCCGGATCCCTTCCGGGAGCCCGGACCTTCGGGCGCCCGGATCACCTTGTTCCAGAAAACTCCCTTTTCCTGCAAAACAAAGTTAGTCCGAGGCAAATATACATCCTGTAAAACTGATTGTTAGCACAGTTAAAGTTCAACAGATGGATAAAAAGAGTATGACTTAGATTCCGTCTTTCCGAGACCGGAATCTAGTCACGATCTCGACTTAGACATCCGAAATGGATCTAAGCCGGATCGACGCCTAATGTCCCCTTCCCGGGAACGCGTCCTCACAGTCACTCCCCTCCAGTGACTTACCTTACTTACCTGCCAGACGTCCGGTCAGCCCGTCGACCCGTCTGGACTTCTCGCCAGCTATCCGGTTAGCCCGTCGACCTAGCTGGACTTCTCGCCAAGCGTCCGGTCAGCCCGTCGACCCGCTTGGACTTCTCGCCAGCTATCCGGTCAGCCCGTCGACCTAGCTGGACTTATCCTGCACACTCGATCAGAGTGTTAGATAACAACGAACCTAACTTAACCTGATTTGTCATTCATCAAAATCTGAGTTAGACCGTTAGTGCTAACTGCACCAACAATCTCCCCCTTTTTGATGGAATGACAACCTGGTTAAGTTAGTGATAAATATATGCAAAAAATCAAGCATGATTTTCGAGGTTTTTAAGGTTTTAAGTTAGTTTTTCAAGTTGGCAATTAGTTGTTCTAACTTAACCACCTAACCCTCCCCCTTTGGCATTCATCAAAAAATACAAGGGTGAACAATCATAGTGTAGAGTTACTGTAAAAATCTGAGTTTGGTTCAAGAAAACAATTTTCAAAGTTAATCAAGCTAAATTTGAAAAAATTAAGCTAATTTGATAAAAGCGAAATTTGGAAAGTTTAATTTTCAATAGTTAACTTTTAAAATCAGGTGTGAAAATTAGGTGAGATTAAACTTCCAAGTTTTTCAAATACTTAGTTAAATTTTAACTCTTTGTAAACTGATGTTCAACCACAAGTTAGTTTAAAAAGGCATTTTTCAAACACATAACATTTTAATTAATTTTTCCCCCTGAACTTGATACTAAAATTTAAACAGCTGTCTAACCAATTAGTTACTAACTAACTATCAAAAAATAGTAGTTTTCACTTGGTTAGTCAGATTAAGTTGATTATAAGCAGTCAGTGTTTGACTTGACTGATGAACTTAATCTGATTACTGTCTGATTTGTATTTAATGTCCAGACTTATGTTGATGCACTGAGATAAGCATCTTAAGTCCAGACAGTTGGCCTATGCATCTCACCCCTTTCTATGTTTGTCAAACACACGCAAGGTAAACCTAAAATGTTGGTGAGATGCTCAAAAACTAGCCCTATGGGTGCATGCTTTCTATGGATTCCAAGCTAGTCTAATGCCAAAACTGTTTTTGAAAGTCTAAAAATGGAAGGTTTTGCAAACAAATAAATTTGACTTATAATTTGAAGGAGTGATTTTTGAAAACAATTTTGAAATTTAAAATTCCTAGTCTATTGAGCACATTCCTAATTTTCGGCGTAAGTTGCTAAACTCACTTTCAGGGAGTGGTTTTGTGAAAATGTCAGCTAAATTTGATTTGGACTCAATGTATTTGAGTTCAATATCACCTTTAGTAACATGATCCCTGATAAAGTGGTGCCTAACTTCAATATGTTTGGTTCTTGAATGATGCACAGGGTTCTTGGTTAAGTTAATTGAACTTATATTGTCAATTAATACTTTTACATTTGTAATGTTTAAGTTGAAATCTTTTAGAGTATGCATCATCCATAGTAATTGTGCAACACATTCACCTATAGCTATGTATTCTGACTCAGTTGTAGATAGAGCAACACAATGTTGCTTTCTACTAAACCAGCTAACAAGTGATGAACCTAATAATTGGCATCCTCCACTTGTGCTCTTGCGGTCTAATTTACATCCAACATAATCTGAGTCAGAATACCCTATTAGTTCAAAATTATTGGTTCTAGGATACCAAATTCCTACATTTGTTGTTCCTTTAAGATATCTAAAAATTCTTTTAACTTGTGTCAAGTGGGATTCCTTAGCACAAGTTTGGTATCTAGCACACATACTAACTGCAAATAAAATATCAGGTCGGCTTGCAGTTAAGTACAGTAGGCTACCTATTGCACTCCTATAATATTTTAGGTCAACTGATTTTCCATTTGGGTCATTATCTAAGATTGTGTTCACTGCCATAGGTGTTTTTATTTCTTTTGTATTTTCCATTCCGAATTTTTTAAGTAATTCTTTAGTGTATTTGTGTTGATAAATGTAATTTCCCTCATTTGTTTGTTTGATTTGTAATCCTAAGAAATAAGTTAATTTTCCTACTAGGCTCATTTCAAATTCTTTTTCCATTAGATTAATAAATTCCTCTAAAAAATCTGAATTTGTTGAACCAAATATTATATCATCTACATAAATTTGTGCAATAAATATGTTTGAATTCAATGATTTAACAAACAAGGTTGGGTCAATTTGACCTTGTTTGAATCCTTTAGATGTTAAGTAGGATGTTAGCCTTTCATACCATGCCCTGGGTGCTTGTTTAAGTCCATATAATGCTTTCTTTAACTTAAATACATAATCATGGTGTTCTAGACTTTCAAACCCAGGAGGTTGACCTACATAAACTTCTTCTTTTATTAGTCCATTGAGAAAGGCAGACTTAACATCCATTTGGTATAGTTTGAACCCCTTATGGGCTGCATAACTTAGTAACATTCTAATGGATTCTAATCTGGCTACTGGGGCATAGGTTTCATCATAGTCAAGTCCTTCAACCTGACTAAACCCTTTGGCAACTAGCCTAGCCTTATTTCTAGTGATTTCCCCAGTTTCACTTAATTTGTTTCTAAATACCCATTTTGTTTCTATTATTTTCTTGTTCTTAGGTGGTGGTACTAGGTCCCAAACTTCATTACGCTCAAATTGGGCTAGTTCTTCTTGCATGGCTATAATCTAGTCTGGGTCTAGTAGGGATTCATCTATAGTTTTGGGTTCTATCTTTGAAATCAAGGAGATTTGACTCAAGTTCCTAAAAGATGATCTGGTTTGAACCCTTAGGTCTGGGTCACCAATTATTTGATTGGTTGGATGGTTGGGATTCACTCTTATGGTTCTAGGGGGTTCATTTTCTTGATGTTGTTCCTCTTCTTCATGACTTAGAGTTTGGTTGGTTTCTGGAACAAATTCAGGTGGTTGTGTAAGTTCTAAGTTTTGTTTAGTTTCTTCAAATTTTACATTAGTAGTTTCTTCAATTTTTAAGGTAACCTTATTGTAAATTCTATAGCCTCTACTATTTAGGGAGTATCCTACAAAGATTCCATTTTCAATTTTAGAGGAGAATTTTCCTAAGTGTTCTCTTGTATTTAAGATGAAAACTGGGCACCCAAACACTTTAAAATATTTTATATTGGGTTGTTTATTATAAAATATTTCGAAGAAGGTTTTGTTATGGGTTTTATTTATTGTTGTTCTGTTCTGTACATAGCAGGCTGTACTGACAGCTTCTGCCCAAAGGTTCTTTTGATTTTAATCCCTTTTTCATTTTCAATTTGTTTGCAGAAGTTTATAAAGATTTCACAAGTTTCATCTTTATGTTTTAAGAATTTTACCCAAGTAAACCTAGAATAATCATCTATAATTACTAAACAATATAACTTTCCATTTATGGATTTGACTCCATGGGAGTCAAAAAGGTCTAAATGTATAAGTTCTAATATTGAGTTCGTTTGTGGTTGATTTGTTTGTTTGTGAGTGGATTTAGTTTGTTTGCCTTGTTGACAAGCGTTACATATGGTTGAATCTAAGTTAGGTAATTTTGGTAAACCCCTCACAAGTCCATTTAGTTTGCTTATATTTCAAAAATTGGTGTGTGACATTCTTCTATGCCATAACCATGTTTCTTCTTTTCGTGTTAAATAACACTTATTGGAAGAAGTGGTTAAGTTGATGGCATAGATGTTGTCTTTTCTAAAACCTTTTAGGCTTATGGTAGGATTATCTAGATGTTTGATTAAACACTCTGTGGCTAGAAATTTGACCTTATACCTAGTATCACACAATTGACTTATGTTTAAAAGATTATATTTAAAATTTTCAACAAGTAAAACATTTGTAATTATAAAGTCTATTTTTAATTCAATATTACCTATACCAATTACCTTGAGTTTGCTGTTGTTTCCAAAGGCAACTGTTCCTAAGCTTTTGTAAGTGAGTTGCGTGAACTTGGTGTGATCTCCGGTCATATGTTTGGAGCAACCACTGTCCAAAATCTACTTGGTTTCCTACAGTAAGTGGGATTTAACGTTAGTCCTTTTAGTTTTAAGTTTTAAAATTAAAATTTGAAGTTAATTTTTAAGTTTAAAATTAAAATTTGAAGTTAAAATTTGAAATTAATTTTTAAGTTTAAAATTAAAATTTTGAAATTAATTTTTAAGTTTAAAATTAAAATTTTAAAATTAATTTTAAGCTTAAAATTAAATTTGAAAAAATTTGAAATTAATTTGTAAGTTTAAAATTAAATTTGAAATTAATTTTTAAGTTTAAAATTAAAATTTTGAAATTAATTTTTAAGTTTAAAATTAAAATTTTAAAAGCTTAAAATTAAATTTGAAAAAATTAAAATTTGAAATTAATTTTTAAGTTTAAAATTAAAATTTTGAAATTAATTTTTCAGTTTAAAATTAAAATTTTGAAATTAATTTTTAAGCTTAAAATTAAAATTTTGAAAGCTTAAAATTAAATTTGAAAAAATTAAAATTTGAAATTAATTTTTAAGTTTAAAATTAAAATTTTGAAATTAATTTTTCAGTTTAAAATTAAAATTTTGAAATTAATTTTTAAGCTTAAAATTAAATTTGAAATTAATTTTTAAGTTTAAAATTAAAATTTTGAAATTAATTTTTAAGTTTAAAATTAAAATTTTGAAATTAATTTTAAGTTTAAAATTAAAATTTTGAAATTAATTTTTAAGTTTAAAATTAAAATTTTGAAATTAATTTTAACTTTAAAATTTAAGCCTTATTCATCTCACCCGATCTATATTATCAATCAGGGAATCCTATGATTTTGTGAGATGAAATTGGTTTGATTACAGAGTTTTGGTTTAACTTGTGTTAGATTCAGACTTAGCTTTGGTTTCCACAAATAGGCATTCTTCGGATAAACTTCTAAGCTTGGTGAGTCACATGGACATCATTAGAAGTAACCAACCTTTCGAGGTTTTCCGAATAGTCCTATCCACGGAACTTAGTACTAAATCTTGGTCTAACTGGTTAGGATTCGTTTAAGGGTAGCTTCGGTCAGTTCCACTTGGCCAAATGCACCAGATCGAAGCTATATCTTTCTAGACATGCGATGCCCAAGCTTCCCTAACGTACTATCATCCAAAAACTTCACCAGTACCATGAGTCAAGTTAAACTTGGTCTCTTTTTAACTAATCCTAATTACCCTGCCGGGTTAGTTTGTTTTGGGTTACCCTGTCGGGTAGGTTAGTTTTGGAGGTGCCAGCTATTCTGGAGCCTCCCCCTGAATTATTGGCTATTAATTTAGATTTTGGTTTTAGGTTTGTGTCGATTCTTTTTGTAACGACCCAATTTTCCTTATTTCAAGTTCTAAAAGTCCATAAAAATATTTGGAAATACTTTTAAAATATTCTAGAGATTTTTAGGAATTTTTAGAGTATTTTTACGTAATTTTTGGAGGTCGTTTAGTAGGGTTACAAAAAGAAAGAAGTTTTAAAAAAAAAATGTTGAAGGTGAGATTCGAACCCACGACCTCGGGTCGGACTGACCCAAGCAAAACCGACCTAACCAGCTGGGCTACACGGTTTTTGTTAACCTTATATGGAGAGAAATAGATTTAAGCTATAGTCGGAACAAATAAAATAAAAGAGAAGAAAAATAAGTTTGTAGAAGCAAGGGTACGAACACAGCTCCTCGGCCCAAGCAGAAACCGGCCCAACCAGCTGAGCTACGCGGGTTTTGTTAACCAGGTATGTAGCGAAATATATTTAAGCTATAGTTGGAACGTTTAAAATAAATTGGAATTAAAAGTGCGCGGCTGAGGGTTCGAAGCCGAGACCTGTGGCTTCGAGCAAAACCCAACTGACCAGCTGCGCTAGCGGTCGGTGTTAATCAAATATGCAGCGACATATATATAATCTATAGTTATAATCGAAACCCTAGTTTTAAAAGGATCTAATTCCTTTTCTCCCGAGCCGAAAACCCTTTTCTTCTTCTCACGCGACGGCGCGACTCTTCTGCTCGGGCGAAACAGAGCCATGTTAGGGTTTCGTCTCCGGCGCTTGAAAAAGGGCTCTCTCCGGCCGGTCTTCACCCAACCGTGATCCTCTTGTCGTGGAGAGCACGCGGATTCGAAGGAGAAGCTTCGGCCGAAACCCTAGACCTTCCTCTCCCTCGGTTGTAAGTCCAAGAATCGTCGGTGAGTTGCTTCTCACCTGCAGTAGGAGTAGCTTTCGGATTTTCGTTTCCGTCTTTATCTTCGAAGTGTGTTGAGATGGAATTTGGTTTCCAGTCACAGATTATGGTGGTGTTCTGTTCCTTTTGGATTGCTTAGGAGAATACCTTTGGTTTTGCACGTTTTCTCATGACAGTGAGTTCCGGGTTCTGGTTCTTGATGTTTTAGTTGATTGGTTGAAGCTTTGTTTCCTTCAAATGGCCATGGAGGTCGTGGTAGATTGTAATGGCTTTGTTTACCTATTGTAATGAAATATTGGACTGATGAGGTAGATAGGAGGTTGATTCGATGCTGTTCAATTTATAGAATTATCACAGTTTAGTGTAGATTCGATTATTGTGATTCTGCCCACTGAATTACAGTGAACTTGGATTCTTTATAGGAATTTCTTCGATGTTTCTAGTGCATTCCGTGGTGTTTTATTTCCTGTGAGTTCTGAAATTCTAAGTTGGTGTAGTTGTTGGAGCTGAAAACCACTTCAGCAATACCATCATTCAAGTTCATTGAAGTGTAGAACATTTATATGAAAAGCCTAAGGATTTGCACCACGGAGCATTTATATGAAAAGCTACAGCAAGCATTTAGTTTTTAAGCTTTAAATAAGGTTTAAGTTTCAATCTTGTTCCATGTATTAATTAGCAAGTAGAACAATAAATCACAATAGTATGAATCACAGTTAGCTAACATTAAGTATTTGTAATCTTCCTAAAGATGCTGACCATCATAGCCAAAAAAAAAAAAAAAAAAAAAGAATGTGGAAGAGGTTAGATAGGGTTTTAATGTTTCCCTCTTGGAATGAAAAGGATTTAGAAGAATGCTATGTTTGGAGTTTTCATCTTTTTGTCCAGCAACTATGTTGTTATGTATATGAGTAATTTCTTTTGCAGTGTAGTTTTATTTTAGAATAGGTTTTATTTGCTAATTTAGCATGATTAGTTTTCCTGATTCATATCTGTTGTAGCATGCTTAGAGAGCTCAGTTTGTTTTCCTTAGGAAAATAAGTTAAGTGTTAGGCATGTTCTGTTTCATTTACCTTAGCTGAGCATGTTTGGTTTCCATTTACTTTAGCTAAGCATGTTTGGTTTTCATTTTTCTTTAGCTGAGCATGAGCAGTGTTATATCCCATTTTTATGCCTTTCTTATGGATTTGAGTATGAGTAGTTCTCTTTATGTTTGCTGTATGCGAGCATGATTAGTTCTTTACTTTGCTGTTTACGAATATAAGCAGTCTTCTTTGTTTTGCTATTAGACTTTATTCATGCACTGTAGTTGTAGAATTGAATAAGCATTTTATTGAGCTTAAGTGCAGATTTTATAAATAAGCTATAAGCAAGAAAGACTAAGGTCTAGACTTGATTTCAATTCCAGAAGATTGAATATCAAAAGCGCACACAAGGTGTTTGCTTAAATGCCAAGTAAGGGCAAGTATAAAGAAGTTATAGTTAAAAAGAAAGTATTTTACTTTTTAATGGCATGTACCGGACACAAGGTCCAAGGGATGAGCTCCAAGTTGCCCCTAGGCACAAGGCCTAGAAGTATCTTAGTAGTTTCGAGATTAGCTACCTCGATTCTTATTAAGAATACGCGCAAAGTGGTACAATGCCGGGCCCAAAAGAAGTTTATTATTATTTTGAAGTATTAAAGTATAAGTTTTGAAACAAATGAAACAAGCTTCAAATATGTTTAGAATTAGAAAGTTTAGTTTCTTGTTATTTGAAGCATGCAGTAATAGTATTATTTGTTTCTTGCTACTAGATTATCCAGTATGTTTAGTTTTACATGTTTAGTATCTTTACATGTTTAGCTTTACATGTTTATCTTTACATGTTTAGTAGTTTTACATGTTTAGTAGTTTTACATGTTTAGTATGCTTCTTTTATTGGTTTATGAGCATGATGAACTACAGATGTTTAGTATTTCAGTTAGCATGATTTCTTTGCTATATATGAGCATGAGTAGTTTTATATGTTAGGATTTAGTTTTAGCATGTTTTTATTTATATACATGCATATCGAGTTTTTGTGAGTAGATAGCGCTCACTAAACTTTATGCTTATAGACTGCACTTCCTCCTACTGCA
This sequence comes from Zingiber officinale, assembly GCF_018446385.1. NCBI lineage: Eukaryota > Viridiplantae > Streptophyta > Magnoliopsida > Zingiberales > Zingiberaceae > Zingiber > Zingiber officinale. The sequence goes on from NC_055988.1 coordinate 22,229,066, forward strand.
GATAAAGGAAAGGAAAAGATTTAGCAAGGAAGGCGACAAGGTGGTGGTGATGAAGGTGTGTGATGGCTGGACTATGGAGAGATCCAGAATGAGCTGGCAACTTGCCAAGACTTTTCTGTTTAGTTATTTTAGTTCTCTTTTAATGCTATAATGAAGTTGAGATTGTAATTGAGTCTATTCCGCACTTGTAGTTTGGTATGTCTTATCGTTGGAGTGCTATTTGTTTACTATTGCTAGAATAGTTTCCTTTTAGTTATTATGATATTATTACTGCGTGGTTGTGAAGTACTTATACCAGCCGCATGTGGCTGATGGTTTATTATTTGTTTGTATTATGGGAAATGGTCACCGGTACAGGGGAGATTTTGCCGAAATTTTTCGGTAGGGTTTTCCTAGAGATTTTTAATAAACCGGTTAAGTAGAGTTAGTAGATAAGTAACGGTCACTCTTAGAGAGTAGTAGTAGTAGTAAGAAGGGTGGTTGTTACACTTTTTATAGTTATGGTTAACTTGGTGATAATTTTGTTGATTTTTAAAATGTTTAGATTTTGAATTTGATTTAGGTTTGTATTTTGGATTTTGGTTTGGTTTATTCGATTTTATATAATGTATTTTTTCTTTAGGTATATAATATTGATTAAGTCCTACTTGCGTGGTCAGACATGCTTTCGGAACCCAAGCTAGATTGGTTGATTTATATTGGGTTATTAATGATTTGAAGGTTTTATTTGAATTCGACTTATATCCTAGTCCGGTTTTATTATAACATGCTTTTTGATTATTTAGGATTAAGTCTAGATTTTTTGATCTTGTTGTGAATTTTTCTAACATTTCTTTTAAATTGTTAATCTCATTTTTTAATGATAAATTCTCCTCCTCAAGTGTTAGATCTTGAGTTGGATTTGAATTTTTGATTTGTTCCTTGAGGTTTTGATTTTCCTCAAGAAGTGATTTGTTTTCATTTTCTACTTTAGTTAATTTACTATTTAAACAGGAAATAATTCTAAAAATTTTTTTGTTTAAATTAAAATATACCTCATTCGAGTCTTCGGAAACGAGTACGGACTCGTGGCTTGTTTCGGGTTCAGACTCGTCTTCATCTTCTGACTCGTCTTCTGTTTCAGCTTCGTGGGCCATCAGTGCGAGGTGGCTCTGATGTTTCTGCTCTTCTTCTTCCGATTCGTCCGAGGAGTCGTCCCACGTTGCTTTGAGTGCCTTCTTTTTGGTTGGCTTCGGTTTGTCGAACTTCAGTTTTGGGCATTCGTTCTTGTAGTGTCCCTTTTTATTGCATCCGTAGCAAGTCACGTTCTTTTGTTCTGAGGGAGAACTGATCTTTTGAAGGTCCTTTTTGCTGAAGCTCCTTTTTCTCCTGGTGAACATTTTTCTTACCAAGTTCACCAGGTGTTCTTCGTCTTCAGAATCTTGATCGGAGTCTTCTTCAAGTTCAGGCTTGCTTTTCTTTTCTTTGGAGGAACCTGCAAATAAGGCTATACCTTTCTCGGCTCCAGCATTAGTTTGTTCGTGTAATTCCAATTCACAGAAAAGTTCATCTAACTTTAACTTAGAGAGATTTTTAGAAATTTTGTAGGCATCCACTATTGATGCCCACAAACTATTACGTGGAAAAGCGTTTAATGCGTACCTTATTAAGTCTCTGTTTTCCATCTGATGGCCTATCGCATGAAGCCCGTTGAGGATGTCCTTGATCCTCGCGTGAAGCTGATTCGCCGTTTCACCTTCCTGCATTTTTATATTAAAAATTTTATTTAAGAGCAAGTCTCGTTTGGTTACCTTGGCGTCGCTCGTTCCCTCGTGCAGCTCGATCAACTTGTCCCACAGCTCTTTAGCGTTCTTGTGTGGACCGACTCTGTTTAGTTCTTCTCTTGTCAATCCGCACTGTAGAGTGTTGATTGCTTTATTTTCGGTTGACGCCTTCTTCTTCAAGTCAGTTGTCCAGTCTTCAGGATCCAGTATATTCCCGGAGGTGTCTGCAGGAATCTTGTAGGGTCTCGTAACGCTCATCCATTGGTCGAAGTCTGTTTTAAGGTAAACCTCCATGCGCTTCTTTCAGTATGGAAAGTCGTCCCCGTTGAAGAGTGGAGGTCGTACTGTGCTGAATCCTTCTTGTTGAGACATTCTGTGCACAGGTAAATAACCAAAAAAAATATCCCAAGACTTGGTCTTGGATTAGTAGTGCGGGAAGAAAAAAATAGAAAAAAAATCTAGATTCGTGTTGCACTAATTTAAGTTAAACATACACCAGTTTTAGAATTAATTGAAAGAAAAAAATTCACCCCCTGTCTGATTGGTGGTTGCACCAAATCAGAGCGGTACCTGCTCTGATACCACTTGTAAGACCGTTAGATTCGATAGAGGGGGGGGTGAATATCGATTCAAAAATATCGAGTATAAACGCAGCAGAAAAATAAAATAGACACAATGGTTTTACTTCGTTCGGAGCCTGTGACGACTCCTACTCGAAGGCCCGTGGTCCTTAACCACTTTCGTTGGGCAATCACTAGCAATTCGAAATGATGATTACAAAAGAACCGTACAGGGAATGCTAATGAAAACTGAAAACAAATACCGACAAAAAGGGAAAAGAACGAGCGTAGTGTCAGAGCTTTGTTGGCGTCGCACTGAACGTCGAGCAGCAAGACCTCAGCTTGATTGATTGATCCTGAAGCTCCTGCCTGGGGCTTCTTTTATATGCTGTTCCGGGCGCCTGGATTCCTTCCGGACGCCTGGAATGTGACGTAGCTGCTCAAACCGAGATGCTCCACGTGGCGACGACTTGGCTGGATAGAATTCGCCTTCCGGGCGCCCGAATCACCTTGTTCCAGAAAACTCCCTTTTCCTGCAAAACAAAGTTAGTCCGAGGCAAATATACATCCTGTAAAACAGATTGTTAGCACAGTTAAAGTTCAACAGATGGATAAAAAGAGTATGACTTAGATTCCGTCTTTCCGAGACCGGAATCTAGTCACGATCTCGACTTAGACATCCGAAATGGATCTAAGCCGGATCGACGCCTAATGTCCCCTTCCCGGGAACGCGTCCTCACAGTCACTCCCCTCCAGTGACTTACCTTACTTACCTGCCAGACGTCCGGTCAGCCCGTCGACCCGTCTGGACTTCTCGCCAGCTATCCGGTCAGCCCGTCGACCTAGCTGGACTTCTCGCCAAGCGTCCGGTCAGCCCGTCGACCCGCTTGTGTAACACCCCACCCTTCTTACTCCTACTCTCTAAGGGCGAATGTCACCTAACTACAACTCTCTATCTAGTGTCACTGACGCTATTATTAGAGTCAGTTAGATTTATCACGGTTCAGAGGAATTCCTACCAAAAAATTTCGGCAGAATCTCCCCTGTACCGGTGACCAAATCCATAATACACAAGATATATATACGCAGCCACAGGCGGCTGGAACTCATTTTTCACAACCACGCAGTTATAAAACAACAGTAAAGACAACCAACTATTTCACTCCACAGATAATTAAAGTGACTAAATGCATATGCGGAAATAAACTCAACTACAATCTCACAAACTTCATAATAGTGTTAAAGGAAAGAACTAAAACATAAACTCTAATCAAATAGGTCCTGCAAGTTTGATAATACTCTCTGGATCTCTCTATAGTCGCAGTCATCACACACCTTCATCACCACCACCATCCTGTCGTCTCCCTTCATATCTTAGCTTTTCCTTTATCTGCGGTAGGAGGAAAAAGAAAAGATCTATAAGCGAAAATGCTTAGTAAGTACTAATCTATCTCACAAAACTCGAAATGCATAAATGTAATGCAATAATACTGAAACTGAAATGCTAAAGCCAATCTGCATGTGCTCATGGTATACAGAAAATGAAACTGAATACTAAACATGCTCACTATCTAACAGGATAATAAGAAATGAACACTGTAAGCTTAGAATTAAAGAAACTAACTTTTTATTTATTCTAAGCATAATACTTATTATATTTTCTTATATCCTTGTAATAGAAATTAATCTTTGAATTTCTATCTTTTACTTTCTTCTTCTTTCTTTCTTTCTTTCTTTCTTTTGGTTTTCTTTTCTTTGGGCCCAGGCTTAGTACCATCTCATGCGCGTTCCCTAATAGGTTGGGGTTGCGAGCCACCAATCCTAAAAGAGCAGACCTCGGTCTACCAGGGCCAAGACCTCGGAAATGGTCACCTGGATTTGTTTAACGACAAGCTCTTGGATGTCGGGTACTAGCCTCTTGCTTGACTTACTTGTTATCTTTCTTATTCTTTTATCTTCCTTATTATCTTTTATTAAAGATTGTGGGAGTCCTTTAAATATACTTAACAAGTATGGGTGTATAATCAACTAACCATGCTATATAACAGAATAAAACAAGTAACTTAAAGCTTACTGATCATGCTATAAGCTAAACTAAAGAAAGCAATTTAAAGCCTTTGAATCATACGGTGAAAACATGGCAAAGGATGTTATTTTAGTGCTTCTAAACATGCTGTAAAATCAAGTATGGAATGATTCTAATCATGCTATAAATAAAGCAAAAGGAAGCTAACTTTGGGCTTTCTAAGTATGCTGTAATAAAAGCAATATATGTAACTCTACACTTTCTATCATGCTGTAGAAACAGAGCATGGAATGCTACTTTAAGAGCTTCTAAACCTGCTATTAAAACATGACAAAGAATACTACTTTAAGGCCTTTAAACATGCTATACAAAATAAGGTAACATGCTACTTTAAACTTCTTAAACATGCTATAAACGAAGCGTAAAGGAAACTAATTTCTTGGCCTTCTAAGTATGCTGTAAAGACAAGTATAGGATGCTACTTAGAAATTCTCATCATGCTATAATGGAAGCAAAGGAATGCGACTCAGGTTTTATAAGCATGCTGTCCAAAATATTTACTTATCAAACTTAAGTATGTACAACATGACCCTAAAGCAAAGAGGTTCATGAACAACATACGCTCAAGAATAAAATGCATACAATTCTAATTAGCACTAAACCATTCTACTTGCTCAATTAGCCTAGATGATACTTGGAGTTCCCTATGCAGGTCACGGCATAAACCCAAACTTCATGTGCAGGTCACGGCAGGTATCAAGGCTTCCTGTGCAGGTCTCGGCAGCACTCGGATGGCACCAAAAATCCACCCACTTCAACCCCGCAAGCTCAAATCATGCTATACTTAGGCTTAAAACCGAAATCTACAAACCCTAATGTTAAAGGATGTTGTTCGGCTATGAACAGGGCATGGAAAGGAAACAAAACCGAGCTTAAAATTCTACACGGCAAGCAAAAATCCGAAAGCAACCATACCAAACGAAGCAACTCCTACCACAGGTGAGAGTAGTACTTACTTGCTCTCTTGGACTTACAATCGGAGAAGAGGTCTCTAGGGTTTCGGCTAGCTTCAAGTCTCGACGTTCCTTTATGTCCGCGTGCTCCCTTCGACGAGAGAAGCTCGGGTCCAAGAGGAGCTCACGGCAGTGTCCTTGTCCGACCGCCGGAGGCGAAGCCCGAGCGGCGGCTGCGATTTCGCCCGAGAGGAAGTCGGCGCCGCGAGAGAGGAAGGGATCGCGTGTTTAGGTTACGGGAATACTCCCCTTCTCCCCTTAACTTATCCCTTTTATAACCTAGGTTTAACTTTGCCCTTTACTATGACTCATATATATCCGCTTCATACTTATTAACAAACCACGCGTAGCCCAGTTGGTTGGCTGCGTCCGATTAGGTCGGGTTCGGCCGGAGGTCTTGGGTTCGAGTCTCACCTTCAACGATTTTTGTCACAACTTCTTTTCTTTTTGTAACCCTACCAAACGACCTCCAAAAATTATGTAAAAATACTCTAAAAATTCCTAAAAATCTCTAGAATATTTTAAAAGTATTTCCAAATATTTTTTGGACTTTTAGAACTTAAAATAGGGAAAATTGGGTCGTTACAGCTTGGACTTCTCGCCAGCTATCCGGTCAGCCCGTCGACCTAGCTGGACTTATCATGCACACTCGATCAGAGTGTTAGATAACAACGAACCTAACTTAACCTGATTTGTCATTCATCAAAACCTGAGTTAGACCGTTAGTGCTAACTGCACCAACAAAAGTAACCCTGGACAAGGACATTGGATTGCTGTAAAGTATATATTGAAGTACCTGAGAAGGACTAGAGATTATATGCTGGTTTACCAAGCAGATGATTTGCTCCCTGTGGGTTACACGGATTCCAACTTTCAATTAGATAGGGACAATAGTAAGTCTACATTATGCTATGTGTTTACTTTAGGAGGTGAAGCCATTGTATGGAGGAGTGTTAAGCAAAAATGTGTTTCTAACTCAACCATGGAAGCTGAGTACGTGGCAGCCTCTGAGGCAGCCAAAGAAGCTGTGTGGCTTAGGAACTTCCTAATGGACTTAGATGTGATTCCTGGTTTTTCCAAAATCATCACAATTTATTGTGATAATAGTGGTGCAGTAGCAAACTCGAAGGAACCACGAGCCCATAAGACGAGTAAACACATAGAGCGCAAGTACCACTTGATACGAGACATCGTAAAGCGAGGAGAAGTTGTTGTCGCCAAGATTGCATCAGCATATAACCTGGCAGATCCTTTTACTAATGCCCTTCCGGTGAAAGCTTTTGATTGACATGTTGAAGGAATAGGAATCAGATGTATGACAACATTTATGACAGCATAGTCTTTTAGTATAAGTGGAAGATTGTTAGAGTGTATACTAAAAGCCTAGCATTTTGTAAACATTTATTTTAAAATAAAGAATCACATTGGTCAAATATCTACATTTATATGCTAAGTGTAGTTGTTCAATTAATTTATACTGTAAATAACATGGTGTGTGGTGTCACATACAGAAGATCATGTTATATCCGCTTCATACTTATTAACAAACCACGCGTAGCCCAGTTGGTTGGCTGCGTCCGATTAGGTCGGGTTCGGCCGGAGGTCTTGGGTTCGAGTCTCACCTTCAACGATTTTTGTCACAACTTCTTTTCTTTTTGTAACCCTACCAAACGACCTCCAAAAATTACGTAAAAATACTCTAAAAATTCCTAAAAATCTCTAGAATATTTTAAAAGTATTTCCAAATATTTTTTGGACTTTTAGAACTTAAAATAGGGAAAATTGGGTCGTTACAGCTTGGACTTCTAGCCAGCTATCCGGTCAGCCCGTCGACCTAGCTGGACTTATCCTGCACACTCGATCAGAGTGTTAGATAACAACGAACCTAACTTAACCTGATTTGTCATTCATCAAAACCTGAGTTAGACCGTTAGTGCTAACTGCACCAACAAAAGTAACCCTGGACAAGGACATTGGACTGCTGTAAAGTATATATTGAAGTACCTGAGAAGGACTAGAGATTATATGCTGGTTTACCAAGCAGATGATTTGCTCCCTGTGGGTTACACGGATTCCAACTTTCAATTAGATAGGGACAATAGTAAGTCTACATTAGGCTATGTGTTTACTTTAGGAGGTGAAGCCATTGTATGGAGGAGTGTTAAGCAAAAATGTGTTTCTAACTCAACCATGGAAGCTGAGTACGTGGCAGCCTCTGAGACAGCCAAAGAAGCTGTGTGGCTTAGGAACTTCCTAATGGACTTAGATGTGATTCCTGGTTTTCCCAAAATCATCACAATTTATTGTGATAATAGTGGTGCAGTAGCAAACTCGAAGGAACCACGAGCCCATAAGACGAGTAAACACATAGAGCGCAAGTACCACTTGATACGAGACATCGTAAAGCGAGGAGAAGTTGTTGTCGCCAAGATTGCATCAGCATATAACTTGGCAGATCCTTTTACTAATGCCCTTCCGGTGAAAGCTTTTGATTGACATGTTGAAGGAATAGGAATCAGATGTATGACAACATTTATGACAGCATAGTCTTTTAGTATAAGTGGAAGATTGTTAGAGTGTATACTAAAAGCCTAGCATTTTGTAAACATTTATTTTAAAATAAAGAATCACATTGGTCAAATATCTACATTTATATGCTAAGTGTAGTTGTTCAATTAATTTATACTGTAAATAACATGGTGTGTGGTGTCACATACAGAAGATCATGTTATCAATTCCTTATAAATTATAAACAATAGCTCACGACTAAGATGGAAATAAACAAACCATTGGAATAGTAGTAGTGTAATTTGGTATTAGTTTATCTTGACTATAAAATTACACTAGTACACTCTGAGTGTATTGAGCAGGACCATTTAAGGTAAGTTCTTTTTATACTGACTGCATAAAAGAACAAGACTTTTGTTATTATGGAAGTGTGTGCTCTTAATCATGATATAATAACAAGCACATATACTCAATATTCATTTCTTTAATTTATCAAAGGGTACGATTTAGTTCGATAAATCAATAGACCCGATAAGTTGGAAAATTGTATTATTTATATGGTGTATTGTTGATTATAGAATGAAACTGTCCTAATAATCTAGGTTGATAATGCTCCCAAGAGGAGCTCATAAGGATTGTCATGTAAACCCTGCAGGTGGACTTAGTCTGACATGACGATAAGGTTGAGTGGTACTACTCTTGGAGCTAGATATTAATTAAGTGAGTTGTCAGTAACTCATTTAATTAGTGGACATTCGATATCTTAAATACAGGGAGATTAACATACTCATGATAAGAAGGAGCCCATATAGTAATATGGGATTGGTGCGGTAGTTCAATAATAACTCTTTAGTGGAATGAGTTATTATTGATGAACTCGAGTTGAGTGTTCGGGGCGAACACGGGAAGCTCAAGTTCATCGGGAGACCAAAATCAATTCCTCCTCTCGGTCCTTGTCATAGCCTCTTATTTATAAAGTCTTATACCCACCCATACTCACCTTCTTACCCACCTTAAGGTGGCCGACCAAGCCTAGCTTGGAGCTCAAGATAGGGTCGGCCAAACCAAGGTGAGATGGTTTAAAGAGGTGGTCGACCCTAACTTTAACCCAAGTTTGGTGTGGCCGACCACAATAAATTAAAAGGATTTTATTTTTAAAAAAATCTCTCTTATGTGGAAGCCATGGTTTTAAAAGAGAGTTTAAAATTTAAATCTTTCCTTTTATAATTTTCTATAAAAGATTAAAAGAAAGGTTTGATATCTTTCCTTATTTGTAGTTAAAAGAAATATTTTAATTTTTAATAAAACTTTCCTTTTTTAACCATCCTCATGATTTTAAAAGAGAGTTTTAAAATTTAAATCTTTCCTTTTATAGTTTCTACAAAAGATTAAGAAAAGATTTGATATCTTTCCTTATTTGTAGATTGAAAGGAAGATTTTAATTTTAGAGAAAACTTTCCTTTTTGTAAATCATCCACATATTTTAATAGAGAGATTTTAATTTATAAAAGTTTCCTTTTATGACCAACCATGAAGGGAATTTTTAAAAGAGAAATTTTTATTTAAAAATTTCCGAAAACAAATTAGGAAGTTTTAATTTTGTGTTTAAAGCTTTCCTTCCTTGGAGGATTAGATATGGCCGGCCACATTAATGGAGAAAAGGAATTTTAATTAGTTAAATTTTCCTTTTCAATGGCAAGGAAAATAAGAATGTTTTTATTAAAACTTTCCTTATTTGCCAAGACCAAAGAATATAAAAGAGATGGTAGAGGTGCCTCACCTCATAAGAAGAATAACCTATCATCTATTCCTCTCTCTTTTCTTCCTTGGTGTGGTCGGCCCTCTTCCTTCCCTTCTCTTCTTCTTGTGGCCGAACCTCATCTTCTCTTGGAGTTCTTGTGGTGGCCGAATCTTGCTTGGAGAAGAAGGAGAGAAAGGAGGCTTTGTTTCTAGCATCCCTTTGAGCTTGGTGGTGGTGACCGAATCTCATCTTATCTTGGAGTTCTTGTGGTGGCCGAAACTTGCTTGAAGAAGAAGGAAGCTTGGGTGGATTCTCGTCTCGGTAGATCGTCGCTCACACGACGTCCGAGATAAGAAGAGGAATACGACAGAAGATCGTGAAGTCTATAAACTATAAAAGGTATAACTAGTTTTAGTTTCCGCATCATAACTAGTTCATCCTTTTATTTAGATCTTGAAATATCAAACACAAGAGGCTAATGTTTCTAAGTTTCAAATTTGTGATTCAAGTTTGTGTTTCTTTTATTATTATTTTTTTTTGAACTTGTGATTCGATTGTTCTTTTTGGTTAAGCCTAGGGTTACTATAAGGAAATTAAATATTGAATTTCGTTGAAAGGTTTTGTCTAGGAAGTAGTGGATGCTCTCATACCCAAGAAGACCTAGTGTCTCGCCATGTTTAACCTGGAAGTCGATCTCTGAAATTAATATTTAATTGAATTTGTAAAATAGGTGGATTTAGATCAATAATGTTAAGCATCGTTTGCGATCCAAGTCTAAACCACTAAGAACAGATAAGTTGAATTTGGAATCAATAATGTTAAGTTCCGTTTGTAATTCCAAATTTAATTTCTAAAGAACACAAGAGTGTGATAGGAATGGTTCAGGACTTGTACAAAATTTTTGTACAGGGGAACCGATACGATATTCTGAGTAGCAACCAACAAAAGCATCAGGGAGTACCTCTTGGCTTTGGTGTCGTCGCAGCGACAATGGTGAGGAATCTAATCATGATGGCTAGCGCTAGTTCGATTTCTTTTGGTTTTCCTATGAGGAATGTTTTTTGTACCAAAAGAAGCATCCATCAAACTAGATTTGATCCAACAGATTTTAACGAAATGATTTTTTTAACTTAAAGTTTAAGTTGCTCTTAATCTATAATTAGCCAAAAATAATGGATACGTAAATATTCTGATTTTTTTAAGTAACATAAAAAATATTTTTAATTCTACCGATTAGTTCCTGTCGTTCTAGCTTTGTTGGGTCATTTCTGTGCATGCATTAAACTAAGGCCATTTATTTTAGTCCCAATGTTGATAAATTTCTCTCACAGGCAAGAAAATTCAGTGTAGCAGTAGGTTCACAAGTCCGGGTTGAGGATCCTGATGTCGCTTGGATAGATGGAGAAGTCTTGCAGGTCAAGGGCAGTGAGATTAAAATCAGCTGTAGCACTGGGAGAACGGTGAGCACTTCATTCACTATTAAACTGCATTTTGTTTTTGGCATGTATGCCATGAAAGTTAGCAAGTGCAAGTCTTTGTAAGCTATTCTAGTATTTGATTTGTCTCTGATAGTCTCACATGGAAGATGCTTCTGAAGCTTAAAATGTTGGATGACATCTTTTGTGTGTTCAGTGATTTAGAGATCTTCCTAGTATCTACCATGGGATAGTGAACCCATAGTATTAATTTATGTGTCTTTTTTTAATATGACCACTCTTTGTAATGCAGGTGACTGCTAAGATCTCTGATGTCCACCCTAAGGATCCTAAAGCTTCACCTAGTGGAGTGGATGACATGACCAAACTTGCTTATTTGCACGAACCAAACATGCTACAAAACTTGAGAGCTAGATATGACATTAATGAAATTTATGTAAGTAAATATTAATAAAACTGAGATCCTAGTTCCTTAGCAATATCCTATATGGCATAAACTACCGGTGAAAATCAATACCTCTAGATAACTGTATTATTTTAACTAAAGGTATTTACCTCAATAAGGTTCAAATAGCACAAAATGTTACATGCTATTATGAAATATTTACTTTCTTTTATTTTTTATTTTTATTTCCTAAAGCATAGTTTCATGCCCAAAATGCTTGTTTATTCTCTTGAATATTACTACTCTGAGTAGGTCCAAAGGATGAACCACATAACATTAAATTCTCGAGTTGAAGAAAGTCCATCAGCTTTTGATGAAAGAATAGCTGGTGAAGGTACTAAAGAACCTGCTGCTAATGCTAATCCTAAAAATTCTAGGAGTTGTCCTAGAAGTGATGTGGTTTGTGTTTCTAGAATTTTATTTACCATCACTTCAGATCATTAACTCATCTTAAGACCACTTGATTCATGATTACTCCATCCTTGATTCTTTCACGCAATAATACTCAAGCTAAACTTGAGTAACAATAGCTTTATTTGCCTCAATCCTTCAAACTTCAGTTTAATACTAGTAAGTAAAGAAGATCATCTTAGTGATCAATGATCTTATATCTTTTCATGTCTGCAAAAAGGTTTTTGGATCATATAATTCAGTTTTTGAGAGCTCATTTTTGCTTTCAAATGATTACAATGAAAGGTACTTATTCGTTAATTTGTGTCCTCATGGTGCAAAGATTTTGAAGAAGTCAAACCAAAAGGAATATTCAATGTTGAAATCGTTATGTGGTGAGTTCCAACTTATGAGATGTTGTGTGCTTTGTTGGTGAGTCACATCATATCTATTTATTTTATTATAGTATCTATGGCTCATTCCCCAATCTTTGTTGTGTCATGAATCTTTATATTCTTGCAATGAATTTGGAGATGCTTAAGATCTTTTTTGCTCGATTAGAATCACAAAGGCAACAAACTTGATTTGATGCTATAATTTGTACTCTGTAAAGTCCAAATTCTAGTGAATATTGGGGTTAGGAGCATTCAACCTATTTTATTGCAATGTTCAAACTCTAATACAGCAACATTCATATTTTTGGTGAAGCATATTTTCAAATTTTCTTATTGAAACCTGCTTTTAAAATGATGTGTAATTAATTATCACATAGTACTCAAAGTGTTCAATGCCCATCTTGCTAACTTGAGTCCATTGTCTACTGGTGGGTTTTTAGTCAACAACTAAAGCAATATAACCCCAAAACTGTATACATTTCTAGCCATCGTAACTTTCATTGTGTATGCATACTTTGAAACCATAACAAATACAAAAGATATTAGAAACTTAAGCTTCATAGCAGAATACTTTTTGACTCCTTATTTTAGTAAAAGGAAGAGATTGTGGTTATGCAAACATTGATTGCTATCATTTTTACATATCAAAAATTTATGCTTTACTTCTGAATCCATGAAATATTCTACATTGTTTGTGTAGAAAAGAAGAGGTTGAAGTAGCATACACCTTAACATCTATCGTTGTTCCTTTCTAACATTTTATAATAGAATTTTGTTTCTAATAATTCTCTAATTTACCAGCAAACTTTTGAACACCTACCAACATACTTGTTTGTACTAATGTAGCATGATGAATATATATAATGATATTTGCAGCTAGTCCTCTTATGGTTCTAGAAAACCTTCATTCATGATTATAGTCTTCTCCTCTTTCATTTTGCTATTGCAATTAAGTTATTAACTTGGGCTTGTTTGTTTTAAATATCACTTTAGTTTGTAGTGATTATTAGTTTAGAACAACTTATTCTGGAATGCATGAAGTGATTATCAGTTTAGATGATTTAATGAATTAGTTTGTTCTTACTTTTTTATAGAAATAAATTAATGTTTAAACTGATTTTACTCATTTACTTACCTTCATAGTGTTTATTGTATGAATCTTTAGAATTTGGACTATTATAATTGCTCATGTAGCATGAACATGAATTTTGATTCCAACCTTTCTATTGAAAAATCATGCTCGGAGTGTTATTGTGTTTTATTTTCAATTATAGACTAAATGGTTGTGTTTTATTTTCAATTAATTATATGAAGTGATCTGCTTGGGGTTCAAGAGCTAGCAATAATACAAATCAAGTGTTATTATGTGTCAACATGCTATTTGAGTCTTTTGTGGTGAAAGATTTAATTTATTGTAAACAAAAAGGGCAAAGACAATCTATAATATCTTTCTAGCATGTCTTAGTCTAGCTTAGCTTTTGCTATGACTTTAACTATAATTTTTTTTTGGCAGGAAATGGAGAAAGCATGGTTTGCAAGTCTCTGGAATTTTACATTCGATGATCAGTATGCAGAAAAGGGATTGGAGAAATCATGGTTGTGGTCCACTTCTTTATAAACTTAATTTTGTGGTCTCATCTTTTGTGGTTGTCATGATTGGATACTTGTAGTCATCTTTGGGATACTTGTAGTAACTGCAGAAGTTTCTAAACTCAATTGAAGTGAATGTATATAAGTTGTGTACTTAGATAATAGTTTTTGGTTGCGACAAGATGTATATGTATATTGAACTGAATGTATATACATAGATGTTATATATTAAAGATAACGATTTTGAAATATTGTGTGAAAAAAATTATTATCTGACAATGATTTTTATCAATTCACAATGCATTTTCAAATTAAGATAGACAATGATTTTTAACCATTGTGAAAAGTATTTAAAGACAACAGTTTTAAACCAAATTTTGAAGAAAGACAACGGTGTTTATATGTTGTCAAAAGCATCTATTGTGTGTGATCAAAATTGTTACAAAATTGACAATTACAACGGTTTTTAACCATTGTAAAACTGTTGTCATTGATATCAAAGACAACAATTTAAAAATGTTGCATGTCTGTTGTCTATTGTGTTCAAAGGCAATGGTTTTAAACCGTTGTCTTTTACCACACATTTAACAACACTATCAATTACAACGGTTTTAAAGGGCCTACGACAACGGAAAAAATCCATTGTCTTTTAACATTTTTGTTGTAGTGTCATAAGAATGACTTATTAAGAATAAGCACTTATATATCACATTTCGTATATATTTGATTTATGTAGTTAATGATATTAATATTATGATTACTGTTGAGTCTTGTTACAGTTATAGTAACTCTAACTTCTTTAGTCTTATATTAATTAAATTAATGGACCAGATTATTTAAAAAGGTATTTAACCTATAAAAATTTGGTATGTTGAACTCAATTAAGGGGTGTGTGGTGTATAAGTGATCAAGTATAGATCAAGTGGGAGGTTGAAGGATTAATTTAACAGTAGTGGGCTTAAATCTCCATAGTATAGGCTTACACTTGATTAACATACACAAAACTAATTGTCATTAAGGAAACTAAATCCTAATTAAGTGATCTAATATTTTAAGCATGAAGGGGTTTATATTATTGGATGTAGATTCAATGTGGAGATATGTTATAACCCGGTTCATTAATATTAATGAGTTGTTAATGATGTATGGATTTTATGTGGATGATTCCTATAGGATGAGCCACGGTATATAAGGGAAGAAGTCTCTTGATTTGAGTATTTTGAATATGAGATTCAATAGAGTTTCTTCATCTTCCTCCTCTCTTCTCCATTGAAAATGACTACAGATTACTGCTCACTCTTATAGAAGATCATTTAGCAGTTGTAGGATCTCTAGTAGGAATGAAAATGGGTAGAATTTGGGTCGAATTTCATATCATCTGTACTCATCCCCATCTATTATATTCATCCTCATACTCATCTTATACCCATCAGGTATTTAACTTTCATTCTCATACCTATACCCGTAGGGAGATTGGGTTTCCATACCCTATCCACCATCCTATTACTGCCTACGATTTTTTTTTAAAAAAGATGAGATATATATTGGTGACCGAGTAAAGAGGAAAACTAAGTTTTTTTCAAAGGCAGAAAATGAGCTATATATATATAGAGAGAGAGCGAGAGTATTGGGTAGGGTATGGGTAGAATTTTATTACATCTGCCTCCATACCCGAACTCGAAAATACCTATACTCAAATACTTGATTATTTAATCGGGTCTAAAAATTTCCTCCATTTGGGTCAGATATCATATTACCCATCGGATTCAGAAAAAATTATCATCCCTAATCTTCAATGACAAGTAAGATCAATGACTCTTGCGATGGATTCAAATTAACTCATTGTTAGCAATTGTTTCAATTTTCAATATTATCTTAAAACTTAATAATAACTAGATCTTGTTACAGATACATTATATGGTTCGATGTATTGTTATTCCTTTCAACTTCCTATTGTTATATAATATGCTAACTCCCGCATCTTATCACAAGCTAATCAAATACATGATTCAATCTAACCTTTTACCTAACATCAAAATTGAAAAAATGAACCTAACCCGATGACCTAACTCGAGTCAACCCTAAAAAAATCAGGTTCGGGTTGGGAGTTTTCATATTTGAGTCGGGTGCAAGTTGACGAGTATGTATAAGCAATAGCTTCCCCCAGATTGATTGTCTATCAAGGTTAGGTTGCCCCTCTCCATTTCTATTCCCTCTCAATGGCCTAGCGTCTGGTCTATTTATGTATAATATAAATAGATGCAAGGTTAAACCCTGTCTCTAGAGCTCATGAAGCTTGTTAATTCATTAAGTGGACAACACATTCCATTTCATTAGTCTTATCAAGTGCCCTTGGATCTTTTGCTCGGCGATAGCAAGGGGAGGGAGAAGAGAGAGAAGAAAAAACCTTAATCAAATTAGGTTTTTCTCCAATGAATTATTAATTCATTATTCTCCTCATGGAGGAGTGTATATATACCTCTCCACAATGACTTAGGGAGTAAGTCATCTCCCAAATCCAAAACCCAATAGCAACAAGATTCACTATCATTAAGTTTGGTTCAAAATCAAACTAACTTGGTTCAAAACAAAAACTCTCTTGGTTCATTATTCAATCAAACCAACTTTAGTTCATAACTAAACCAAAAATAATCCAACCTTACCTACAAGAGGCGCAATCCATCATTACTTCAGTTCCAACAAATATCTTCCATATTTGTGTTCGTCTAGTTCCATCAAACTTAGTCTCTCTTGTTGGGACCTTGACTACTGGCTAGAGGTGAGTGAATAAACAATCACCCACTTCGTTCACTTTCCTATACTTTTTAGCGCAGTGAAAATACACACAATCAAATATGAAGCTATCCTAGAGACAAGAAGAAAAAAAAACAACCCCTAACATATTTGTTTACGTGGTTCAGAGATGATGCTCCTACTCCACAGTTGTTCGTAAGATGAACAATCCCTCAATCTGTCGATGGATTAGTCCCTAGAACTCTGGCTAGCTCAATCCTCCTTGTCGGTGGAGAAACCTCACCACAAACTCGATCAAGAACTCTTGGATTGCTCTGAGCTTTAGAGACTTTATTAGGGGTTAACCACCTCTAATTTTGTCATTAAAGTCAGTCAATCTAAGTTCCATTATATAAAGGTTGGGAAGAAACACCCAAGTTATGTTTCTAACACCAGTTGGTTGTCATATTTACCAATCGACTAGCCTATGTGGAATTCACCCGTTATAATTTAACAGCTTGAATCCAATCGACTGCTCACCATGGATCAGTCGATTGGTCTTCATGGACTGAGCAAACAGAAGCACCAGTCAACTGATAACTTTACGAGTTGACTGATAACCCTAGAACCACAACCCATAGAATTCCATTATGGGTTTGTTGGTTCTCAATCACCAATCGATTGAGATATATACTAGTCGATTGGTAAATCATAACTTAAGGTTTTACCCCCGAGTACAATCACTCATGCACTCGTTCTCGCCCACACAACCTAGACCTTGCCTTCTAGTCTCCTCCATCAGCCTTGCGTCCCTTAGATGCTTCCCCTTCCTTCACGTCTTGCCTTCAAGAGCTTCCTTCAGGCTTGTCCTTGTTGTCGAGTCTTCCTTTGCCAAGAGGCTCCATACCTCTGGGTCTTCATCCTTTGCCAAAACTCCTCACTCCCGAGACTTCACTTGCCAAGAGCTTCTCACTCCGGGACTTCATCCTTGCCAAGAGCCCCTTGCTCTAGGTCTTCACCTTACCAAATCACACTTGGACTAACACAGCCAAGCTTCAAGCTTGGACTTACACTGCCAAGACTCCCATGCTTGGACTTTAATTTTTCTAAGATAACACTTGGTCTTTCCTTACACCTGTCACTTGCATACTTAACAGCGCATATCAAATACAAATGTAAATTCTAACTTAAACCTTTTGCTCAAATATCAAAACCTAAGGGTACACCAATTGCTTTAACAATCTCTCCCTTTTTGATATTTAGTAATTGTTTAAGTCATGAAAATAAATAATGAAATACATGTAAAATACCGAAAATAGGCAAATATTGATAAGGGAATTTTTTTTCGAAATTTTTGGAAATTTTTCCGAAATTTTTGGAAAATTTTCGGAGCTCGTATATATGAGTTAACGGGGATAAAAAAAACGGAGCCCGGAAAAGCCTGTTTAGGCTACCCAATAAAGTGAGAAAAAGTTGATTTTCCTTTATTTATTTTCTTTTTCTCATTTCTTTTCTTCATTTTTCTTCTCTCCCTCACGCACCCGAGCCGCAGATTCTCCTCCGAGCCCTAACCGCCGAGCGGTTTCTTTCTCTTCATCTTCTCTCCCGAGCCACACACCGCCGGCCACCAGGTCCGGCACCAATCGCGGCTATGCCCTAGGTTTCTCTTCTCGTGCCGCCACCACAGTGACGTCGTCTCTGTGCCCTAGCCACCGGCGACGCACGGACAAGCGCCACACCACCCTGGGCCTTAGCCATTTCCGACAGAGCCTTCTCTTCCTCTACTTGCTTCGCCCTCGGGTCGCCACAGCCGGCAACAGTTGCTTGCCGAGCCCTTACTGTCGATTCTCCTCGGACGCCTCTGCCCTAGCCACCAGTCGCGTGCCCTAGTCGATCTTGGGAGGTAAGTTAGTTTGAAATTTGGTTAATTCTTGGCAGGAATCTCCAATCTTGATTCGTGATCTTCTCCTTGCTACTATTCTAGGTCACGGATTGGTGAGGAAGTGGGGCTGTGGCATTATTTGATCAGCACCAGAAGACCTTAGTCCACAGAAGTGAGGGTTGTGAATTGAAGGAAGAATTACAGCAGGTTTTTGTGTGCTGTGGATCAACAAACAATTGCTTGTTCAAATTTCAGCAGCAAGCAACCTTTCACCGCAATCACTTGGATTGTGAATTAGGGTAAGGATTAGGTGTATTTGAATACTTATTGTAGATCATGTTCTGAATTGGAGGATTTGATTAGACGATCATGTGTATGTTGATTAGGTTTATGTGTTTTTGAGATTTGGGTTTTGCCCTAATTTAGGGTTAAAGAATTTATTTAGCTATTTATAGGAATTTAGCTAAATAATCGTATATCTATTAGATATAGGACTTTGACGCGAGACGAGTATCTCAGTGTCGGATTTGGACCATTCTATTGGAGGTGGGTACTTTTGACTTTATGTCTTTGATATGCATAGTAGTGAATTTAACAAATTACATTAATTATGTTCCTCATTCTATTTCGGTTAATCACTACCCAAAACTTGTTACATGCTTGATTGATTGCTTGGTTTGCATCTCATGTATACTTTACCTGTTTATACATGCTTGTAGGGGTAGTGATATACCATGCTTCACCATGTTCAGGACCTAGATTGTATACCTTATCTGATCTGTGTACCGTTGTTTTGATTCATTGACTTATGGTGCACTTTCTATATATATACATGGTTTAGCTCAGGATATTTTGTGGTTAGTGCCATGCACCATTTGCATGATTGCATGCTGTGCGATAGTCCGCTCCATTATTGTTGAGCACATCGCCAGTTACATGGATCTGCACACACCACCACTCATGGGTTAGTGGTCGATTCAGGCAGTGTGTGTTGCAGCAGGGACTTTGTTTGGCTCCGTTGGTCCGCTCATGGGTAGCGTGATGCAACGTGTTAGCCGGCAGGGATTCCTCCCCGTCATCGTGTACCGGGAGTTGAGAGCATTGCGCTCCCCCATTTATGATTTGGGGTAGGAGGATAGGTGTACTCCGACAGCATCCCGTCCACTCGGTCACTCATCAGGAGTAGTGACGACAGAGTGCACGGTTGTCACAACCCTACCCACTCGGCCTCACTATTGGGTGTGAGATGATCGACTGGCGTCAGGGGTGACCAGGACGCATCATTGACATCATATGCATGATGCATTTATTGCTTGTGTTTGTGTTTGCTGCATTTATATGCTGCATATTGTTTGGATACCTATGTTTGACATGCATACAGGATTTCTATACCACTCGGACTGTTTGTCCTTATACCCAGGTTCTGGTTAGTACAGTTTCTCTCCTGTTTACTTCAGATGCATTTTTTATCTTTCTTATATCAGGAGACTGTACGCATGATTAGTGCTAGGTGTTATTTCCCTACTTTGTATATCAGTTGTATCTGCTGAGTGTTGGACTCACCCCGCCTCCATTGTTGTTATTTTTCAGGTTGATGCTGTCAGGAGAGAGTTTCAGTTGCTAGTCCCTACAGACCTCGAGGATATTATTGGTCTTTTGGTTTTCTTACATAGACTATGCTAAATTTGTTTTGTTTGATGGTATGGATTTTGTGATGTCGATGGATTTGGTTTGGTTTTACTTTTGCTACATGCCTGCCTAAACGGCAGAAGAGGTAAATTGATCTTATCGTCAGATTTGTGTTTTATGAGTGTAGTTGAGTAGGGTGGATTTTGAGTCTTCTTATCATTGCTTATTAAATTGAGTGGAATGTATGTGTGTTGTGTTTATTTACTGTTATTATTCCAGCCGCATGTGGCTGAGGTATATGGATATGTAGAAAGTTTCAGATTGTCCGCCGTACAGGGGAGATGTTGCCGAAATTTATTCGGACAGGGACTCCTTGGGGGCGTGACAATTTAGTGGTATCAGAGCTTAAGTTTTACGATCTTTTTTTTCGTATTTTGGATAGTTGGTATAACCTGATACCAATTGTTATGGTATCAGAGCGCAAAAGTTTGGCGATACTTGTTGATTTCCGTGTGTTGGATTTTCGAGATTTATCTGATACCAATTTATTCGGTATCAAAGCGGGTTATGATACCTGCTTTTGGTATTCTAGATTTTTTGGTTAACCCAAGTTTGCGAGTCAAACTGGGTAGTTATTTTGGATTTCACGGATTTTCCATTATGTATATGTTATAGACTCCGTTTCGGATTTATATGGATTTCCGGTGATTTTCATGTTCGGAATTTTGAGGTTAGAACTTGGGGACTGGACAGCGATGGAACATCTCCAGACAACATATAGGTATGATGTTTATTTTATAGTTTATGACGTGTATTAGCAATCTTTATTTAGTACCTGTCTGGTTGTTGTAACACATATTTCATGTGATGGGTTAGCCATTGAGCATGGTTGACCTTAATAGAGATCAAGGATTATAGTCTCTGGTGATTTTTCATATCATACTATCTGTTGTTTTAGCTTCTGTTACTACTAGTAGGAGATGGAGGCACATACCAGCCTCTGCTATTGTTAGCTGGCTAATGGATGATACCTGCATATTCCTGTTGACTTAGCCAGTAGAGTTTTTATACTCATATCTTTTGGATATTAGGGTACCCGATAAGATGAAAATTGGTCATTTGGGAGTTATCATGTTTGATCATTGTTGAGAATGGTTTGAGGTTGAGGGATATTGTGAGATCAGATATTGTGATATGTTGATTTCTATTGATTTATGAGAGTAAATGTTATGTGGTTGTCTGATGATCTATTACTAGATATTTGTTTTGATGATCTATTAGTGGATAGCTATTTTGATGATCTATTATTTGGGTTGTCGTTGATGGTGACATAGTGAGTGTCATGTATGATATTCACAGGTTTGATGATTATAGTTGGTGATCAGATTATAAATCGGGTGCTAGAGAGATACGGTTGAGTGTGCCTATGAGATTTTAATAAATCTGGTTAGTTGTGGTTAGTTAACAGGATGATAAAAATTGATACTTGCTTCCTCTGATATTGGACTATGTGGATAAATAATGATTGATGTTTTGAATGCTAACTTGCTTTCATGGGGAGTAGAGACTTATTCGTTTGATATTATGTGGACTGATATTTTTGAGGATAAAAATGAGGGTGTCTTGATGTTCTTGAATTCTGACTTTTTCTTTTGGGTCGTACACATTTATACATATGATATTATGTGGGTTGACATTTTCTAGTTTGAGTTGATGTAATTAGTGTTGAATTGACCCATGAACTGATTTAGTTATTTGATAATGTAGTATACCATTTTATCTTAGTTAATTTTCATTAGTGAATATTGATTTACTCTTATTAGATCGGTCAGTAGAAGATTGATTTATGTTTGTCGAGTTGGGTAGTCGTGGTTTGATATACCTTAGTTGCTTGTGGAGGATTAATGTATTCTTGATTAGTTAGTAGATGAATGATTTAGTTTTGTTGGTTGATCAGTAGAGGATTGTCATACTCTATTTTTAGAGGTTCGAACCTTTAGGTTATTTGTTCTTAGTTATGTATCTAGAGCACCTTTGAGTACATGTTTGGTACTGACGTGGAAAGGACTGATTTAGTCATATGCCATTGTCAGCTTGGATAGTTTATAGAAGATCGATGTATCTTATTCCATAGGGTACTTTAATTTTTGACTGTATGTACATCGTTGGATAACTTGGAAGGTAACATAGGGAATGCCAGGATGATTGGGTTAAGTATGTTGATTATTCATATGATTGTCATGTGTTGTAGGAGTCCTATGATAGACTGCCCATTTGCGAGTAGTATTTGTATACATGTTCTGATATGGTTATTGTAGGTTCCTTGTGAATTTTTAGCTATGTAGTTAGTTGTACGTGTCTGATTGTATTATTAAAGATATCTTGTCGATTAAATCCGAGTTGTAGTATAAGTACATCTGTGGTGTTTTGATGGAGGTATCTTGTCGATTTAATCTGAGTTGTGATATGTGCAGATGTGTTCGGTGTAATATTAGAGGTATCTTGTTTATTATATGATTGTTCTGAGTGTATACTCGTGTCGATTATGATTTGTTGGAAGTATTACGTTGATTATACTCTTGGCATAGGTGTATTTATGCCATGTGAGGTTGTTTGAGGTGTATTGTCGATTCTACCTATGTTGAATGTAGAATGTAAGTGTCTACATTATGTTATTGGTTGTATTACCCTGTCAACTAATTCTCCTATTAGTGGGTGACCGATCCACTAGGATGATGATAGAGTTGACTATGGATTTGATTTTCTTACTAGGTTGTTATACCTTAGGCTACTCACAGTGATATGTGGCAGAGAGATCTCGTGCAGTCTCTAGCCGGATAGTTAGGTGCCTTGGGCACTTATGTATTGTTTGTAGTAGAGCGTTGCTCCCACACATGTTATGTATTGTTTGTAGTGGAGTGTTGCTCCCACCTATTGTGGATTTCTTGTAGCGGAGTATTGCCCCCATATATATATTGTAGATACATATTACGGATTTAGTTGTGGTGGAGCGTTGCTCCCACATATTCAGGATTTCTTGTGGTAGAGCGTTGCTCTCACATATGTGGTATTTCGTGTGATGGAGCGTTGCTCTCACACTGGAGGATCTATTCTTTGGTGATTTATATCGTTGGTGATAAGATCTGTTTATTGTCGAGGATCTTATGGTTAGGAATGTTGTGATACGGACATTATGTGTCTTGGTTTTGCCATTAGGGCTTACGGAGCCTTAGATGTTTTCATGGACTCGATGATTTGGGTATCCCTAGGATATTGGATCAGAATTCGTTATCGTTATTGACGACGTGGTGTTTTATTCCTGATCTGAGGTGTATCACGTACACTATCTTTGCATAGTTCTAGAGATGTTTTGACTGAAACGTCTATATGTGAAGATCAGTAGTGCGTATTTTGGTTGTCTTTTGTGAGATGTTTGAGACACACGGTCACCAGTAGGAGTATATCGTGGTTCCACAGGAGATAAAGGTTGTTACCGTTGGAAGTAGACGGAGTCTATAGAGAAGGCTCGCAACTTCCTTGGTTTGGCTCGATATTTCCGGAGATACGTTTAGGGTTTCTCTCGGATTGCTATGCCAATTACACGCTTGACCAGGAAAGGAGTGAAGTTCACTTGGACTGAGGATTATGAGATTAGCTTCTAGGAGCTGAAGCGGAGACTAGTGTCAGCTCCGATTTTGGTTTTACCTTCTGGAGAGGACGGATATGTCCTCTACATCGACGCATCTATTCAGGGTTTGAGCGCTGTTCTGATGCAGCACGATATGGTAGTCTCCTATGCTTCTCGTCGGTTGAAGGATCATGAGAAGAATTACCTGTACATGATCTGGAGAAAGTCGCCATTATTTTTGCCATGAAGATTTGACGACATTATTTATATGGCGTTACATTTGAGATTCTCACTGACCATAAGAGTCTCGAATATCTATTTACTTAGAAGGAACTTAATCTCCAACAGAGGAGATGGATGGAGTTCCTGAAGGATTATGATTGTACCATTAGCTATCACCCGGGGAGAGCTAATGTGGTTGTGGATGCGCTTAGCAGGAAGTTCGGAGGGATTTTAGCTTGCCACCGAGTTGTGGTCACAGACTTGATTTAAGGTTCCTCCGATTTGGGCCTTGAGGGGTAAGGACAGACAGAGCAGGGTACTCTGGTTACCATGGTTGCTCAGTCGTTGATCAGGATGAGAATACGAGAGCCTAGGCTGCTGATCAATATTTGTAGTTTATTTGCAGCCAGATAGCTTCCGGGCAGCAGACCGAGTTCACACGAGACGAGGAGGGTGTTATACACTTCCGAGGTAGATTTTGCGTACTTCAGTCTCATCCGGTCTTATAGGAGTTACTTCCGGAGGCTCATCGCTCATGATTTACTGTCCACCCAGGTGGTACCCGTATGTACCAAGATTTGAGGTGTTTCTATTGGTGGAACGACATGAAGGACGACATGAAGGAAGACATCACGAATTTTGTAGCTAGATGTCTTGTCTGTCAGCAAGTGAAGGTCGAGCACCAGAGATATGCCGGCTTACTTCAGCAGATTCCTAATCCTGAGTGGAAATGAGAACACATTACTATAGACTTTGTGGTGGGTTTGCCGAGGACACGACGAGGCCGTGACGCGATTTGGGTAATCGTTGATCGATTAACCAAATTCGCGCACTCGTTAGCGATCCGGAAGACTGATTTCCTGGATCGATTGGTAGATCTATTTTGCCGGGAGATCATCAGATCACGTGGTGTCCCTTTGACTATTATTTCGGATAGAGACCCCCGGTTCACGTCTCGTTTCTGGCAAAGTCTGCAGCAGGCCTTGGGCATGCAGCTCCGATTTAGTACAGCTTTCCATCCGCAGACAGATGGACTGTAGAGTGGACCATTTAGACTCTAGAGGACTTGTTGAGGTCTTGTGTATTGGATTTTAGGGACAGTTGGGAGGACCATTTGCCATTGGAGAGTTCGTCTACAACAACGGTTTGCATTCGGCTATCCAAAGGCCACCGTTAAAGCGTTGTAAGATAGGCCTTGTCGGACACCCACCCTCTGGATGAGGTTGGGGAGGCCCAGTTGTTGGGACCTCATAGAGCTCAGCATGAGGCAGAGTTGGTCCGTACTATTAGACGGAGAGTGTCAGAGGCACAGGACTGCCAGAAGAAAGTTATGCTGACCGGAGTCGGAGATTCTTAGAGTTCTCCATTTGCGACCATGTATTTCTGCAAGTTTCACCCACGAAAGGGGTGAAGAGATTGACCTCAGAGGTAAGCCAGCTCCGCGATACATTGGACCTTTCCAGATCTTGGAGAGGATTGGGGCGGTTGCTTACTGGCTAGCACTACCATCGTCCCTAGCAGGCGTCCACGATGTATTCCACGTATCTATGCTGAGGAGATACGTACCTGACTCGACGCATGTGCTGACAGATGTCTCAGTTCCAGTTCAGCCTGACGTCTCCTATGAGGAGATTCCGGTACGGATTTTGGACCGGAAGGAGCGTCAGTTGTGGAACAAGACTATCCGGCTGGTTAAAGTCGGATGGCAGCAGCATTCGGATGAGGAGGCTACTTCGGAGCTCGAGGATACTATCCGAGCTCGATACCCCCATCTTTTCACTTGAGGTATGTGATTTATTTACCGTTCAGCATTTATACTCTTTACCTGTTGTTAGTATTTGCTGATGGTAGATAACGAAATTTGGGGATCAAATTTTTATTAGTGGGGGAGAATGTGAAATACCAAAAATAGGCAAATATTGATAAAAGAATATTTTTGGAAATTTTTTGGAAATTTTTCAGAGCTCGTATATATGAGTTAACGGGGATAAAAAAAACGGAGCCCGGAAAAGCCTGTTTAGGCTACCCAATTAAGTGAGAAAAAGTTGATTTTTCTTTATTTATTTTCTTTTTCTCATTTCTTTTCTTCGTTTTTCTTCTCTCCCTCACGCACCCGAGCTGCAACTTCTCCTCCGCGCGCCGACGGGATTCCTCCGAGCCCTAACCGCCGAGCGGTTTTTTTTCTCTTCATCTTCTCTCCCAAGCCGCACACCGCCGGCCACCAGGTCCGACACCAGTCGCGGCTGTGCCCTAGGTTTCTCTTCTCGTGCCGCCACCACAGCGACGCCGTCTCTGTGCCCTAGCCGCCGGAGACGCACGGAGCAGCGCCGCATCACCCTAGGCCTTAGCCATTTCCAACAGAGCCTTCTCTTCCTCTACTCGCTTCGCCCTCAGGTCGCCACAGCCGGCAACAGTTGCTTGCCGAGCCCTTACTGCTGATTCTCCTCGGGCGCCTCTACCCTAGCCACCAGTCGCGTGCCCTAGTCGATCTTGGGAGGTAAGTTAGTTTGAAATTTGGTTAATTCTTGGCAGGAATCTCCAATCTTGATTCGTGATCTTCTCCTTGCTACTATTCTAGGTCACGGATTGGTGAAGAAGTGGGGTTGTGGCGTTATTTGATCGGCACCAGAAGACCTTAGTCCACAGAAGTGAGGGTTGTGAATTGAAGGAAGAATTACAGCGGGTTTTTGTGTGCTGTGGATCAACAAACAATTGCTTGTTCAAATTTCAGCAGCAAGCAACCTTTCACCGTAATCACTTGGATTGTGAATTAGGGTAAGGATTAGGTGTATTTGAATACTTGTTGTAGATCATGTTCTGAATTGGAGGATTTGGTTAGACGATCATGTGTATGTTGATTAGGTTTATGTATTTTTGAGATTTGGGTTTTTGCCCTAATTTAGGGTTAAAGAATTTATTTAGCTATTTATAGGAATTTAGCTAAATAATCATATATCTATTGGATACAGGACTTTGACGCGAGACGAGTATCTCAGTGTCAGATTTGGACCATTCTATTGGAGGCGGTTACTTTTGACTTTATGTCTTTGATATGCATAGTAGTGAATTTAACAAATTGCATTAATTATGTTCCTCATTCTGTTTCAGTTAATCACTACCCAAAACTTGTTACAAGCTTGATTGATTGCTTGGTTTGCATCTCATGTATACTTTATCTGTTTATACATGCTTGTAGGGGTAGTGATATACCATGCTTCACAATGTTCAGGACCTAGATTGTATACCTTATCTGATCGGTGTACCGTTGTTTTGATTCATTGACTTATAGTGCACTTTCTATATATATACATGGTTTAGCTCAGGATATTTTGTGGTTAGTGTCATGCACAATTTGCATGATTGCATGCTGTGCGATAGTCCGCTCCATTATTGTTGAGCACATCGCTAGTTATATGGATCTGCACACACCACCACTCATGGGTTAGTGGTCGATTCAGGCAGTGTGTGTTGCAGCAGGGACTTTGTTTGGCTCCGTTGGTCCGCTCATGGGTAGCGTGATGCAACGTGTTAGCCGGCAGGGATTCCTCCCCATCATCGTGTACCGGGAGTTGAGAGCATTGCGCTCCCCCATTTATGATTTGGGGTAGGAGGATAGGTGTACTCCAACAGCATCCCGTCCACTCGGTCACTCATTAGGAGTAGTGACAACAGAGTGCACGGTTGTCACAGCCCTACCCACTCGGCCTCACTATTGGGTGTGAGATGATCGACTAGCGTCAGGGGTGACCAGGACGCATCATTGACATCATATGCATGATGCATTTATTGCTTGTGTTTGTGTTTGCTGCATTTATATGTTGCATATTGTTTGGATACCTATGTTTGACATGCATACAGGATTTCTATACCACTTGGACTGTTTGTCCTTATACCCAGGTTCTGGTTAGTATAGTTTCTCTCCTGTTTAATTCAGATGTATTTTTTATCTTTCTTATATCAGGAGACTGTACGCATGATTAGTGTTAGGTGTTATTTCCCTACTTTGTATATCAGTTGTACCTACTGAGTGTTGGACTCACCCCGCCTCCATTGTTGTTATTTTTCAGGTTGATGCTGTTAGGAGAGAGTTCTAGTTGCTAGTCCCTGCAGACCTCGAGGATATTATTGGTCTTTTGGTTTTCTTACATAGACTATGCTAAATTTGTTTTGTTTGATGGTATGGATATGGTATGGATTTTGTGATGTCGATGGATTTGGTTTGGTTTTACTTTTGCTACATGCCTGCCTAGACAGCAGAAGAGGTAAATTGATCTTATCGTCGGATTTGTGTTTTATGAGTGTAGTTGAGTAGGGTGGATTTTGAGTCTTCTTATCATTGCTTATTAAATTGCGTGGAATGTCTGTGTGTTGTGTTTATTTACTGTTATTATTCCAGCCGCATGTGGCTGAGTTATATGGATATGTAGAAAGTTTCAGATTGTCCGCCGTACAGGGGAGATGTTGCCGAAATTTCTTCGGACAGGGACTCCTCCGGGGCGTGACAATACATATGTAAATAAATATGCAATCTACTCATACATATGCAATCAAACCTAATCTTTGGCTCCCACTTCACCTAAACTCTCCTTTTAGGTAGGATTCCTTGCAAAGGTATTTAGGTTTCCCACTTAAACCTAAACTTCTCCTCATTTATCATACATCAAAAAGATCTCCAACAATATCCCAATTATTGAACCCTTATACCTCTAATGATCATAATCATCATGTATTAATCCCCCATATGATTATATACAAGTATACCATTCTTTTGATCATTTCCTATTACTAAAAACAGTTTCAGACTATCTCAGTCGATTGACCTAATCCCCAGTCGACTACCCTTTATCAAATCAAACTTACTGAAACATTCTATTTTTAATGAATAGTATTATCAGTCTATTGATTTCTGATAATAGTCAACTGGTGCACAATTTCAGCTACAAATAAATTTTTAAACATAATTTTTGAAATGCGCTAAAAATTCTACAGAACTAAAAAAAATTCAAATTTGGTGGAGAATTTTGTTTTACCATTGTCTACTTGAAAAAAATAGAATTAAAAAATTAATTCATCATGGATCCCAAGATAGATATAAAATTTAAAACTATCTAAATGGTTTAATTAAACCTTGACCTAAAATTTTAGTTTTGACTTCCTCTTGATGTATTTGCCCATACTAAACCATAATACATCCCTAGCATTAGTTTATATGACATCTATACATCTAAAACTAATTTTCATGCAATATGAATTTTATATTTTTATGCACGAATCTCATCCCAATTGTGTCAACCAATGAGTTTAGAGGCTCAAGTCCATCTCTAAATCCTTTGGCATATTTTATGATCCATCTAGAACCCCAAGTAAGGTCCACTTGAGATCCATTGTCTATGAGTCTCAAATTGATTCTTTGAGCTCCCTCTAGAGCTCTTAACCCTAGCTACCTTCCTAGGTAACTCATCTATTATGGCTAGACCACAATGATGGACCTCAGGTGACAATTGGCCTAACCATTTTACTCTCTTAACCTTAGACATCTTGTCTTTGGTAAATTTCTCCTTGTCCTTAACCTTGGATGATTTATCCTTGGATAATTTCTCCTTGTCATAGTTATATGAAATCCTTGCATACCACTTTTCCTTAGCTTTGGTTAACTTTGCTATTGCATTTCCACCAAAGTACTCTATGGTTCATTTTCCTTTACCATTGTTCGATAATGACTGGTATCCAAATCGGATATATCATCATTGGGTCTTTGACTACGTAATACTAAACCTAAACTCTTAGATCTAACATTGAATCTTTCTATGATTTTTTTCTTAGCTCTCAAGTCTTGACTTCAAGGTTTAATTTTCTAATTCTATGTTTCTAACCCTAGAATCAAGTTGTTTATCATGGACATTACTAGACCTACCCTTCCTAGTTATGTGTCTCCTTTTCTTGGGATTAATGCCTATATTTTCCACCACCTTCCTCTCCTTAGGCAAAGTGGGTTATTTTTTATTAGGTCTAACATTTGAATTTAATTTCCTAGGGTTATCAACCATTTTAAACCTATTCCTATCATGGTATCTAAATCCAAAATTATGCATAGATAAATAAATGACATTGTTATTTCTAGCATGCATATCCCTAGAACTTGAATTAACATTCGAATTAAATTTAAGTTAGGGTTTACCTTTCTACTTACCATTGGAGATCCCTCTTAACACGAGCATCCACATGGCTTCTTCCACTTCCTCCATTGCTTCATCCTCTCCATCTTCTTAAACGCTCCCTTCCTTGGACATTTTGTATGGTAGTGTCCCCACTCACCACACATGAAGCACACTATGTGCATCTTCTCCTTCTTCTTCCTACAACTCAAATTAGATTCTAAATGAATTAAATTAAGTTTAGGAATTAACTCTTTACTCTTGTAGTATCCCATTTTACCACACTCAAAATACTTGATGTGGTTCTTCCCACTCTTCTTGATAGAGGCAGTTGAGAGTTATGCTTCCAAGACTTCCTCTTCACTTGTCTAGGACTCTTCTTCCTCCCTTAAAGATGTAGATGATATTGGAACAATTGGTGTGACCCTAGGTTTTGATATTTAGGCAAAGATTTAAGTTAGGTTATTATTATATTTGATATACACTTATGAGTGTGCAAGTCAAAGGAGAAGTCCAAGTGAGAGTCTTGATGATGTAAGTCCAAGTGTGCAGTCTTGGCAACGTAAGTCTAAGTGTGACTTGGCAACGATAAAGTCCCAGAGCGAGGAGCTCTTGGCAAGGTTGAAATCTCAGAGGTGAGGAGTCTCTTGGTAATGGAAGACCCAACAACAAAGGATAAGACCGAAGGAAGCTCTCGAAGGTAAAGTGTGAAGGATGGGAAAGCATCTAAGGGGCGCAAGACTGATGGAGAAGGCTAGAAGTCAAGGTCAAGTTGTGCAATCAAGGATGAGTGCTAAGTGATTATACTTGGGGTAAAATCATAGGTTTAGGGTTTACCAGTCAGTTGGTGGGAGCGAATAGAATATTTCTATTCTCTCAACTAAAGTGGACCAATCGACTGGTATCGAGCCATTGAGGTGTAACAATCAATTTTTTACATAGGTCAGTCGACTGGTGACTTTACCTGTCGACTAGTAGTGGGAAAATAGCTTGGATGTTTTCCCTCAAGCTCTATATAATGGAGCTTGGGATGGCTGGCTTGGGTGATGACAATAGACTTAGTTAAAGCTATTAGAGTCTCCAGAGCTCTCAGTGTGATCTTTGTGTGTGATCAATAGATTGTGACGAGATTTCTCTAGCGAGAAGGAGAATCGAGCTAGCCAGAGTTTCGAGGATTAATCCACTGATAGATTAAGGGATCGTCCACCTTACGGGCAGCTGTGGAGTAAGAGACCTATATCCGAACCACATAAATCAACATGTTAGAGGTTTGATTGTTTTATTTATTGCCTCTAGGTTTTAGTTTTCCTTTGTTTGTTTTGGTATTCTGCTGCGTTAACAAATGTAGAAAGTGATTGAAGTTTAGGATCCTTCGTACGGAGGCTAGAGAGGGGGGTGTGAATAGCCGACCCCAAATCGTCGCGTTTCTATAAACTAGGGTTAGCGCAGCGGAAAATAACACGTAGAAACGAAAGAAAAGAAGACAAACCTCAAACAAACCGATGTAACGAGGTTCGGAGATGATACTCCTACTCCTCGGCGTGTCCGTAAGGTGGACGAGCCCTATCAATCCGTCGGTGGATGAGTCCCCGGAGAACCGGCTAATAAATGCTCCTTGTGGGTGGAGAAACCTCGCCACAATACTTGTAACAACAAGAAGGAGTACAAGGAAAGCAAGAAGCAAATACAAACACAATATGAATGCAACACTCGCTTGCCTTCTCTGTCGACCGGAGGCGATGAAGCAGCAACTTCACAACCCAAATGCAGCAGCTGATCGACGACTGGAAGCTCACGCGAAGCTTCGGAAGCGAGCTCAACAAAGCTCAGAACCTCAGAGTGGTGTAAGCTTCAATCCCGTGAAGAAGAAGAAGGAAGAAGGAGGTACGCAGCAGCAGCCCTTATAACCTGCGAAGAAAGCGAAGAAACACAGAAGAAATTCAGCCGTTGTGTCGCATCGGCTAGTGCTCGGATCGGTCGTGGACCGATCAAAGTTTATGTGGATCGTCCACGCATCGATCAATTTCCTTCGCTTCGTTTCGCTCGATCGGTCCATGGACCGATCAGAATCCTCTGATCGGCCTACGGACCGATCAGCTTCTTCTCCCGAATCTTCGCGCCTCCCGATCGTTGTCGATCGGTCTGCACCGATTAGATAACCCATGAGGCTATCGATGGTTACCGATCGGTGACCGATCAGGCTATCCAGTGTATCACTGGATCGGTCCCCAGACCGATCCAAACTGCCCAGCCCTAAACCTCAGGCTTCTATACCAATATCCGGTCAACCTTGACCTGTTGGTTCATCATTCCTAGCATCTGGTCACTCCCTTAACCTGCTAGAATTCTCCACCAAGTGTTCGGTCAATCCCTTTGACCCACTTGGGCTTTCCTCTTCGTGCCAAGTATCCGATCACTCCCTTGATCTACTTGGACTTCCCAACACCAGATGTCCAATCACCCTTGATCCATCTGGATTTTCCCTTGCCCGGCTTCACTCACCAGGACTTTCACCTAGCTTCACTTACTAGGGTTTTTACCTG
The DNA here is from genome assembly GCF_018446385.1 of Zingiber officinale. NCBI lineage: Eukaryota > Viridiplantae > Streptophyta > Magnoliopsida > Zingiberales > Zingiberaceae > Zingiber > Zingiber officinale. Next base: position 22,261,725 of record NC_055988.1, read on the forward strand.
GCTTCACTCACCAGGATTTCCAATCTGCCTGGCTTCACTCACCAGGACTTCCAAACTGCCTGGCTCCACTCACCAGGACTTTCCCGAATGCCTGGCTTCACTCACCAGGACTTCTCCGACTGCCTGACTTCACTCACCAGGACTTTTCCCCGTGCCAAACTCCCTGTTTGGACTTTCCCCGTGACAAGTCTCCATACTTGGACTTTCCGCGTGCCAAGCTACCTGCTTGGACTTTTCCCCGTGCCAAGTTTCCGTACTTGGACTTTTCCAGTGCCAAGTCTCCATACTTGAACTTTTCGCGTGCCAAGCTCCCTGCTTGGACTTTTCCCGAATCAGGTCAACTAGGTCAACCTTGACCTAAGGTTGCACCTACAATCTCCCAAACACCTATTCTTGTCAAACATCAAGAATACAACTCACTTCTCGTCAAACATCGTCAAACATCAAAACACAACTCGAGTCAGGTCAACTCGAGTCAGGTCAACCAGGTTAACCTTGACCTAAGGTTGCACCAACAATCTCCCCCTTTTTGATGTTTGACAAAATCCAAAATCAAGTTAGGTTAACCCGATAACCTAACTTAGGTTTTCCAATGTTCTTCCTTGAACATTCTTCCAAAACCTACACTCTCCCCCTTGGGACATCTCTCCCCCTTTTTGAGACACATCAAAAAGAGGGAATCAAGGTCAAAAGTTTCTTCCTAATGAAAGCCCCATACCTTTCATTGAAACCCTTAATTTCCCCCTTGATACTAAACTCAATAGTCAATTTAGTGATAATCCCATATCACTCGATTCTTTAGGAGTAAAAACTCCCCCTAAAAGTCAACTCCCCCTTGACTTAATAGGTAAAACTCCCCCTAAAGGTCAACTCCCCCTTGACCATTGCACCAACAATGTCTTGGAGAGTTTCAAACCTTTAGAAACCCGAAACTCAACTCCCACAGCTGAAATTTCAGACCACAGTCGAAATTCAGCAAATTCAGCACGCCTGATCGGTCACCGGACCGATCAGAACCCCTCTGGATCGGTCCCCAGACCGATCCAGCCTTCCCTGGATCGGTCCCGTGACCGATCCAGCCTTGGACAGACTCGAGTTCTGATTTCCTTCTCCCGAAATTCAGAAACTCACAACAAATTCCAGAAAATTCCAAAAATCGTAAAATTTTGAGGATACATTCCTCATACCATATACTATCATGGAAAAATAATTTTAGATGAAAATAACTTCCATTTTCAAATCTTGATACAAAGTTCAAAAACTTTTGAAATAGTTCAAAGTTTAGCTCATCTTTGTATCATCTTGCTCAATGATGAATGCTATCACTAGAATGGCTTCATCAAGGTTTTTCAAATCAATTTCAAAATGATTTTAAACCTTTTAATTTAGGACCATAATCTTAGGGCTAAATGTACATGACTTGTACACAAGCTTTCCCTATGATCCTCTATTTCTTGAATTAGGCTCATCTAGGTACAAGAACTATGCACCTTGATCCTAATTCATGATCCTAATATCTCACACACATCTAAAGTGTATCAAACACATCCATGGCAATTTTAATGTGAGATATGGGTTTAGGTATCTTAGACTCAGGTCTCATGCATTTTCTAAACACAAATTTGATCTCAATATCAAAATGTGTTTTTCATCCTTAAATCAATTCAATTGATTATTAATGCAAGAGATGATGACATGGCATAAAATGGTATCATAAATGAAAACATGTGCCAATGTCATGATGTCATGGCATAAAGTTTGAAACTTAAATAAACATGACATAAAAACTAACCTAAGCATTATCATGACATTTCAAATGATAATAAAACTAAACATGATGTCATGACATGTGAGGGCAAACAATCATGGCAAGATTTAGCATAAATAAATATACCTAGATTACCTATCTAAGTATCCTTAACCACTTGGCTAACTTCAAATTTAATCCTAGATTGCCCCAAAATGCCAAAATCCTAATTTTGACACTTCTTGAACTCTAGATTTTCCCAAATTGTGCCAATTGAGATTAAAAATGAAATTTCCAATCTTTAGGCACATTTAACTCTTCAAAGGAGTAAATGATAATTCCATTTCATTTTCAAAAGTTCTCAAAACCTTGAAAATGCTCCTTGAGTGTCAATTTCCTCAAAGTTGGGTTAACTACCCTCCTAATCGGAGTTGACACTCTCTAACCCATCTATGGGGTAGAGAAGATGCTCCTAGGAACCCAATACCTATTAGAGCTCATTGGGTTCACTAAATATTCACTAGGGATAACTTCCCTAGCAACCCTCCTAATGACCCTCTTAGGCTTTAAAGCCTTGGTCATTTGGGTCTCATCAAGGTCAACTATAGGGGTGACTCCCCTTGTGACCTTGGTAATGGTCTTCCTAGCCCTGGTTTTGTTCCATAATCGAATGAAACATTATGATAAGTGGGCTTGACCAATTGGGACTTAGGTTTGTGACCCAAACCTTTCTTGTCCTTGGACTTGTATTTTTGACCCCTAGACCTTAGAGTCAAATTCTTAAGAGCCTTTTCTAGAGAGTCAAGTCTTGACCTCAAGACTTGATTTTCTTTCTCTAATACCTCAAGTTTTGATTTATCATTTTTCTTTGAGGTATTCCTAGGCATGTGTCTAGATGATTTGGGATTTCTATCTAGATTTTCCTTAGCCTTAGATGAGTTAATTCTAGGGTTAGCATTTCTAGAATTGTTCTTATCTAGGCTAACATGCTTGGCTCCTAAGCACATATATTGGTTCCTAGAATTATCATGCTTATCATTCTTGACAATTGCAATAAAACTACTAGCATGAGTCTTATTATTATTGCAAGAGTGTGCCTTAAATGTTACCTTAGGGTTTGCCTTAGCTCCCCCTATCGACGTGCTCGGTCTCTTGTCCTTGTGAGATTGCCTCCCCCTCGGACATTGACTCCGATAATGTCCCCTTCGCTTGCATTGGAAGCACACCACGTGCTCCTTGCCCTTGCGTGTTGGGACTCCGACTTCCTTGATCTTTGGCGCCGGTGGAGTCTTTCTAACCCTCTTTGGACACTTACTCTTGTAGTGCCCAAACTTCCTACACTCAAAACACATTATGTGTAATTTGCTTGAAATCACAGTGTTTGAGTTACCTAGGGTTGTGGATGTAGATGAGCTTTCTTCTTCATCCCTTCCGGAGGTAGATGCCTCTTCTTGCTCCGATCTTGAACAAGAGCTCTCCTCCTCTTCTTCCTTGGATGTTGAGTAGCCCTCAACTCCCAATTCGCTTCCTCCATGATGTGAGCTACTTGGCTCACTAGGCTCCTCTTCATGAAATTTTGCCAAATTGTTCCACAATTCCTTGGCGTTGTTGTACCTATCTATCTTGCACAAAACATTATTAGGTAAAGCAAATTCAATAATTTTTGTTACCTCGTCATTGATTTCGGATTGTCGGATTTGCTCTTTCGTCCACTCCTTCTTCTTGATAGGTTTTCCTTCCTCATCCATCGGAGGGGAAAACCCTTCTTGTACACAAAACCAATTTAACATATTAGTCCTAAGAAAATACATCATCCTTACCTTCCAATATGTGAAGTTGTCGTGAGACTCGTAGAAGGGTTGAATCGTGACATCTTCTCCACAGAGATCCATCTCTAGCCCGTGCTCCCCCGGGTGTTGATCCGTCGAAGAGCGGCCTCGCTCTGATACCACTTGTTAGGATCCTTCGTACGGAGGCTAGAGAGGGGGGTGTGAATAGCCGACCCCAAATCGTCGCGTTTCTATAAACTAGGGTTAGCGCAGCGGAAAATAACACGTAGAAATGAAAGAAAAGAAGACAAACCTCAAACAAACCGATGTAACGAGGTTCGGAGATGATACTCCTACTCCTCGGCGTGTCCGTAAGGTGGACGAGCCCTATCAATCCGTCGGTGGATGAGTCCCCGGAGAACCGGCTAATAAATGCTCCTTGTGGGTGGAGAAACCTCGCCACAATACTTGTAACAACAAGAAGGAGTACAAGGAAAGCAAGAAGCAAATACAAACACAATATGAATGCAACACTCGCTTGCCTTCTCTGTCGACCGGAGGCGATGAAGCAGCAACTTCACAACCCAAACGCAGCAGCTGATCGACGACTGGAAGCTCACGCGAAGCTTCGGAAGCGAGCTCAACAAAGCTCAGAACCTCAGAGCACAGAAGCAGAAGCTTCAATCCCAGGAAGAAGAAGAAGGAAGAAGGAGGTACGCAGCAGCAGCCCTCCTTTTATAACCTGCGAAGAAAGCGAAGAAACACAGAAGAAATCTAGCCGTTGTGTCGCAACGGCTAGTGCCTGGATCGGTCTGTGGACCGATCAGGCTCCATGTGGATCGGTCCACAGACCGATCCATTTCCTTGCCTTCGCTTCTGTTCCGTCTCTGATCGGTCCATGTACCGATCAGGGAACCTCCTGATCGGTCGACAGACCGATCAGGGAACCTCCTGATCTGTCTACGGACCGATCAGGCTTCTCTTCTCCCGAACTTCTTTGCGCCTCCTGATCGTTGTCTGATCGGTCTCCAGACCGATCAGATAACCTACAGTAGGCTACTGGATGGTTACTGATCGGTCTGGTGACCGATCAGGCTATCCAGTGTATCACTGGATCGGTCCCCAGACCGATCCAAACTCCCCAGTCCTAAACCTCAGGCTTCTATACCAACATCCGGTCAACCTTGACCTGTTGGTTCATCATTCCTAGCATCTGGTCACTCCCTTGACCTGCTAGAATTCTCCACCAAGTGTTCGGTCAATCCCTTTGACCCACTTGGGCTTTCCTCTTCGTGCCAAGTATCCGATCACTCCCTTGATCTACTTGGACTTCCCAACACCAGATGTCCGATCACCCTTGATCCATCTGGATTTTCCCTTGCCCGGCTTCACTCACCAGGACTTTCACCTAGCTTCACTTACTAGGGTTTTTACCTGGCTTCACTCACCAGGATTTCCAATCTGCCTGGCTTCACTCACCAGGACTTCCAAACTGCCTGACTCCACTCACCAGGACTTTCCCGAATGCCTGGCTTCACTCACCAAGACTTCTCCGACTGCCTGACTTCACTCACCAGGACTTTTCCCCGTGCCAAACTCCCTGTTTGGACTTTCCCCGTGCCAAGTCTCCATACTTGGACTTTCCGCGTGCCAAGCTACCTGCTTGGACTTTTCCCCGTGCCAAGTTTCCGTACTTGGACTTTTCCAGTGCCAAGTCTCCATACTTGGACTTTTCGCGTGCCAAGCTCCCTGCTTGGACTTTTCCCGAATCAGGTCAACTAGGTCAACCTTGACCTAAGGTTGCACCTACAATCTCCCAAACACCTATTCTTGTCAAACATCAAGAATACAACTCACTTCTCGTCAAACATCGTCAAACATCAAAACACAACTCGAGTCAGGTCAACTCGAGTCAGGTCAACCAGGTTAACCTTGACCTAAGGTTGCACCAACATGAAGAAGGCGACTGTCTATTCACCCCCTCTAGCCAGGTATCAAGGTCCAAATAATTGGTATCAGTGCAAGGAGCACTCTTGAAGGACTAATCACTGGAAGGAGCACTCACTAGAGGAAGAAGACAACAAGATGGAGTCGAAGGTCCGCTAGGATGGGATATCCGGATCCCACCTCCATACGAGGGTGAGGACTTAGACTTTTGGAGGAAGTGCTTGGTGATGTGATTTCAAATGAATTAGAACCAATGGATTGTTTTGGAAGAAATATTTGAAAACTCCAACAGATGAGAAGGAAAAGTGTCTCCTACTTCAATATTAGATCGAGGAGCAAAGGGAACAATCAGAGATAGATAAGGAGATAACAAGAATTTTATTAAATATTTTACCTTCTAAAGTGTTGGTTAGTGTAGGTGATTACAAGAATGCAAGTGACCTTTAGAAAAAGGTAATTGCATTTTATGAAAGTCCTACACAAGTCCATGGAGGGGAGGAACCCAAGGAGAAAGGCTCATTGACCCAAGAGAAAGAGAAGGACCAATCAAAGGTTGAAATAAATTCAACATCCGATGAGAAGGAAGAAGTGGAATCCACCACATCTTCAGAGGGGGAAGTGTTGGTCCCTTAGCAACCGGCTAGAGGGGGTGAATAGATTGCACAATAAAAATAAACAAAATCTCTTCTTTAACTTTACATCTTTATTAGTCTAACACTTGCATACAAAAAAATAAGAGACTGAAAAAGAAGAGACACAAAAGGGTTACTTGGTTTGTAATTAGGGGATTGTTAATTTAAGGAAATTGAAGCTCACTAAACAATCTCCTACAGGCAGAAAAGTGTCTTACAGCAATTGAAGCACTCAATTACAGAATAAAACTAAAGAGGAATCAATTACAAGTGTTGTTTTGACCTTCTGGGACTAGGGATGTATTTATAACCCTAGTCGGGGAGCGCCTGGAAGGGGTCCAGGCACCTGGAGAGGGATAGAATTTTATCCCCATCATAGTGAATCATGACACGTTGTGAAATGATGAAGTTTTGATTCTAGGCACCCGGAAGGGTTCCGAGCGCCTGGACTAACTTTTTGGTCCAGGTCTTCTACTCTAGTTCTGCTCGTTTGGGTTCAGGTCTTCTGCTCCGGTTCTGCTCACTTTGGTGATTTTGGTCATCCGGAATAGGGCTCACCCGAATCATTTTTGGGCCTTCTCGAGCAACCTTCCGCTCTGGCTTCTCGTCCCTCGGAAACATCGCACGCCTCCTTCTCGTCCGCCCGCGTACTCTTCCACAGCACCTTATCCCACGGATGCACCGAGCCCGTCTACTCTCTCCCATGTCGTCCTTCTTGCTAGCTGCATCTTTCTCTCGACTTCCTGTGCTTCTAAGTTCTTGCACACTTAAACACAAGGGTTAAACAACAACATGACCTAACCTGACTTGATTGATCACATCAAAACTACTTGGGGTACTAACAATCTTCTCTTTTTTGATGTAAGCAATCCCAAATTAAGTTAGGGTAAATTATAAACAAATAACAGTTATAAATATCTGCAAGTACAAAAATTACAAAAAAAATTATACTACCCTCCCCTAGACATAATCTTCACTACTCCCCCTTTGATCACATTAAAAATATGGTACTTTAAAATGCTACTTGGAAAGTCTAAACTGAAAAATCTAAGAGACCACTTCAAAAAAAACTGGATTTATTAAGTTTTTTAAAAAAACTTTGAAAAAATTTGATTAAAAAAATTGGATAGAGAGAAATGACTCGCAAGATAATTTCTAAATTCAAAAGTATGAAAAAAACATAGGGTAATAATGCGGTAAAAAAAGTTTGAAAAATTTCTTTTAACAGAGAATATGATATACTTTCAGAGAAAATAAATTTTACTAGATAATTAATTAAAAAAATTTGAAAATTTTCCTATAAATAAGTGATAAAGTTATCTTTTTCAAAAAAATTAATTTCTAACAAAAATTTTGACAAACACTTGAAAGCATTAGTTAACAATTAAATCCTTCATAGTTAGTAATTCAATATTTATTTCAGTAATCGGCTTCCAGGCTGTGGTGAAGCACTAGACCTTCTTAGTTATTGGAACAACAACGACTTCTAGACAAATCCTTTTAATGAAAGTAAATATTTAATCTTCTCTCTGAAAGCCTAAATAAAAATAATTAACCTAAATATAATTTTGGAATCTAAAATAGATTCCTACCTACCGGATTAATCAAAAATTTCTTAGTAATATATTTCTATGATATTTTCCTAATTTGACCCTTATTGTAAGATATCAGAAAATTTAAATAATAGGATTATTTGAAAAATAGCCTTATAGAATTTTTTCGGAATTTTTAGAAATTTTCTGGGAATTTTTCGGAGCTCGTACGACGGGTTTTGAGGGGACGAATTAACGGGTTCGGATAAAGCCTGTTTGGGATCCCCGTTTAAGTGAGGAAATGTTTATTATATAAATTCCTTTTCTTTTAATTCTTTCCTCAAATAAGAAAACGCTGATCCTTTTTAATCCCGAACCTCTCTTTCCCTCTTCCTTGAGATTTCCCGATCTCCTTTCCCTCTTCTTCTTCTCGCTGTCTCTCTCTCGCGGATGAAGCAAAGCCGACGGTTCCGGCGACCGTCGACCTCGACGGAAACTAGTGGAGTCATCGGAGCTCGACGGTGCCAAGGAAGTCTAAGCCAGGGATCTGGTCGAGGGGTTCTGTTTCTGCAGTTTTTGCGACCAATCGTTGACGATCGGTGGCTAGGGCACGGTGAGGAGTCGGATCTCGCATCATCTCCGATTGGTAGGCCTTCCCTCTCCTCCCCTTGAGCTGCTCACAGAGCAATCTGTGTTTTCTCAGCCGGATCGGGTTGTGCGACGTCGCCCGAAGGTGATCGATAGAGGTAAGAGTCATCGGGCATTTTTTTTGTAGATTCAAGGATTTCATCCGATTGGGTTCTGTTCTTCATGATTCTTCTTGTTTGGATTAGGGGATGGAATCGGATCAGACTCGTGCTAGGTTTTCCCTTGATCGGATCTTGGATCTCCTCTGCCTTGCTGTTGATTAAGGTCACGGGATTGGAGAGGTTAAGGTAAGATGAGTAGATTGTTTCCTTGAATTAGGTTGTTGTTGGAAAACTTGGTTGAATCTGTAATCTCCTTTTTATTGATTCAAATAGTGGAGTGGAATCAGTGAGATTCTGTTTTGTTGCTGAGGGGTTGTCTTGGTTCCAGAGGCACTCTTTCCAGCAGCACCTCTTCGGCTGCGGATCAAGAGCAGAGATTGGAGATTGAAGTATGGTGTAGGGTAGTGGATCCTTGTTGTAGATAACTACAGGATCATGTGTAGTTTTGAATTAGGATTATATTTAGTTGTTTATGTGTAGAATTATTTAGTGTTGAATTAATCTAATGGAATGATTAGGGTTAAGGTAATTAACCCTAGTCAACCGTTGGATTTCTAATCTAATTGGTGATTAGGGATTAGGTAACTAACCCTAATTGACCGTTAGATTTAATTAGGTAGGTTGTGATTGTGTTTGATTAGGGTTTTTGACCAAATTTAGTTTTAGGGATTTTATTTAGCAATTCTTTTGGATTTAACTAAATAATATATATATATATATATATATATATATATATATATATATATATATATATATATATATATATATATATATATATATATATATATATATATTGACGCAGGACTCTGATTCGAGATGGGCGTCTCGACATCGACTTTGGATTGCGTTGATTGTACCTTCTATTTGAGGCGAGTACCCTTTGACTTATCTCTTGATAGTGTCATATGATATGTGCAGTTTATATATACTTACTAGTGTTGGTAGTTTGTACTCCCCTGGTTTAGTTTAGTTAATACCTGATATTTGCTTCTACTGATAGCTGCTATACCTTAGTGTAGAGTGCTTTTCTTTCTATCTATGCTTATCTGTGTTCATAGAGATAGAACTATTTATTGTACTTCTCTCTATATTGGATTAGTAGATTGACATGTTGGATATGTGATGTTGGATTCATGTGGTTTATTATCCTTGTTATATGTGTGTTTATCTTTTTGACACCTACACATATGGAGGAGGATATGTTCAGGTATGATATACTGTAGCCGCATGCACCATATTGCATGGTTGCATGATGGGCGATTGACGACTCCATTATTGTTGAGCTCGTCGGCCGATTACATTGACCTTCACACCACGTAACCACTGCATGGGTAGTGGCACAGCACACAGGGTGTGTAGGTTGCTCGGTGGTGCTCCGCTGGAGGCTCCACTCATGGGTAGTGTGATAGGCAGCGTGGTAGCACGCCGGAGTCCCTTCCTGTCATTGCGTACCGGGAGATCAGAGCATTGCGCTCCCTCACTATGTTTGAGGTAGGAAGATAGGTGTACTCCGACAGCATCTCGTCCACTCGGTCACTCTTCAGGGATAGTGACTGTTGGAACCCCAACGTTGTTTTAGTGTGATCAACAAGTTAAGTTAGGTCCTGTGGTGTTTCTAACCTTGTGTCTAAGTGTGCAGGAACTTAGGAGCATAGGTACTCAAGCGGAAGACACAGTTAGAAGGATGGCACGCGGTGCGTCCGAGGGACGAGGTGCTGCGGAAGAGTACCTCGATGGACGAGAAGGAAGCGTGCAGTGGTTCCGAGAGACGAAAGCCGGAACGGAAGATTGCTCGGGGAGCAAGAGACGCAGCTAGCGAGAAGGTCGTCACGGGGTGCGACCGAGTGACGAAGACTACGGATGAGTACGCTGGTGGACGAGAAGGAAACACGTAGCGATTCCGAGGGACGAGAAGCCAAAGCGGAAGGCTGCTCAAGAAGACCGAAAGTTGAGATCACCCAAGCGAGTGGATCCGGAGTAGAAGACCCCGGACCGAGCCAGAGTGTGGTACCGGATGAATAAGTCAGCACGGGTTGACTTTACTGGTCCGGGGCGCCCGGAACAGTCCGGGGCACCCGAACCAGCCCGGGGCACCCGAACCAGCCCGGGGCACCCGAACCAGCCCGGGGCACCCGGAACCCCTCCGAGTGCCCGAACCAGCATCTTTGACCAGAACGCGTCTAATGCGTTCTGAACGTTGGGGGATAAAGTTTTATCCCCTCCCAAGGCGCCCGGAACCCTTCCAGGCGCCCCGACCAAGGCTATAAATAGAGCTTTGGTCCAGAAGCTTTTCAACGAACTCATTACTTGTAATTCCTACGCTTGTGTGCTTTAGAGTTAAGCTTCTATTTCTGTGCTTCAACGTTGTAAGAGGCTTCTCTGCCTGAAGGAGTATTCTAGTGCTCTTAACCTTCCTTGGATTAACAACCACATCGGTTGTAACCAAGTAAATCTTGTGTCTCGCCTTTTTAATGTTTTATTTATCTGCTTTGTTTATTTTACAAGTGTTAGCTTAAAGACTTCGAGGAAGGGTTGTTTGCTTTTGATTTTGCAGGATATCCATCAACCCCCCTTCCAGCCGACCGTAATGGTCCTACAAGTGGTATCAGAGCCAGGACGCCTCAGAAGGACTAACCGTCGTCCGAAGCAACAAAACAATGGTCGGAGCTAACGAATATCCACCAGCATTCGAGGGGGAGTTTTCTTCATGGAAGAAACAAATAGAGGTATATCTTAATTCTGATTTTGGTATTTCTTTAATATGGAAATATGGCTATAAAGAACCAAAGACAACGAATGGAGAAGAACTTGATCTATGCCTCTGGAATAAGAAGCAACGTGACGAATCGACGACAAACAGACGGGCAGAATTTCATCTTCTAACCGTAATACCAAATGAAGATCTCGACAGAATCGGCGAATACAAAAGCACAAAAGAACTTTGGGAAAAGTTCTTGAAGCTCTACGAAGAACCTTTGGAAGTCGACGACTCAATAGACACCGAGCCACCGACAGAACCAACAGCCGAAGTACATCTCGAGGATACAGAAAACCCTTCTTCACTGAGCATCGATGAAGGGGGAGAATCTTCGGAAAAAAGTAATTCAACAGGGGGAGAACCAACGACCGGCGAGGTAAGTAAGGTATGGCCTCTACCCTCTGAACAATTGGTTCAATTAATCGAAAAATTACCTGAAGATTTTTGTGAATTAAAAATTGAATCATCGAAAGAGTTTTTCGGATTAGAAAATCAACTGTCGAACACTTCTTGCAAATTAAGAATATTATCGAAAAAACTTTTCGAATTACAAAATATTTTGATGAAGGATTCTTGCGAATTACAAACTATTTTGTCAAAAGAATTTTGCAAATCAGAAATATTGCCAAAAGATTCTTGCAAGCTACAAAATATTTTGTCGAATGAATCTTGCAAATTAGAAAAATTGTCAAATGAAGTTTTACCAATTATTTTATCAATACAATTTCTTGCATATTTAATATTTGCTACTTTAAAGCTAAAAGAAATAGCCTGTCGATTAAAGTATCTCGACAAACTATTAATAGATATTAACATGATACAATTCTTCGCATGTTCAAATTTTCTTACTTTAAATTTGAGAAATTGTAGTAAGTTAAAATGGGAATTTAAAACTTTCTGATAAAAGCATAAAAAAATTAAATTAAATAAATGCATAGAATTTTTTTTACTTCTACATGTTCTAAAAAAAAATTTATGCATAAAGTTTTCTACTGAGAAAAATCTTAATTTTCATGACGAAAACTTAGAAATTTTTCAAAAGTTATTTTTAACTTAGAAATTTTCCTTAACTTAGAAATATTTTCCAAAAAATCATTGAAATAGATTTTTATAATTTTTCTAAGTGTCAACCCTTAGATTTTTCTTGCAACCCTAATTTTTTATGTGATCAAAGGGGGAGAAGAAAAAATATAAGTCTAGGGGGAGGTAGAAATTAAAATTTTTTGAAATTTAATCTTTCTATCTTTTTGCACTAAATTGCAAATTAAGTTAGTTTTTATTTTACGTCTATTTTGACCCTAGCTTAACTTGGGTTGATCACATCAAAAAGGGGGAGATTTTTGGAACCCCAAGGTTATTTTGGTGTGATCAACAAGTTAAGTTAGGTCCTGTGGTATTTCTAACCTTATGTCTAAGTGTGCAGGAGCTTAGAAGCACAGGTACTCGAGCGGAAGATGCAGCTAGAAGGATGGCAAGCGGTGCGTCCGAGGGAGGAGGTGCTGCAAAAGAGTACCCCGGTGGACGAGAAGGAAGCGTGCGGTGGTTCCGAGGGACGAAAGCTAGAGCGGAAGATTGCTCGGGGAGCAAGAGACGCAGCTAGCGAGAAGGATGGCACGGGGTGCGACCGAGGGACGAAAACTGCGGATGAGTACCTTGGTGGACGAGAAGGAAACACGCAGCCATTCTGAGGGACGAGAAGCCGGAGCGGAAGGCTGCTCGAGAAGACCGGAAGTTGGGTTCGGGTGAGCCCTTTTCCCGATAGCAGAGATCACCCAAGCGAGCGGATCCAGAGTAGAAGACCCGGACCGAGCCAAACCGAGCCAGAGCAGTGGTCCCGTATGAATAAGTCAACACGGGTTGACTTTACTAGTCCGGGGCGCCCGGACCAACCCGGGGTGCCCGGAACTCCTCCGGGCGCCCAGACCAGCATCTTTGACCAGAATGCATCTAATGCATTCTGAACGTTGGAGGATAAAGTTTTATCTCCCCCAAGGCGCCCGGAACCCTTCCAGGCGCCCCGACCAAGGCTATAAATAGAGCCTTGGTCTAGAAGCTTTTCAACGAACTCATTACTTGTAATTCCTACGCTTGTGTGCTTTAGAGTTAAGCTTCTGTTTCTGTGCTTCAACGTTGTAAGAGGCTTCTCCGCCTGAAGGAGTATTCTAGTGCGCTTAACCTTCCTTGGATTAACAACCACATCGGTTGTAACCAAGTAAATATTGCGCCTCGCCTTTTTAATGTTTTATTTATCTGCTTTGTTTATTTTACAAATGTTAGCTTAAAGAGTCCGAGGAAGGGTTGTTTGCTTTTGATTTTGCAGGATATCCATCAACCCCCCTTCCAGCCGACCACAACGGTCTTTTAGTGACGGCAGAGTGCACGGTGTCACAACCCTACCCACTCGGTCTCACCATCGCGTGTGAGATGGCTGACTGGCATCAGGGGTGACCATGTCATATTGCACCATATGCACAGATTGCATTTATTATGATTGTTGCATATTGGACGATGCCCTTGGGTGACTGCATATGATTGACATGCATACAGGATACATGCTTATTTACTCTGACTATCTTTATCTGTGTATGTCCACAGTCATTTGCCCAAGCCTCACAGGTGAGTACAATTTATTTCAGTTATGCATTTCTTATTATTCTTGTAGTAGACTGTATTACATGCTTATTATTAGTTACTACAGTTTATTCAGTTATGGATACATGTTATACTGTTAGGAGACTGTATTATATGTTATACTGTTAGGATACTGTACCATAGGATTGTTGCTGGTAGTTATATGTTGCTGTACATATTTATTGGATTACCTGCTGAGTTCTTTGGACTCAAACCATTATATTACTACTTTTTAGGTTGATGTCGTCGGGAGATATTCCAGTCGCTAGCCCCCCTTTGTCACGAGGATTTCTAGTTGTTGATTTTTTTTGTTTTCGCCTCTATGCATATACCGGTGATGTGGGTTTTGTATGGTGGACTTTATGTTGAACATTCGGGTTTGCTACTTTTGTTTTCCGCTGCGGATATTTTCTTTACTTCGTGGATTTCATTTTCTTCGTTGTAGTGGAGTAGGATGTTATACATATATCTGCGATGATTTCTATATCGTCTTTTCTTTATATTAAACTGCGTGGATTGTTCATATTAAACTGTGTGGAATGTTGATATAAACTGCGTGGTTTGGTTATTATTTTTATAGTATTGTTCTAGCCGTATGGGCCGATGTATGGATATATATGTTCTGGATTCATATTGTCACCCGTACAGGGGAGATGCTGTCGAAATTTCTTCTAGCAGGGACTACCTGGGGCGTGATAATTTATTTGGTATCAGGGCCAGACTCTGATTTCGGATTTTTGTGCTCTGGAGTTTACGACCGTATCTGGGTATTTTCGGATTGTACGGATTTCTGTCGATTTTTTGATTCAGAATTCCGAGGTATATTTTGACGAGGTTGTATTTGGGGGACTAAGCAGCGATAGGACATCTCCAGATGGCAATAGATAAATTAGGAAATTTTATAGTTCTTATACCTATAGTGATATCTGGGTAATATTTTGTTTACAGATATAACACATACACGTGTTCCGATACTGAGATGTGGGCGACCATGTAAGAGGGCGATAGATTCTCCGAAGACAGAGTCTCCAGAGAGATCTGCTCGGGTCAAGCTTGTCCGTTAGGGATAGACTCATCATGATATTATAGGCACATCGGATTATAAGATCCAGACGGTTCCGACTTTAGAGGTACACACCTCGACTGTACCACTAGTGGTATCACCTTCAGTATATCGGGCACCCCCTCCAGTCGTGACTACTACTGCGTACTTGAGGTACGAGACGAGGCAGAAATCTGGTGGGACACGCAGCGCTCGATTATAGGCGAGCAGCATATTACTTGGGCGAGATTTAGGGAGGCATTTGAGAGTCAGTATTATCCCTGGGTGTATCAGATGACACGTTGGCAGGATTTCCTGAGTTTTCGGTAGAATAACCGCTCAATGATGGAGTATAATGCTGAATTTAATCGGTTGGCCAGATTCAGTCCTGAGTTAGTAGCCGAGGACAGATCTCATATGCTTCAGTTTGTCCAGGGACTGGACGGGCATCTTCAGGTGAAGATTGCCAGTTTTGGTAGTTCATCATACACAGAGGTACTGGATAGAGCTATTATGATTGAGTTTGCTCATCAGAGAGTGAATGCAGACAAGAAGAGGAAGCAGACTGATCGGACTTCCGGACAGATCCAACATCCACAGGTTACCGGACAGCAGCAGAGCAGTCATACTCAATCGGGTCAGGGTACTTCTAGGTCATCAGGACGACCCCAGAAGTCTGGACGATCTTCATTTGGACGTTCCCAGTCTTCTCAGCAGAATCGGAAACAGTCCACCGGTGACACTTACTGTACCCGATGTGGATCCCGAGATCACATCACCTCTGCATACACCCTGGGACAGTTAGTTTGCTATTATTGTAAACTGCCTGGGCACATGATCCGAGACTGTTCGCTGAAGGCTCAGCATGTAGCTTCCAGGATTTCTATTCCGGGAGGACAGTTTGGTCAGTCCGGGACTCAGCGAGGCGGGCCGAAAGCCCAATCTTCGCATCGTCAGCAGAGGACAGCTCCCCCTGCAGTAGCTGCATATGGCATGCACGGGCAGGAGCATTCCGGTGTTCTTGTGGAGAACCCCACGGTATTCCACCTTAGTATTCTCCTGTACTATTCGTCAAGAAGAAGGATGGTACTCTGAGGTTGTGCATCGATTATATGCAACTGAATGCAGTGACTATCAGAAATAAGTACCCTTTGCCACGGATTGAGGATTTATTTGATCAGCTCAAAGATACATCAGTGTATTCTAAGATTGATCTGCGGTCTAGATATCATCAGCTAAGAGTCAAAGATTCGGATATTCAGAAGATAGCTTTTCGCACCAGATACGGACATTACGAGTTTTTGGTGATGATGTTTGGGCTTACCAATGCTCCCGCGGTATTTATGGATTTGATGAACCGTATCTTTCTGGAATACCTAGATCAGTTTGTTATTGTGTTTATCGATGATATATTGATCTATTCGCGTTCTGAGGAGGAGCACGCGCAGCATCTTCGGATAGTCTTGGAGACTCTACGACGACATCATCTGTATGTGAAGTTCAGCAAGTGTGCATTTTGGCTATCCTCAGTTGGTTTTCTGGGACACGTGGTGTCAAGCCGAGGTATTTCAGTAGGTCCTCAGAAGATCGAGGCTATCACTAGCTGGGAGCAGCCGATGTCAGTCCAGGAGATCCACAGTTTCTTGGGATTGGTTAGATATTATAGACGATTTGTCGAGGGTTTCTCCAGTATTGCTATGTCGTTGACACGTCTGACTAGGAAAGGCGTGAAGTTCACGTGGTCAGAGGCTTGTGAGACCAGTTTCCAGGAGCTGAAGCGGAGATTAGTATCAGCACCAGTTTTGGTTTTACCTTCTGGTGATGACGGATTCGTACTTTACACAGAAGCATCTCTTTAGGGCTTGGGTGCTGTGTTGATGCAGCACGGTAGGGTAGTCTCTTATGCTTCTTATCAGTTGAAGAAGCATGAGAAGAACTACCCAGTACATGATTTAGAGCTAGCCGCTATTATCTTTGCTTTGAAGATTTGGCGACATCATCTTTATGATATTACTTTTGAGATTCTTACTGATCATAAGAGTCTCAAATATATTTTCACACAGAAGGAACTCAATCTCCGACAGAGGAAATGGATGGAGTTCCTGAAGGATTATGATTGTACTATTAGCTACCATCCGGATAAAGCTAATGTGGTTGTTGATGCACTTAGCAGGAAGTCCAGAGGGACTTTAGTTTGTCACCGAGTTTTAGTCATGGACTTGATTCAGGGATTCTCCGAGTTGGGCCTTAAGGAGCAGGGATGGACAGAGCAGGGTATTCTTGTTGTTATGGTTGCTCAGTCGTCGATCAGGATGAGGATTCGCGAGGCCCAGGTCGGAGATCAGAATTTACAGTTCATTAGCAGCCAAATAGCTTCCGGACAGCAGACCGAGTTTGCACGAGATGACGAGAGTATTGTTTATTTCCGGGGTAGATTATGTGTGACTCAGTCTCACCCGGTCATGGAGGAGTTACTTCAGGAGGCTCATCGTTCGAGGTTTGCTTTCCACCCAGGTGGGACTTGTATGTATCACGATTTGAGGTGTTCCTATTGGTGGAACAGTATGAAGAAAGACATCGCGGAGTTTGTAGCTAGATGTCTTGTCTGTCAACAGGTGAAGGCTGAGCACCAGAGACCTGCTGGTTTACTTCATAGGATCCCTATTCCAGAGTGGAAGTGGGAGCACATTACTATGGATTTTGTGGTAGGATTGCCTAGGACTCGACGAGGTCGTGATGCAGTTTGGGTAATTGTTAACCGATTAACCAAATCCACACACTTTTTAGCGATCCGGAAGACTGATTCTCTGGATCGATTAGCAGAGTTATACTATCGAGAGATTATCAGATTGTATGGTGTTCCGTTGAGCATTATATCAGATAGAGACCCACGGTTTACGTCCCGATTCAAGCAGAGTCTGCAGCAGGCCTTGGGCACACAACTTCGTTTTAGTACGACATTCCATCCGCAGACAGATGGACAGTCAGAGCAGACCATTCAGACTTTGGAGGACTTGCTGAGGTTTTGTGTTATGGATTTCGGAGGCAGTTGGGAGGATCACCTGCCATTGGTGGAGTTCACCTACAACAACAGCTATCATTCGACTATCCAGATGGCACCGTTTGAAGCGTTGTATGGTAGACCTTGTCGGACACCCACCCTATGGAAGGAGGTTGGGGAGGCCCAGCTGGTAGGACCTCAGAGAGCTCAGCAGGAGGCAGAGGTGGTTCGTATTATCAGACGGAGGATGTCAGAGGCTTAGGACCGTTAGAAGAGTTATGTTGATCGGCGACGGAGACCCCTGGAGTTCTCTATTAGTGATCATGTATTTTTGAGAGTTTCACCCACGAAAGGGGTGAAGAGATTTGGTCTTCGAGGTAAGTTAGCTCCACGATATATTGGGTCATTCCAGATCTTGGAGAGGATTGGAGCAGTAGCTTACCGTCTGGTGCTACCACCATCTCTAGCTGGCATTCACGATGTATTCCATGTATCTATGCTGAGGAGATACGTATCCGATCCGGCACATGTTCTGTCAGATATATCAGTTCTCATTCAGCCTGACGTTACTTACGAGGAGGTTCCGGTACGGATTCTCGACCATAGAGAGCATCAGCTGCGGAACAAGATTATCCGATTGGTCAAAGTTGGATGGCAGTATCATTCTGACGAGGAGGCTACTTGGGAGCTGGAGGATACGATCCGAGCTCGATACCCTCATCTTTCTACTTAAGGTATGTGAGTTAGAGTTCCTAACAGCATTTATACTATTGGGTTATATTCTAGTGTTTGCTGTTGGTTAGAGTGAAATTTGGGGACCAAATTTTTATTAGTGGGGGAGAATGTAAGATATCGGAAATTTTAAATAATAGGGTTATTTGAGAAATAGCCTTATAGAATTTTTTCAGAATTTTTAGAAATTTTCTGGGAATTTTTCGGAGCTCGTACGACGGGTTTTAAGGGGACGAATTAACGGGTTCAGATAAAGCCTGTTTGGGATCCCCGTTTATGTGAGGAAATGTTTATTATATAAATTCCTTTTCTTTTAATTCTTTCCTCAAATAAGAAAACACTGATCCTTTTTAATCTCGAACCCGAACCTCTCTTTCCCTCTTCCCTGAGATTTCCCGATCTCCTTTCCCTCTTCTTCTTCTCGCTGTCTCTCTCTCGCGTATGAAGCAAAGCCGATGGTTCTGGCGACCGTCGACCTCGATGGAAACTAGTGGAGTCACCGGAGCTCGATGGTGCCAAGGAAGTCTAAGACAGATCTAGTCGAGGGGTTCTATTTCTGCAATTTTTACGACCAATCGTTGACGATCGGTGGCTAGGGCATGGTGAGGAGCCGGATCTCGCATCGTCTCCGATTGGTAGGGCTTCCCTCTCCTCCCCCTTGAGCTGCTCACAGAGCGATCTGCATTTTCTCAGCCGAATCGGGTTGTGCGACGTCGTCCGGAGGTGATCGATAGAGGTAAGAGTTGTCAGGCATTTTTTTTGTAGATTCAAGGATTTCATCCGATTGGATTCTGTTCTTCATGATTCTTCTTGTTTGGATTAGGGGAAGGAATCAGATCAGACTCGTGCTAGGTTTTCCCTTGATCGGATCTTGGATCTCCTCTGCCTTATTGTTGATTAAGGTCACGGGATTGGAGAGCTTAAGGTAAGATGAGTAGATTGTTTCCTTGAATTAGGTTATTGTTGGAAAACTTGGTTGAATCTATAATCCCTTTTTTATTGATTCGAATAGTGGAGTGGAATCAGTGAGGTTCTGTTCTGTTGCTGAGGGGTTGTCTTGGCTCCGGAGGCACTCTTTCCAACAGCACCTCTTCGGCTGCGGATCAAGAGCAGAGATTGGAGATTGAAGTATGGTGTAGGGTAGTGGATCCTTGTTGTAGATAACAACAGGATCATGTGTAGTTTTGAATTAGGATTATATTTAGTTGTTTATGTGTAGAATTATTTAGTGTTGAATTAATCTAATGGAATGATTAGGGTTAAGGTAATTAACCCTAGTCAACCGTTGGATTTCTAATCTAATTGGTGATTAGGGATTAGGTAACTAACCCTAATTGATTGTTGGATTTAATTAGGTAGGTTGTGATTGTGTTTGATTAGGGGTTTTGCCCTAATTTAGTTTTAGAGATTTTATTTAGCTATTCTTTTGGATTTAGCTAAATTATATATATATATATATATATATATATATATATATATATATATATATATATATATATATATTGTTTGACGCAGGACTCTGATTCGAGACGGGCGTCTCGACGTCGACTTTGGTTTGCGTTTATTGTACCTTCTATTTGAGGTGGGTACCCTTTGACTTATCTCTTGATAGTGTCTTATGATATGCGCAGTTTATATATACTTACTAGTGTTGGTAATTTGTACTCCCCTAGTTTAGTTTAGTTGGTACCTGATATATGCTTCTACTAATAGCTGCTATACCTTAGTGTAGAATGCTTTTCTTTGTGGTTATACTTATCTGTGTTCATAGAGATAGAACTATTTATTGTTCTTCTCTCTATACTGGATTAGTATATTGACATGTTGGATATGTAATGTTGGATTCATGTGGTTTATTATCCTTGTTATATATGTGTTTATCTTTTTGGCACCTACACATATGGAGGAGGATATATTCAGGTATGACATACTGTAGCCGCATGCACCATATTGCATGATTGCATGTTGGGCGATTGACGACTCCATTATTGTTGAGCTCGTCGGTCGGCTACATTGACCTGCACACCCCGTGACCACTGCATGGGTAATGGCACAGCACACAAGGTGTGTAGGTTGCTCGGTGGTGCTCCACTGGAGGCTCCACTCATGGGTTGTGTGATAGGCAGCGTGGTAGCACGTCGGGGTCCCTCCCCGTCATTGCGTACCGGGAGATGAGAGCATTGTGCTCCCTCACTATGTTTGAGGTAGGAGGATAGGTGTACTCCGGCAGCATCCTCTCCACTCGGTCACTCTTCAGGGGTAGTGACGGTAGAGTGCACGGTGTCACAGCCCTACCCACTCGGTCTCACCATCGCGTGTGAGATGGCTAACTGACGTCAGGGGTGACCATGTCATATTGCATCATATGCACAGATTGCATTTATTGTGATTGTTGCATATTGGATGATGCCCTTAGGTGACTGCATATGATTGACATGCATACAGGATACATGCTTATTTGCTCTGACTATCTTTATCTGTGTATGTCCATAGTCATTTTCTCAAGTCTCGCAGGTGAGTACAGTTTATTTCAGTTATGCATTTTTTATTATTCTTGCAGTAGACTGTATTACATGCTTATTGTTGGTTACTGCAGTTTATTCAGTTATGCATACCTATTATACTGTTAGGAGACTGTATTATATGTTATACTGTTAGGATTCTGTACCGTAGGATTGTTGCTGGTAGTTATATGTTGTTATACATATCTATTGGATTACTTACTGAGTTCTTTGGACTCACACCGTTATATTACTACTTTTCAGGTTGATGCCGTCGGGAGATATTCCAGTCGTTAGCCCCACATTGTCGCGAGGATTTCTAGTTGTCGATTTTTTTTTGTTTTCGCCTCTATGCATATACCGGTGATGTGGGTTTTGTATGGTGGACTTTATGTTAAACATTCGGGTTTGCTACTTTTGTTTTCCACTGCGGATATTTTATTTACTTCGTGGATTTCGTTTTCTTCGTTGTAGTGGAGTAGGATGTTATACATATATCTGCGATGATTTCTATATCATCTTTTCTTTATATTAAACTGCGTGGATTGTTCATATTAATTTGTGTTGAATGTTGATATAAACTGCGTGGTTTGGTTATTATTTGTATAGTATTATTCCAGCCGTGTGGGCCGATGTAAGGATATATGTACTATGGATTCATATTGTCACCCGTACAGGAGAGATGCTGCCGAAATTTCTTCTGGCAGGCACTACCTGGGACGTGACACTTATGGTATTTAAAATTCTAATTTAAATCATTATATCTTCTAACATTTTGAATATGTAAGCATACACTATCTTTTAAATATTCTATTTCAAATTTTAATTTTTCATTTTTATTTTATCAAGATCTTTTAATCGACGAGATATAACTAAGGTTGATTTTAACTCTTTATTTTCTTTTTCTAACTTACTGTAATTTTTTGATAATATTTTTACGAACTGAAACGACTTGTTAGGAGATCGTACCTGACTTACCTTGTCGATCCTGTAATCTGAAGCTTCCCCTGAAGTGTTGTTTTCTTTTAACGTTGCTCCCCCTTCATCGATGCTCTCGATGTTCATTTCCGATGAACTTGCTTCATCTTTGTCTTCTTGATGACTTGCCACTAGCGCAAGTCTGACAAGGGCTTCTATCTCTGATTTAGACGATGTTTTGTCCCACATCACCTTTAGATTTCTATACTTGTCGGTTTGAGTTGGCTTCTTGTCCTTGTCCTTGCTCTTCAATTTTGGGCAGTCCACGTGCTCTTCTTCATTGTAGTGGTAGCATCTTACTTTTTTTTTTCTTCTTGTACCTTGCACTTGATTAAATTTTTTAGTTTTAAATAACTTTTTAAATTTTCTTACCATAAGTGTCATTGCATCGTCATTGAGAGAAGATTCAGAATCTCGTTCATCCGTTTTTGCCTTTAAGGCAATGTTGTGCTTTGGCTCCTTCTTCAGATCTACACATCTTGTTTCATGGACTTCAAATATTGAAAATAATTTTTCTAAAGTACTTAATTCTAGATCCTTAGATATATAATAAATATATACTAATGATGCTCATTCAGTAGTTCTAAGAAATGCATTAAGCGTGTACTTTAGCGGATTTCGGTTGCTTACCTTTTCTCCGAGATTCGTGAGTCTAGTGATAAGTTCCTTTATTCTTAAATGAATGTGTACAACAGTTTCTCCTTCTTCTAATTTGATGTTGCTGATCTGGTTCCTTAGCAGATCCCATCTCACGAGTTTTTCCTTAGAGGTTCCTTCGTGTAGTTCCAGGAATTTCTCCCAGAGCTCCTTAGCAGACTCATATGTTCCGATCTAGTTGACTTCTTGTGGCAGTAAGATGCTCAGCAGATGGAACTCTGCTTTGCCATTTTCCATAAAGTTGACTTGCTCCTTCTTCGTCCATTGGTATTCTTCTTTACCCTTAGGTGTTACAAAACTAAATTTCATTATTAAAAGTAAATCGACATCTATCTTAAAGACTACCTCCATCTTTTTCTTCCAGCTTGCGAATTTTCCCTCTAACTTCGATGGGTTGATACTCGGTCTAGCCATCTCTTGTACGTCATTTGGTGGTTAGTCCTCTTGAAGCTGTTGGGTTCTGACACCACTTGTTGATCCCTTAGCGACCGACTAGAGGGAGGTGAATAGCCTGTACAATAAAAATAAACAAAATTCCTTCTTGAACTTTACAACTTTATTAGTCTAACACTTGCATATAAAAAAAATAAGAGACTGAAAAAGAAGAGGCACAAAAGGGTTACTTGGTTTGTAATTAAGGGATTGCTAATCCAAGAAAGTTGAAGATCACTAAACAATCTCCTTCAAGCAGAAAAGCGTCTTGCAGCAATTGAAGCACTCAATTACAGAACAAAACTAAAGAGGAATCAATTACAAGTGTTGTTCTCATCTTCTGGGACCAGAGCTATATTTATAGCCCTGGTCCGGGTGCCTAGAAGGGGTCCAGGTGCTTGGAGGGGGAAAGAATTTTATCCCTGTCGCAATGAATCACGCCACGTAGTGAAATGATGAAGTTTTGATTCCGGGATCCCAAACCAGTAAAGTCAACTTCTAGTTGACTTTGTGGTCTGGGTCTTCTGCTTCGGTTCTACTCGCTTGGGGTTGCGTCTTCCGCTCCGGTTCCACTCACTTGGGTGATTTTGGCCATCCGGAATAGGGCTCATTCGAACCCATTTTCCAACCTTCTCAAGCAACCTTCTGCTTCATCTTCTCATCCCTCATAAACGTTGTGCGCCTCCTTCTCGTCCTCCTGCATACTTTTCCGCAACACCTCATCCCTCGGACACACCGAGCTCATTGGCTCTCTCCCATGTCATCCTCTCGCTAGCTGCATCTTTTGTTCGACTTCTTGTGCTTCTAAGTTCATGCACACTTAGACACAAGAGTTAAACCACAATAGATGTAATACCCCGGTTCTGAGATTCTAGTTAAGTATGGCTTAAAAGGTTATATGGTACTATCAATATCACCAAGGTGCACCTTCCTTTTCGGAAGCCCAAACTTAAGAACTCCAAAGTTAAGCGTGCTTGGCTTGGAGAAATCTGAGGATTGGTGACCTCCTGGGAAGTTTTCCAAGGTGCGCGCGAGTGAGGACAAAGCACATTGAAAGGACCTCCGGTGGTCTGTGGAGCTAGTCGTCAACCCGATGGACAATTCTAGTGGCGTTCCCAGTTTGGTCCGAGTGGGTGTAATACCCCGGTTCTGAGATTCTTGTTAAGTATGACTTAAAAGGTTAGATGGTACTATCCATATCATCAAGATGCACCTTCCTTTTCGGAAGCTCAAACTTAAGAACTCCAAAGTTAAGTGTGCTTGGCTTGGAGAAATCTGAGGATGGGTGACCTCCTGGGAAGTTTGTCAGGGTGCGTGCGAGTAAGAACAAAGCACGCTGAAAGGATGTCCGGTGGTCTGTGGAGCTAGTCGTCAACTCGATGGCAATTCTGGTGGCGTTCCCGGTTCGGTACGGGTGGGGCCCGCCTGGGCCGGGGTGTTACAGATGGTATCAGAGCGACCTTGCGACCATGAGTGCGCCTATGGCAGGAGCACCCAGGGCATCACCTACCGAGGGAGATTCTGGGATTTGTCTATGGTGTGATTCATGGTTACACAACGAGGGTGTTGTGTCTTTAAGTGGGGGTGATTGTAATACCCCGGTTCTGAGATTCTGGTTAAGTATGACTTAAAAGGTTAGATGATACTATCTATATCACCAAGGTGTACCTTCCTTTTCGAAAGTCCAAACTTAAGAACTCCAAAGTTAAGTGTGCTTGGCTTGGAGAAATCTGAGGATGGGTGACCTCCTGGGAAGTTTTTCTGGGTGCGTGCGAGTGAGGACAAAGCACGCTGAAAGGACCTCCGGTGGTCTGTGGAGTTAGTCGTCAACCCGATGGACAATTCTGGTGGCATTCCCGGTTCGGTCCGGGTGGGACCCGTCCGGACCGGGGCGTTATAATAGGACCTAACCTGACTTGGTTGATCACATCAAAACTACCTTAAGGTACTAACAGGAAGAAGTGCAACTCTCAAACTCATCTACCGAGAAGAGCAGGAAGAACCACATCAAGTGCTTTGAGTGTGGGAAAATGGGATAGTACAAGAGTATATGTCCTTCACTCAAGAAGGTAAAGGCGGTAAACTCTAAACCTACTAAAATTTATTTAGAATCTAATATGGATTGTAAGAAGGATGGTGCCAAGAAAAAGGAGTGACACATCATTTACTTCACGTGTGGTAAAAGGAGACATTGCCACACAAAATGCCTAAGGAAGAGAGCACTCATGAAGATGGAGCACTTGAAGTAATGGAGGAGAATGAAGTCATGTGGATGCTCGTGTCAAAAGGAGCTCCAATGGTAGGTAGGAAGGTATCTCTAACTTGATCTTTAATTATACTATTAATTCAAGTTTTAGGGACATGTATGATAGAGATAACAATATAGGTTATTTATCCGTGCATAATTTTGGATTTAAGTATAATGATAGGAATAGGGTTAACAAGGTGGATAACACTAGGAAATCGTACTCTAACGTTAGACCTAACAAGAAACAATCCACTGTATCTAAGGAGAGGAAGGTGGTGGAAAACCTAGGCATTAATCCCAAAAATGGGAGACATATGCCTAGGAAGGATAGGTTTAGGAGTGTCCAAGATGAACATGTTAATTCTAGGGTTAAGAACCTAGAAGTGGAGAATCAAGCTTTAAGGGAAAAGCTTGATAGGCTAGAGAAATCCCTTAAGAGATTCAATGCTTGATCTAAGGGATTATAAGTACCCTCGGTAGTTTTAATGTGGTTAACCAAGTTCAGTTAGGTCCTATTATATTTGATCCTTATGTCTAAGTGTGTAGGAGCTTAAGAACACAAGAAGTTGAGCGGAAGATATAGCTAGCGAGAAGGATGACACGAAAAAGAAGCCAATAGGTATGGTGTGGACCGGGTAGGCCGACTGGAGAGGGTTGAGTTGCCTAAAACACTAAAACAAAAAAAAATCTTTCTCCTCTTTCAACTTAGATTAGCAGCAATAGCATAAAAATAAACAATATGGAACTAAAAGAAAGAGACTCAGAATTTACTTGGTTACAACCAGGGTGGTTGTTAATCCAAGGTAGATAAAAGCTCACTAAGAATTTCTTTCGGTGAAGGCGGAGAAGCCTCTTACACACACTAACAGCTTATAATATTGCTAGGAAATGAATACTCAAGTTGTTACATCTTTCCTAGGTCCAAGGGTCTTTTTATAGCCCCTGGAAAAACTTATCCGCAGGCTAAAGGTGCCTTCTATAGGGTTGGAAGGCGCCTCCAGCGAGGCACCGGTGGGTAAAGTTTTATGCACTGCAGTAGCTCGAACCACCCTGGTTAAAGGCACCTTCCATAGCCATGGAAGGTGCCTTCCATGATGAGTTGAATGCGCCTTCCATGCGTAAGGAAGGCGCCTTCCATGCACAGTGAAGACGCCTTCCAACAAAAGGCTTCACCTTCGTTTTCTCTTCCTCTCGCTCTTCCACTTGGGTGATTTTAGCCAACCAAAATAAGGCTCACCCGAACCCAATTTTGTCCTTCTCCTCAAGCAACCTTCCTCCCCGGCTTCTCATCCCTCGGACCGTCGCGCACATTGTTCTCATCCACCAGTGTACTCTTCCGCAACACCTCATCCCTCAGACGCACCAAGCCCGTGGGCTCTCTCCCATGTCGTCCTTCTCGCTGGCTATGTCTTTCGCTCGACTTCCTATGCTCCTAAGCTCTTGCACACTTAGACGCTGGGATCAAAACATAACAGGACATAACCTAACTCGGTTGATCACACCAAAAATAACCTTGGGGTTCCAACACTTGGTGCATCTAAGGGACGAGATGCTACGAAAGAGTACACTGGTGGACAAGAAGGGTGTGCACCGTATTCTAGGAACGAGGAGCCAGGAAGGAAGCCTACTTGAGGAGAAGGTCAGAGTTGGGTTAAGGTGAGCTCAACTCCGATTAGCCAGAGAATCACCTACGCGAAGAACTACGTGAAGAGATTAGCTTTTCAGCTGAGTTACCCTGTGGAAGGCGCCTTCTAGCCTACTGAAGGCGCCTTCCCTAGCTATTAGCCAAAGATAAAATTTTATCTTCGACAATAAGATTTGTCACATAGGAGCCACCTTCCACCCTATTGAAGGTGCCTTCCAACTTCGGATAGAATTTTTTAGGGGCATAAAACGACCCCTAGAGCTAGAAATAAATCAACTTAAACAACAAGTATTGTATAATTTCCTAGTCTTTCTTTTGAACTATCAACTTCTGTAAAAGGCTTCTCCACCTACAACAAAGAAGAATTCTAGTAGAGCTTTCTTCAACGCCTTGGAGTAACAATCACCTAGGTTATAACCAAGTGAATAGAATTGTCCTCTTACCTTCTTTTATTTAGTTGTTCATTAATTCATTAATATTATTATGCTAGTCTAATCTAAGAAAAGGATCGAGAAAGGGGTATATTCTTTTTAGCCAATTCCTCCCCCCTCTTGTCGGTCTCACTGCACCAATAATTGGTATTAGAGCCAGAATGCCTCAGAAGGACTAACCACCGACTAAAGCACCGAGACGATAGTCGGACTGAGCATTATTTACACGCTGAAGTTCGAGGGAGAATTTGCGTTATGGAAAAAACGTATGGAGGTATTTTTAAAACTAAGTTTGAAGTTTTATTAATAATTAAATATGATTTGAAGTTCTAAAAGATTAAAAAGACTAACAAAAAAAAGAGTACCTTTGGACAAAGAAGGAGCAAGCGAACTTTATGGCAAATGGATAAGCCAAATTCAACCTACTAAGCATACTGCCACCTCAGGAAATTAGCAGGATCGACGCTTAGGCATCAACAAAGGAACTTTGAGAATAGTTTCTAGAGCTACACGAAGGAATGTTTGAAGCAAATCTCACTAGACGGGATCTTCTCTAGAACCAACTTACGAACCTTCAGCTAAAAGAAGGAGAATCAGTAGCACAATTTCATGCTAAACTGAAGGAGCTGATCACCGGACTCACAAATCTCAGAGAAAAGATAACAAATCAAGATTCTCTAAGGTACGCATTAAATGCTTTTCCAAGGACACTTGAATGGTCCTCAATTATCGACTCATATTATATTTCTAAAGATCTAGAGGTAAGCACATTAGAAAGTTTATTTTCCACTTGATAACTTCAAGAATCTAGATGTGCAAAATCAAAGGAGCCAAGTCAAACAATTGCCCTAAAGGCAAGAACAGATGATTCAGACTCCGAAGCATCAATCGACGAAGATAAAGCAATAATATTGGTAAGAAAATTTAGTAAGTTTATTAAATATAATAAATTTAATAAGTCGCAGGCGAAAAATCACTTTTGAAGCAAAAGGAAGGTACAATGCTACAAGTGCCAAGGAGAAGGTCGCATCAAGGATGACTACCCTAAACTGAAGAATAAGAAGGGAAAGGGGAAAATACCAATAAGATCGAAGCACAAGAATCTGAAGGCAACATGGGATGAATCGTCGTCCTCTAAATCTGAGATCGATGCTTACGCCGGACTAGCCCTTATGGCAGACCACTAGAGAGACATTGAAAGTTCCTCAAAGATGAGCATTGACGAAGGGGGAGGATCCTCTGAAGAAAGCAGCGATGAAGGGAGAGCATCAGAACATGAGCTAAGTGAGGTACGTACATTATCATCCAAGCAATCTTTTAAATTTATCAAAATGTTATCTAAGAATATAGCACAATTAAAAAGAGATAATGGTAGGTTAAAATTAAACTTAGAAAATTCATGTCCCTTAGATATGTTTGATAATTTAAAGATAGAAAATTAAAAATTAAAAATAGAAATCAAAAAGTTAAAAAATGACCATGCGTGTTTAAACGATTTTAAAAAACTAAAATTTAGAAATTATGGTAGAAACAACTAGTACATTAGACATCACCAGGGATAAATTAAGAAAATTCCTAAAAATTATGTACCTCCCAAATTTTTAGTAAATCCAGTAGGCAGGAACCTATATTAGGTTCCAAAATCTTTTTTAGATTAAACTCTATTATTTTAATTATTAGGATAGAAATTATCTCAATTAGAAAAATATTTTTTTTGTTCGTATTTCGAGTTGAAAACTTTTTCTATGTTATCTGATCTATAAACAAATTTTTTTAAAAAAAAATTATTTACTGTTAAGTTATTTTATTAACAAAAATTATACTTTGAAATTTAAAAAACTTAAATTTTAAAAATATTATTTTTCTGTGATAAAACATAATATTCCCTATACTCACAAATATTTTTGAATTTTTTTGAATAATGTCTGATTTATTACAAATCATCTTTCGGAAAAATAATTGTTAATATAAAAAATTCAAGACAATAGAAATTTTGAAAAAAAAAATCTCCCATTAAATAATGTATTTTACATATCTAAGAAACTTAGCAGAATTTTTAGAGTTGATTTTTTTAAAAAAAAAAAGAGTTATTACTTTACTAAAATTAATTTTTGTTGACTAAATAATATCTTACTGGATTTTTTTTAAATGGTCTATATTATTCTGCTTAAATTCAAAATAAAAGATTAATTATTAAAAATAGAATATGCTTGAAAATTATTTCTAAAAAATATTAGTCTACTAGTAATATTTGTAATGTACTCCTAGAAACTTTTTTCAGATTTGTTTAATTGTTTATTGTATTTTTTTTCTATTTTTTATGTGATCAAAGGGTAAAATATTATACAAGTTAAGGGGGAGTTAGGATTTTTTTTTAGATTTAAAATTTTTATTTATTTTGCAAGCAATTTTTAATCTACTTTAGTTATGTTATTACATTTTTAACTCTAACTTGAACTTGAGTTAATGCATATTAAAAAGGAGGAGATTGTAAGTACCCCAAGATAGTTTTGGTATGGTCAACCAAGTTCAGTTAGGTCATGTTGTATTTGATCTTTGTGTCTAAGTGTGTAGGAGCTTAGGAACACAAGAAGTTGAGCAGAAGATGTAGCAAGCGAGAAAGATGACATGGGAAAGAAGCCGACGGGTTTGGTGCATCCGAGAGGCGAGATGTTGCGGAAGAGTACACCGGTGGACAAGAAGGGCATGCACGACCTTCGAGGGATGAGAAGTTAGCAAGGAAGTTTACTCGAGGAGAAAGTCAGAGTTGGGTTCGAGTAAGCTCAACTCTGGTTAGCTGGAGAATCACCTATGTGAAGAGATCATCGTTTCAGCTTAGTTGCCCTGTGGAAGGCACCTTTCATGGCTGGAAGGTGCCTTCTAACCTATTGAAGGAGCCTTCCCTAGTTGTTAGTTGAAGATAAAATTTTATCTTCGGTGATAAGATTTGTCACGCGAGAGGCATCTTCCACCATTTTGAAGGCGCCTTCCAACTTCGGATAAAATTTTTTAGGGGATATTAAAAGACCCCTAGGGCTAAAAATAATCCAACGACTTGAACAATAAGTATTGTACACTTTTCTAGTCTTTCTTTTGAGCTATCAACTTTTGTAAGAGGCTTCTCTGCCTGCAACAAAGGAAAATTCTAGTGGAGATTTCTTCAACACCTTGGATTAACAATCACTTCGGTTGTAACTAAGTAAATAGAATTGTCCTCTTACTTTCTTGTATTTAGTTGTTTAATTAATTCATTATTATTATTGTGCTAGTCTAATCTAATCAAAGGATCGAGAAAGGGGTTTATTTTTTTATAGACAATTCACTCCCCTCTTGTCGGCACCGCTGCATCAACAGGGATTAGGTATGATATTGGGTAGTCAAAGACCCAATTATGATAGATTCCATTTGGGATATTGGTCTTCATCAAACAAGGGTAAAGGAAAGTTATCCATGGAGCACTTTGGCGAGTATGCCACAGTAGAGTTCCCTAAGGCCAAAAGAATGATTGCAAGTGCAAATAACAAGGGGGAATCTTCCAAGGCTAGAGAAAAGTCATATGCTAGGGCGACATATGACTATAGCAAAAAGACAAGGGAAAGTCTACGATTGAGAAAAAAAAGAAGGTCATATGGGTTGACCAATCGTCATTCGAGGTGCACCGTTGTGGCCTCATATTTTTAGATGAGTCACCTAGGGAATTGGTTAAGGTTAAAAGCTCTAGGGGAGCTCAAAGAGTCTAATGGGGATCTATGATCACTGGATCTCAAGTGGACTTTTCTTGAGATTTTAGAAGGGTCATGAAGTATGTCAAGTGGTTTGAAGACGGATTTGAGTCTTGAATCCAAAGAATTAACATAATTGAGATGAGATGTCATGCAAGAAATATGAAATGAGATTCATATTGCATGAAAATTGATTTTAGATGTATAGATGTCATATAAGCAAATGTTAGGGATGTATTATAGTTTAGTATTGGCAGATACCTCAAGAGGAAGCCAAAGCTAAGACTTTAGGTAAATGTTCAATTAAACCATTTAGATAATTTTAGGTTTTGTGTCAATCTTGGGATGTGAGATATATATTTTTTCCCCAACTAGACACGGGTAAAATAGACCTCTCCAAAATATTTAGAAATTTTTAAAGGTCTGTGGAATTATTGGTGCATTTTTGAAATTAAGATCAAAATATAATTTGGGCTGAAAGCAGGTGCCAATTAACTGGCTAAGATACTAGTTGACTGGTAATACTATTCATCGAACATAGAATAGTTCTATGAGGTTGTTTCAATGAGGGTAGTTGACTGAGGCCTATGGCAATCGACTGGTATAGTCTGAAAATATTTTTCAGTAATATAAAATAATCAAAAGGATGATATACATGTATGTAATCTTATAGGGATTAATACATGATAATTATGGTCATTAGAGGTTAAAAAATCTAATAATTGAGATATTGTTGGAGCTCCTTTTGATGTATAGCAAAGGAAGAGAAGTTTAGGTTTAAGTGGAAAATCTAAATACATTTGCTAGAAATCCTAGCTCAAAAGGGAGCTTAGGTGAAGGGGGAGCCTAGGATTAAGTTCCATGATATATGCATAAGTAGATTGCATATTTATTTGCATGTTATTGCATTATATGTTTCCCTAACTTAAACGGATTGTCAAACATCAAAAAAGGGGAGATTGTTGGAACAATCGATGTAACCCTAGGTTTTGATGTTTGGGCAAAGGTTTAACTTAGGTTATTGTTGTATTTGATATGCTCTTGTGAGTGTGCAGGTCAAAGGAGAAGTCCAAGTGAGAGTCTTGGCAACGTAAGTCCAATTGTGTAGTCTTGACAACGTAAGTCCAAGTGTGACTTGGAAAGAATAAAGTCCCGGAGCAAGGTGCTCTTGACAATGTTGAAGTCCTAGAGGTGAGGAGCCTCTTGGCAATGGAAGACCCTGCAACAAAAGACAAGGCCGAAGGAAGTTCTTAAAGGCAAAGTGTAAAGGATGGGGAAATATATGAAGGATACAAGATTGATGGAGGAGGCTAGAAGGTAAGGTCAAATTGTGCTAGCGAGGATAAGTACTGAGTAATTGTACTCAAGGGTAAAACCTTAGGTTTAGGGTTTACCAATAAACGGGTTACATTACCAGTCGACTGGTGGGAAAGAACATAATATTTCTGTTCTCTTAACCGAAGTGGACCACTTGACTAGTGTAGAGTTGTTAGGGTGTAACGATTGATTTTCCACAGAGGTCAGTCGACTGATGACTTTACTAGTCAACTGGTAGTGGGAAAATAGCTTGGATGTTTTTTCCAAACTTTATATAATAAAGCTTGGGATGGCTAGCTTGAGTGACGACAATAGACTTGGTTAAAGCCTATTAGAGTCAGCAAAGCTCTCAGTGTGATCCTTGCATGTGATCAGTAGATTATGGCGAGGTTTCTCCGCCAAGAAGGAGGATTGAGCTAGCCGAAGTTCCGGGGATTAATCCACCGAAGGATTGAGGGATCATTCACTTTACGAACAATCGTAGAGTAGGTGCCCTAATCTCCGAACCATGTAAATTAACGTGTTAGAGGTTTGATTATTTTATTTATTTCCTCTAGGTTTTAGTTTTCCTTTGTTTATTTTGACATTCTGCTGCGCTAACAAATGTAGGAAGCGATCAAAGAAGGTGACTGCCTATTCACCCCCCCTTTAGCCTGGCATCAAGGTCCCAACAGACAATTCCACTTCTTTCCTCGAAGATGTGGGTAATTCCACTTCTTCCACCTCTTTGGATGTTGAACATATTTTAGCATCCTATTGGTCCTTCTCATCCTTTTGGACCAATGAGTCATTCTCCAAGAACTCCTCCACTTGTTGAATTTGTGTAGGATGTTTATGAAGGGCAATCACTTTTCTCCATAACTCATCAGCATACTCGTACTTGTTATGCTATTGCA
The DNA here is from genome assembly GCF_018446385.1 of Zingiber officinale. Lineage (NCBI taxonomy): Eukaryota > Viridiplantae > Streptophyta > Magnoliopsida > Zingiberales > Zingiberaceae > Zingiber > Zingiber officinale. Next base: position 22,295,092 of record NC_055988.1, read on the forward strand.
ACTGCACGATTACATCATCAGTAATAAAAATATTGAATCCATAAAGACTGTTGATTAAGTACTAGTTAACTTCATATAGTGAATTATCTAGACAATCGAATATTGGTTCATGAGTGCTTAAAAGAGGGAGATTGAGAGAATAGAGAGAAGGAAAGAGAGATAATCTTCAGAGGGGATGAACTTAGGGAGATGGTTTCTAGGATTTCAGTTTTATTATGATATCGATTAATATCCCTATGTATTGTTCATCTCCTTACCTCCATGCTTACACTCTTGTAAGGATTCTAATAAAGTTATTGGTGCAACCCCGCGACGGTCTCATCGGAGTAGTCTTCCCATTGACGTTTAGTGCTACTAAGTAGAAAATGTAATATTAAAGGTCCGGTTAAAGGGTTACCCTTTGTCATCAAGGGCCCCCGGTCATACGATCTAGATTGCACACTTCATATCACGGAATTGGTGAAAACTTATTAAGCTCTAATTAACTAATCCTCTGTGGAGGATTAGCTCCCAATTCAAGGTGATACTCCGAAAAGTCTGGTTAAAGGATTACTCTCTATCACTAGCCCCCTTAGGTCATACAATCCAAAGTACCTCCTCTATATGGTAACTAATCCCTCACATCAACATGTTTACATCATTCACACATTTCATCAAACACTTACAAGGCATAAGACATATAGAACATGACAAACACTTCATTGAATAAGAAAATGACAATGCATAGTTCATACATCAATCAAAATATCACAATTACTTCCTACTACAAAGGATTTACAATCAAGAGATAAGATATTAAACATCCTACAATCCAAAATACAAGATAGAGAAAAGAGAAATGCTTATCTATATATCGTCAGTCTTCTTGCTTGCAATCCTTGCTCTGGAGGTAGATGGATAGTGCAGATCAGTGAAGATGGAAGCTTTAGGGCTTCCCCCTAAGGGGAGGGATGAAGTTTGAAACCCAAGATGAGTCAAAGAATGAATTTCTTGACCTTTTTATACCTCCCTAAACTATCCAGATCTACCAGGTTTATAGAGCTTCACCAAGATGGATTTTAAACATGGTTTTCTCATATTTCACCCTGAACCAAAGTTGTAGCCCTTGCAATTATCTATATTTTGATATTTGGATGAGCTGTGGCTAATTCAATCGATCTGAAAGTTATGATGATTCAAAGTTTAGTATATAGTCTGAGCGGAGGATGTGACGTAACCGTGGATGGGAGGCATTGTCATGCTTTTTAGCATGACTAGAATATATTTTATCTCTGTTGAACCTAAAGTAAAGTTGTAGATCTTGGAGTTAGTTACAATTTAGTATCTGAAACAGCCCCTCTAGACGAGCACAAAGTTATGGTCATTTCAAAATTACTCTACAATCTAGCCAGATTCAACACAGTCTTATTTTCACGTGACACGATCCTGACTTCACGCCACACAACATAGAGAGGCACAGCCGTGCAAAAAGGAACGACCCCTCTCTGAATCATCTCTAGTCAGTTGGCATGGTTGTGCCATATGGCACAGCTGGACCTTGATTTGGCTATGGAAGGGGGTATGACCGTGTGATTTCATACAACCACCCCTTGTTTGGCTACTGGTGGGAGGCACGACCGTGCCTACAGGCATAACCTACCCCAGTTTGTATCGGGAGAGGGCACACGACTGTGCCTCTTAGCACGACCCCGGTTGATGATCTTCATAAGTTATTTCAATGTGTGTCTTTGCTCCATTTTCGTTCCAATTTGTATTTTGTCAATAAAAACAAGGAAGGAGCAGATCTGTGAACAAATAAAATGGAAGTATAACATAATAATATAATAGGATGCAATAAACATATATTATATTCATGAAATACAAATAAATGTGCGTCAAATAATGTTTAAAAATATATATAATCTATACACATCAGTACTCACCTACACAAGATAACACATTAGGAGACAATAAATTTAACAAATTTTTTATTACCTTCATATTGCATCCTATTATTCCCTTTGCTCCTTGGTCTAATACCATGGTCGGAGACGCTTTCTCTTCTTGCCCGTCAAAGCTTCAAAAGGTTCCTCCAATGCTATCTAATGGTTCCAATCTATTTACATGTCTCCAAGCATTTCCTTCAATACTCAAAGTCTTCACGCTCATATGGAGGTGGAATTCAAATATTCCATCCTAGTGCTCCTTCCGATTCCATTACGATACCACTTGTTGGTATCAGACTATTTCTAAAAATTACCACCTTCTTCCTCTAGCACTTGCTCCTTTCAGCATTTAGTACTTCAAGAACATTCCTTGCTCTGATACCAATTGTTGGAACCTTGATCACTGGTTAGAGGGGGTGAATAGATGGTCACCCACTTTGTTTGCTTCCCTATACTTGTTAGCTCAGTGGAAATATACACAACCAAATATAAAGCTAATCCTAGAGACAAGAAGAAAGAAAATAAATCCTAACACGTTTGTTTATGTGGTTCAGAGATGATACTCATATTCTACGACTGCCCATAAGGTGAACGATTCCTCAATCTGTCGGTGGATTAGTCCTCGAAACTCCGGCTAACTTAATTTTCCTTATCGGTGGAGAAACCTCATCACAAACTCAATCAGGAACTCTTAGATTGCTCTGAGCTTTAGAGACTCTATTAGGAGTTAACTACCTCTAATTTTATCACCAAAGCTAGCCAATCTATGTTCCATTATATAGAGGTTGGGAGGAAACACCCAAGCTATGTTTTCGCCACTAGTCGACTGTCATACTTACTAGTCAACTGGCCTCTGTGAAATTTGACCGTTACAACCTAACAACTCAATTCCAATTAACTGCTCACCATGGATCAGTGGACTGGTCTTCATGGGTCGAGCGAACAGAAGCATCCTATTCGCTCTAAGTCGACTATCCAGTTGGCTGGACTAGTCAGCTGGTAACTTTACTAGTTGGTTGGTAACCCTAGAACCACAAACTTTAGAATTCCATTCTGGGTTTGCTCATTATTAACCACCAATCAACTGGTAAACCCTAACTTAGATTTTTACTCCTGAGAATAATCACTCATGCATTCATCCTCGTCCCCACTACCTTAACCTTGTCTTCTAGCCTCCTCCATCAGCCTTGCGTCCCTCGAATGTTTTCCCATCCTTCATGCCTTGCTTTTAAGAGCTTCCGTCAGCCTTGTCCTTATTTTCAGAGCTTCCTTTTCCAAGAGGCTCCTTACCTCCAGGTCTTCATCCTTGCCAAGAAACTCCTTGCTCGCGGGACTTCACTTGTCAAGAACTTCTCACTTTAGGACTTCATCCTAGCTAAGAGCCCCTTACTCCAAGTCTTCACCTTGTCAAATTACACTTGAACTTACACGGCCAAACCTCAAACTTGGACTTACATTGCCAAGACTTTCATACTTGGGCTTCACCTTTACCAAGATCACACTTGGTCTTTCCTTACACCTGTCACCTGCACATTTAACAGTGCATATCAAATACAGATGCAAACCATAACTTAAACTCTTTACCCAAATATCAAAATCTAAGGGTAAACGATTACTCCAACATCTCTCAATTTGAGAGCCTAATTCTCAAATATGTTTTATGTCTTTCAGATATACTCGTAGTGCGTGTGATCCGATAGATTCCTAATTTATGTTGGTCATCCATACTTAACTATTAATTATGGATCGATCATGAGTAACACCTAATAGTATATCATGATTTTCAATTAATAAAAAAATCACAGTTGATTTTAGAATTAAATCTAAATCCTTCAGCGGCTACGGTTTTCAGTGTATCTATTCTTTTCACTCATCTTATACCCATTGCTTCAAGACATGATCTATGTGTTAGTCTCTATTAGGCTAACTACGTTACACCTTATCCAAGTAGTACACTACAATAAATGTGATTTCCCGCAGTGCACAATTACTTTATCCACAACGTGCATTGCACACTACACAACTTAAGGTTGTTAAAAGTCATAACACATCGACAACGGATGGTCGCGCACTATAATTAAGAGAATCTGCAGCACATAGCTACATGTTGCATTTAATAGCAATCTCTGTGTGCAACCACGCACTATGGTTAAGAGCAATCGCTGCGTGCACCCATGCTGCAGTTAGCATTGTTGTTATAATCAATCAAATACCACTCAAATTAAAACGCCACATACATATCACATACAATTATAATACCACATGCAACCATAAACACCATACTTAAGTAGGATAATAATTCACTTAATAACAATAATTCACTTAGTAAAACAAAACAATCCATACTAGTATAAAAAAATTCACAAGCAATATAATTGTTTCCTATAAAAAAAGTATATTGACTTTCGATGGTACAACTCCAAAGTTCATTCCACGCACTTTACCTCAAGTTTTCTTGCCAAATACAATACTAATTATATCATCAACAAGGTTAGTTTTGTTATAGATTTGGATGAACATTCTTCTATTTCTTTATAGAAATACTAATACATAATTCAAATTTCAATGATTCTCATAAGTAAAAATGAGATAATAGAGAGAACTCAAATTTCATATGATTTTTTAATATAATCATGTATACTTATATTTTCTAACATATGGTTGATTATTTTTTTTTTTTTTTTTTTTGCAAGCTGAAGAACGTGATGAATCATAATTGATTATCTATTTAAATCAAAAAAATATATCAAACATTACAATCTTAAATACATCCAAAATATTTCATTAAATCATAGTTCATTTCAAAGTATTTTTAAAAATGAGACTTGTTAATTATTGTTTAAGAGAGGAGAGGGGTTCACTGCAAAGAGGAAAATGTAGAGATAGGAAAAAAAATAGTTGATGTTTTTTAATACCTTCCAAAATACAACTGTTTAATAATGTAAAAAAAAAAAATGTGGAACCGTCACATCAACGGCCCCCCTAGAATCGGTCTCACGGATATGGAGGGAGGTAAATGCAGGTACACAGGTGGAAAGTGCATAGCGGAGACGTTAACCCCAGGCAGTGACACCCCGGGGATCGGCCCCTGGATCTTTCAGCCACAGAACCATGCACTCTCCATCTGTGCTACGCCCTGGGGACAACTATTTAATAATGTAAGCACTTAGCAATCCTAACTATAATGAGTTAAAATATCAGAAAAACTATAACATAATAAATACATCCATAGTAAATTGGGTCAGAACTTACAACTGCCCCAAGCAAGGTGCTTGCTAAAAACAAATAAAAGAAGTTTACAACAAACTACAACACTATAGTGAAGTCAACATGAACTAGATCAAATTTCTGAATCGCTTTGAAAAGCACCACTGATGTAGCATCATTTACAACTCCTTCACCAAATTCCAAGCTATAGAGCAAAGGTGTCTCATCCTGATTAAGCTCCTAATTTTCTAGTAATAAATTGCAAACATTAGTTCACTACGACAAAGTCACTTACATAATATAATATGTTAGAGTTGAGAACCTGCAAAGTACAAACAAAATCTATAGAAGAAAAGATTGCACCAATAGCTACATAAGCAAGAAAAACATCAAAAAGGGAAGACTAGTGGCAACATAAAGAGGAATTAAACAAAACATGTATACAATCAAACAAAATGTACACTGCAAGATTATTTACCAAGATAATCTCCAATGTCCAATTCAGCTATATTCATTTTTTTGAAAAATTCCATGGCACCTATAAGAGAACAGAGATCAATAAAGAAAATTATTTATCATTTTCACACCTGTATAAATTAGAGGGAAGAAATCACTCTTATCTTCAACAAAAACATCAAACGAATTAAGCTAGTGGTTGAATGAAACTTTGCTCTCAGCCTCACTGTGCACAACCTACACAAATAATTGGAAGAAAATAATAGAAGATATCTCTTTAACAAATATCTGAATTCCACAACATTATTTATTCCCACAAGAAAATCATTATAATCAAGATGATTTAAGAAATCTCTAAATCTTTATATCTCATGATGAAAACAACCTAAAACTAATTCAAGACAAAGAAAAGTTTGAGAACTGCCAGCAAATTATTCTTTAATGCGATGTCTCAAAACCTAGCTGGCAACAAATGAACAAAATCATCCCAAGGTTTTGATAAATATGAAACCCATGAAGAGAAAAACTCTAGACATTTTTCAACCAAAGAAACACGTTTATTTCCCAAATTGCATTTAAAGATTGGAATGCTTACCGGTTACTTCTAGGTGATGTGAAGTCAAGAGAAATCATTCCTCATCTCCTCCATTTAAGAAGTCGGGGTAGAGCGAAGGGCTTAGGGGGAAAAGCATCTTCTTTCCATGCTTCTCCCATTCAAAAGAAATATACCTTGTCTCCTCCCATTCACCGAAGAGGGCGGACAAGGTTCACCAAAGAGGGTTGGGCGGACAATTTCCCACCCCTTCTGACACATCCCTTCCCGGCCTCCACTCCAAAAATTACACTTATACCCTTTGTCATTTCTTTTTTTTTTTAATTTTGTTTGTTTATTAACAGAAAAACAAACAAAATTAATAAAAAACAAAAATTGCTGGGCCCGGCCAAATTTTTTTTAGTTTTATTTATTTAAAAAAAACAAAATTAATATAAAAAAAATGTTGGGGCGGTAAAAATTTATTTTAGCTTTGTTTATTTTTTTTATTAATTTTAGTTTTTTAACAAAAAAAAACAAAACTAATAAAAAAATATTGGGGGCGGCAAAAAAAATTGTATATTGGGGGTGTGAAAATAAAAATAAAAAATGTTTTTTTATTGTTAACAAAAAAAATAAAACCAATTAAAAAAATAATATTGTTAACATAAAAAATTTATTTTAGTTTTGTTTATTTTTTTATTAGTTTTGTTTTTTTAACAAAAAAAAAACAAAACTAATAAAAAAAATATTGGGGCCGGTCAAAAAAAAATTGTGCATTGGGAGTGCGAAAATAAAAAAAATGTTTGCCTTTTTTATTATTAATAAACAAAATAATTAAAAAATAACAAATAACAAATAAAGTATAAAAGGGTATAAATATGAATATCATTAAATTTTTGGTGGGGCCAAGGAGATGAATGTGTTAGAGGGGGTGGGAGAAGCAAATTACGACGGAGAAATTCGGTAGAGAGGGAGTTTAGGGTTTAGGTAGGGAAGATTTCGGTGGAGAGGTTCTCGGAGGGTGGTTTGTCAGAGAGAGGTTGGGTGGAGATGTTCAGCGAAGAGAGAGACGGAGGTTTTGGGTAAAACAAAGGACTTTGGACGCGAGAAGGTTTTGGCCGTGGAAAGTATTTGAGAAAGGGATATTTGGGAGTGAAAAATATTTGAAGAAGGAATATTTGTGAGGAGTTTACGGTATAAAAATTATTAACAACATGTGCTTTGCGCACGGTTAATATTTTAATAATAATTATTGAAACACATATTTTTTATCGTTAATAATATAAGTACAATACTATTAATTGTTGGAGTTGTAAGGTTATAAACATAGTCCCACATTGAAAACAGAAAAGATCATGAGTTTATAAGAGAAAGATATCTCCATTGGTATGGGATTTTTTGGGTAGAACCCAAGAGCAAAATCATCAGGGCTTAGGTCCAAAATGGACAATATCATGTAATTATGGAGATATCTAAATTCTTTTCGATCCTACTATTGGTATTAGAGTCCGGACTGCTAGAAGGTTTAATCGCCAACTATGCACGAGAGTTATGGTCAGATTGAGCCATGTGGGTATAATATTGACCTCGAATATAAAAGAAAGATATCTCCATTGGCATGAGGCCTTTTGGGTAGAGCCCAAGAGCAAAATCATGAGAACTTAGGCTCAAAGTGGACAATATCATTTAATTGTGGAGATATCTAAATTTTTTTCGATCCTACAATTGGTATCAGAGCCCGGACTGCCAGAAGGTTTAATCACCAACTGTGCACAAGAGCTATGGTCAGATTGAGCCATATGGGTACAATATTGACCTCGAATAAAGAAAGTGGGGGTTCCTATGTTCGGATCAAGAATACCACACACCAGGTAGGAAGCCCTAGTTGCGGCTAGGCAAGGAAGTCCTAGTAGGTCGGGTGGACCGAGGGGCAGGAAGACCTGGTGGGTCGAGGATCGGATATGGGAAGCCTGTGGCCCTTTATTTGAGGGGGGGATTGTTGGGATTGCAAGGTTACAAATATAGTCTCACATTGAAAACACATAGGAAAGATCATCTGTTTATAAGAGAAAGATATCTCCATTGGCATAAGACCTTTTGGGTAGAGCCCAAGAGCAAAATCATGAGGGTTTAAGCCCAAAGTGGACAATATCATGCAATTATAGAGATATTTAAATTCTTTTCGATCCTACATTAACAACGCATTCCGTAAGATGTTAATATTAAGTTTTAACAGGGCACTCTGCATGCATAGAAAAGTTATTAACAGCATACGTTTTGTGCACGTTGTCGTTTGTATATAATACTATTTGTAGTATACTTTATTGGGTGTGCTATAAAAATTATTATTAACGACAGACCCTAACCGTGAACTATTGATGATGCATTATAAAAAGTCATATTTGTTGTACTGATAGTTCCTTATCTTGTAGATTCAAATTACTCAAACATGTATCCATGAAGACTATCCTCTTGATGTGTAATGCTTTAGCCAAAGACTTATGAGTAATAATCTTGACAAGAGGTCAAGACAAGAGGTCATATGATATACATCTCCTTATAAAGAGGAGTGGTGAATTATCTATGGGCTATTCAAACACCTTTGGTATTGATTTATACCCAATCATTTCAGACTTACACCTTTGAAGATGATTGTCAAGATGTCAAAGTATAAGCTTCCATAACTAAGATAACTTCACTTGAATACCTCAAGTCTAAAGAAACTTGCATTCAATGATATCTTCATTAACATGTAAAGAATCACATGAAGTCTTATAGCAGGTCATTTCTAATGAATTAGTTACTCTTAACTAGCATTTATATATTAACTCTCAATATCCCAATATTTTCGGCCAGTGAGAACCGACTGTTTGGTTAACCCAAGGAGCATGTGCTAATCTTGTAGGATTTATTATGTTTAATCTTGTCAATTCATCGACTATAGAATATTTCAATATGCACATAATTACATATGCAGAGATATCCACTAATTATGATTCAATCATAATTTCTCTCATTCTATGCATTATATTATGGACTTCATTAATTTAGTTTAAGATCAATATCATATGCATATAAAATACACACTCAAATAAAAAATATTATTTATCCAATAAATAATATAATATCTAAGGTGATTGTCTTAGGACACCTAAGCATTAAAGGGTTTATATTATTAAATGCACATTCAATGTGTAGATTCGTTAACCCGATTTATTAACATTAATGATATATGTGTTGGATCGCAACGGCCGGTTAGAAGGGGGGTTGAATAGCCTACAAAAACAAAAAGCACAACCCTTCTCGACTTCTTAAACTAACACTTGCATATAAAGAATAAGTAAATAAAGCAGAAAGGACAAGTCTCACAATTTACTTGGTTACAACCGGGGAGCTTGTTAATCCAAGGCAGATGAAAAGCGTACTAACAAATCTCCTCTAGGCGGAGAAACCTCTTACAGCGTTGACGTACAAAAAACAGAAGATTAACTCTAAAAAGAAGCGCACAAGTGTCTGAAATGAATTGTTTGGAATTGTTGAAAAGCTTCTGGACCAAGACTGTATTTATAGTCTTGGTTGGGGCGCCCCGAAGGGTTCCGGGCACCCTGGGGGGATAAAACTTTATCCTCCAACGTTCATATGGCGATTGACATGTTCTAGTCAAAAAGTCAACTCCGGGCGCCCGGAAGGGTTCTGGGCACCCCGGACAGTTCCGAGCGCCTCGGAGGGAAAAGTCAACCTTGTTGACTTTTTCAACCCGGGTCTTCTGCTCCGACTCCATTTGCTTCAGACCGAGTCTTCCGCTCGCTTGGGTGATCTCTGTCATCCGGAATAGGGCTCACTCAAACCCAACTTCCGGTCTTCTCGAGCAGGCTTCCGCTCCGGCTTCTCGTCCCTCGGAATCGCCGCGTGCTTCCTTCTCGTCCGCCAGCATACTCATCCGCAGTATTAGTCCCTCGGTCGCACCCCGTGCCGACCTTCTCGCTAGTTACGTTTCTTTCTCCTCGAGCAGTCTTCCGCTCTAGTTTCTCGTCCCTCAGAACCACCGCACGCTTCCTTCTCGTCCGTCGGTGCACTCTTCCGCAGCGCCTCGTCCCTCAAACGCACCACGTACCGTCCTTTTCGCTAATTGCATCTTCCGCTCGACTACCTGTGCTCCTAAGCTCCTGCACACTTAGACACAAGGTTAAAAAGACACAGGAACTAACTTAACTTGTTGATCACACCAAAACAACCTTGGGGTTCCAACAATCTCCCCCTTTTTTATATGAGCAACCCAAGTTAAGATAGGGTAAATAGACATAAAAAAAAATAAACTAACTATTTTTGCAATAATGTGCAAAAAGATAGAAAAGTTAAATCTTGGTCTACCTCCCCCTAGACTTATACTTTTCCTTCTCCCCCTTTCATCACAAAAAAAATGGGGTTCCGAAAAAGTCTAAGGTTTAAAAAATTTCTAACTTTCTTAAAATATTCTAAGTTGAATAAGTTCTAAGTTAGAGAATTTGCAAAAAAGTATTTTTGAAAAAAAAAATCGAAACAATTTATAATTTCCAGAAGCATTTTTTTTTAACGTAGGCAAAAAATATTCTAAGTTAAACAATTTCTAAGTAAAACTTTTTAGGTAACAAAATTTTCTAAGAAAAAATTTCTAAGTAAAGCTTTAAGTAAGAGAATTTAAAAAAAAAATTCTGACTTAAAATTTTTTTTAAAAACATTATAAGTAAAAAAAATTGAAATTTTTGAAAGCATTATTAAGTTTCCACCTTAATGTTTTTATCAGAAAGTTAATTAAACATTTTATTTCAATATTTTGGCTTCTAGGTCGTGGCGAGGTACTAGGCCTTTTTGGTTATTGGAGCAATAACCACTTCCTTAGACAAAGCCTCATAAAAAAATTTTAATGTCTAATTTTTTCTCTGAAAGCTCTAAATCTAATTAATTTAAGTTCAAGTCAGACAGGACTTTGGGACTCAATATAGGTTCCAGTCTACTGGATTGACTAAAAATTTCTTAGGGACATATTTCTTTGAAATATTTCTAATCTGACCCTTATGATATCAAAAATACCAATTTAAATTATTAAATATTCTAAAATTTGTATTAAATGAGCATGCACGATTTTTCAAGTTATCTACTTGAATTTTCATATTTCCATTTTTTGTTTTCAATTTTTCATTTTCTAATTTTGATTTGTCTAAATCTTCTAGAGGGCAAGATTTAGCTAGTATTACTTTTAAACTTTTTTTTTTTCTAATTTGCAGCAATCTTTTGTTAACAATTTAACAATTTTACAATTTAACAAATTTAAAGAGTTTATCGGGAAAAAGAGATCGTACCTGACTTACCTTGTCGATCTCGTTGTCCGTGTCTCCCCCTGAAGTGTTGCTTTCTTCTGGCGTAGCTCCCCCTTCATTGATGCTCTCGATGCTCATTTCGGAAGAGCTTTAATCGCAGTGGTCATCTTGATGACTCGCCATTAATGCAAGCCCGGAGAACGGCTCGACTTTCGATTCGGACGACGTATCGTCCCACGTCGCCTTTAGGGTCTTGCGCTTTTGGACAGGCTTCTTACCTTTATCTTTATCCTTGTTCTTTAGCTTGGGGCAATTGTCCTTAACGTGTCCTTCTTCGTCACAGTGGTAGCAACGGATGGTCCTTTTTTCCCTTACGGATGGTTAGATTTCCTAGATTTACAAAGATTCTTAAACCGTCTTACCATCATTACCATTTCCTCGTCGTCGTCGAGAGAAGACTCCGACTCAGGTTCATCTCTTGATGCTTTGAGAGCGACGTTGTTCTTGGGCTCCTTCGTACCTGCACATTTTGATTCGTGCACTTCAAATGTAGAAAAGAATTCTTCTAATGAATTTTTTTTCTAAATCTTTCGAAATGTAAAAAGCATCTACTAGTGACGCCTGATCCTGTCCGAAAGATGAATCAACGGACGTTGGGCACGTGGCGCTCTCCGAGTCGCTGATGTAGATCTCCGACGGGTCGTACGAACTTCCGGCGAACCTGCACAGAAGTCGGGCAGGGAAGGGGTTCCCGGTGGCGACCCTCCGACGCTCAAGTCAGGCAAAGCTCGACAACAAGAAAGTGGCTCCAAGAATTGTAGAACGCGTACCTCCGGTGAAGGGTGAGGGCCTTTATATAGGGTTGTGGAGAAGCGAGTGCACACATACCGAGGTGTACACGTGTCCTTTCCCATACCGTAGTGTGAGCTTGTCAGAGGAGCTTACCTGACTCCATACTGCTACAGTTTGAGCACGTCTCTGATGGGACAGCGGATCCTTCTGTCGTAGGATTTTGAGTATGGCCTGAACACAGAACATGCCCGCTGTCAGAAAAAGATGCCCCTTGTTCTTTTCCCCTTACTCCCTGCCGAGCGTCCGGCCGACCAGCCCTTGCCTTAAGTCCGGCTGGACATATATAATAGTCTACTTGGGAGATTCTCGGTAATGTACTTTGCGGATATTGTTAGCAGTATGTTACCTTATGTCTTCGGCCGAGCATGACTTCCGCTCGGCCTTTCGTTCCCGTTCAATCGAGCGCCGGAACCCCGACTCCTGCCGGGGCGCCTTTTGCCATCGGTTATTCACCGGTCGGCCGGCCGGGAGGTCGGCCCATCCTTCTCCGGTCGACCGATCGGTCCGCCCTTCTCTCATGAGTCCGGTCAGTCGATCCTTATCTGATGGACTTCCCGGCCCTTTGATTTCCACGTGGCGTTGACTTCCCAGAACGGGGGTCCCCTGTTCTTACCGCCGGATCACTTGCCTCCCCTTCAAGTCTAGTCAAAGGAGGCGAAGTCCGACTGACTGGACTGCCGATCTGACTGAGTAACGACCGCTACCCTAGTCCGCTCGGCCAGGCTTGGGGATGCTCATCCGTTCGGCGGTGCCTTGCCCATGCCTTGTATTCCCTTGGAATCCATGCCGAATCCTCTCCCTTACTGCCAAGCACATACATTGCGCGTAGTAAGGGGCGTTCATTAAATACGACCCGTGTCCCGCTGACACGTGGTGATCTCGCTTTTGTCAGCGTATGGCGGTGGCGTTACCTCCGATGGGACAGCCGCCGTTTGAAATGAGCGGTTGGATGATCGCCTCGTTCTTCACGACCTGAATCGGACAGCTGAGGCCGTTCGAGGCTAACGCTATAAATCTCGCGACCTCTTCTCTCCGCCGCATTCTTGCTTCGTCGACCTTCGACGCCCCACTGCTCTTTCTTCTCCGGCGACCTCGCTTCTCAACTCTCCGACAACCCCGAGGCCCCTTGCGACCATCCTGTTGCTCATAAGCCCTTCTTTTCTTCGCTTTCTCCCTCCTTTTCTGTCTGTCGGTTGCCTCTTTCATTCTGCCACCTTCTCTTTCTTGTTCGAACCCTTCTCTCTGTCTAGAATTCTTTACTGTGTTTCGACCATGACTAGCACTTCCCAGCCGACCGCCGGCGCTCCTGGTCTTTGGTACACGACCATGGAGAGCCGATTTGACGAGGAGGACGCTCTGCGCCTCGCCCGGACCTATGAAATCCCTGCCGACCACCACATAGTATTAGCCACCCCTACCGACCGGCCTCATAACCCGCCGCCCGGCACCGTTCTTTTCTTCCGAGACCAATTTTTGGCCGGGCTACGCTTTCTTCCACATAAGTTTTTCTTACAAGTGTGCAACTATTTTCGCATCCCGCTCGGCCAGCTAGTCCCGAACTCCATTAGGCTGCTGAGCGGGATAGTAATTCTCTTTAAACTGAACGACATTCCATTAGACCCCAAAGTCTTCCACTATTTTTACTACCCTAAGCAAGCCGAGTGGGGTACTTTCGTTTTTCAATCGAGGATAGGTTTTGTCCTTTTTGATAATATGCCGAGCTCCAACAAACACTGGAAGGAGCATTTTTTCTACATGCGCTTCCCCGAGCCACCGGCCTTCCGAATCAAATGGCAGACGGCGATGCCAGCGCAACCGGAGCTCGACAAGTTTAGGGGTGATCCAGCCTACCTTCATGCAGCCGACCGGCTGGTCGGCCAGCGCTACCACATCGGCAAGTTGCTCCTTCCGGGAGTGATGTATATATTCGGCTTATCCCCCATTCCAGCCGACCTGCCTTGCAGCATGAGTAAGTTCTCTTATCATCCCCTTTCTTTTGTTCTAACTGATTTATTCTTTACTTCTGCAGCCGAAGTCATGTGGCGTGCCAAGGCTACCGAGCGGCTGAAACTGCGAGCCACTGAGATCGAGGCGGCCAAGAATAGGGAGGTTGCCGAGCGGAGCTTGGCCTCAGCTGGTCCGGCCAGCGGAGAGGGTGAGGGGACTCAGAGTGTCCCCGAAGCCTTAGACGCTTCTGCCTCTCTTGGCGAGGCTGCGGGCGATATAAAGCCTGCTCAAGTCGGGATGGAGGGTCGCTCGGCTGACGAAGCCCCCCTGGCAACTCGGAAGCGCAGACGGCCAGAGCCAGCCACTCAACCAACTCCATCTGATGAGCCGCAGTCCGAGCGGGGCGATGCAGCTCCAGTGCTATCCGGGACGGTCTCCATAGAGAGTACCCCAACGCCGCGCGGCTCTCCAAGGGCTACCTCCGAGGTGCCGCCCTCAAGTCCTCCGCGAACCATGCGTCGTCTTAGGCGATTGGGCAACTTTCCTTCCTCAAGTGGTGAGCCGTCTAGTAAAGCAGCTGTGCCCCAGGGTGATCCGAGCGGCCCGAGATTGATAAAGACTGTCCTGCGCCTTCCGTCAGAGGAATATATGGCGACTGCCGATCAACCGGTGGTCCCCGAGCAGCAGATCACCCTTACTAGTCCTCTTGCCAAAGCCTGGGAGGATGCTCGGCTCCGAATTGCAATGATGACTCCCGGTCAGCTAGGCGACAACAATCTACAACAGGCGACCGGGGTATGTTCTTTGCCATGTTAGTTATTTGGATTTAGTTTCTAACTTGCTCCTATCCGTTTGCAGAATTGGGTGGAGCAGATTGCAATCAGCATTCGCCTAGCCGAACTAGAGGACGAGCTGAAAAAGCTCAAAGCCGCGGGAGATAGCAGACAGTCAACGACCGCTCTGGAGAAGGCCAAAAAACTGTTGGAAGCCGAGCGGGGTAAGTCCTCCGGCTTGTCGAGCGAAGTGGCTCGACTCGAGGCTTTGGTCAAGAAGCGGGACAAGGAGATAAAGACTGCGACCACCCGGAAGCGCAAAGCCATCGATGACATGGACATGATGAAGGTGGAGAATCGGGGGCTAGAACAGCGGGTAAAGGACTTGGACGCCTTGCTGAAGACTGAACGGGAGGGCCGCTCGGCCGACCAGGTTAAAGCAGAAGGGGCTTTGAAAGATTTCCAGGCGGCCCTTGACGCTTCCGGAGCCACTCTTAAAGAATATCAATATGGGGAGCCCGGTCGGTCGGTGGAAGCGCGCAAAGCATTCGTCCGCTCGGATGAATTTGGCGAAAAGTTCAGCAACAAGTTGTCCTTAACTTTCGAAGAGGCGATCAAAGTGGCAGTTGAATATCTGAAGAGCAAGGGCCACATACCAACCAAGCTGGCGATCCCCCTCGAAGATCTGGCGGTCATGATGGGCTCCATCCCCGATTCTCTCTTCAATTTTGGTGATAGTGGATGAAGGGTTTGTAAAACTTCTTTCAAGTTTCTGTTGTTTTTTGTATGCCCGCCGTTCGGGGCGAAAACTGTTGTTATTACTTTTGTCTATTCACCGTTTGGTGTAAATGAATTCTCTCTCCTTGTTATTTGTTTGTTCGACCAGCATCCCATCCTTAACTTTTTGCGTCGGTCCTAATTTTCTCGCGCTAAGTGCATTTTATAAATGAGCCGCTCGGCCATACGTTGCCTTTATTCTCGCCTTATCGGCAGGCCCGATCATGGGTCGGCCTTTACAGCCGAGGATCCCGTAGAACGTTACCCGCCCGGCGGCGTTACAGACTCTGGTTGCCCGCCTCTTAACATAGATTTTTACCGTTTGAGTTCGACGATCTGCCGATCGGAAGGTTTATAGACTCCGACGCATCTCTCGATTTTTATCGTCGGAGCTCGAAGGTCTTCCGCTCGGCGGGTTTATAGACGACGGCTCGTCTCTCGATTTTTAACGTCGGAGCTCGACGGCCTTCCGCTCGGCGGGTTTATAGACGCCGGCTCGTCTCTCGATTTTTAACGTCGGAGCTCGACGGTCTTCCGCTCGGCGGGTTTATAGACGCCGGCTCGTCTCTCGATTTTTAACGTCGGAGCTCGACGGTCTTCCGCTCGGGGGGTTTATAGACGCCGTCTCTTTTTAACGTCGGAGCTCGGCGGTCTTCGCTCGGTGGGTTTATAGACGCCTCGGCTCTCGATTTTTATCGTCGGAGCTCGACGGTATTCCGCTCGGCGGGTTTATAGACGACAGCTCGTCTCTCGATTTTTACGTCGAGCTCGGCGGTCTTCCGCTCGGCGGGTTTATAGACACCGGCTCTTTTTTCGATTTTTACCGCCGCAGCTCGACGGTCTTCCGCTCGGCGGGTTTATAGACGCCGGCTCGTCTCTCGATTTTTAACGTCGGAGCTCGACGGTCTTCCGCTCGGCGGGTTTATAGACGCCGGCTCGTCTCTCGATTTTTAACGTCGGAGCTCGACGGTCTTCCGCTCGGTGGGTTTATAGACGCCGGCTCGTCTCTCGATTTTTAACGTCGGAGCTCGACGGTCTTCCGCTCGGCGGGTTTATAGACTCCGGCTCGTCTCTCGATTTTTAACGTCGGAGCTCGACGGTCTTCCACTCGGCGGGTTTATAGACGCCGGCTCGTCTCTCGATTTTTAACTTCGGAGTTCGACGGTCTTCCTTTCGGTGGGTTTATAGACGCCGGCTCGTCTCTCGATTTTTAACGTCGGAGCTCGACGGTCTTCCGCTCGGTGGGTTTATAGACGCCGGCTCGTCTTTCGATTTTTAACGTCGGAGCTCGACGGTCTTTAAGGCTAACTTTAACCCTGCCGTTCGGCGAAACCATGCGTCATCCTTAATCGTTTTTTGCTTCCTGCATTACAAATACATAGGCGACCAAAGTACATGCGAAATTACATTAGCGCACCTCTCATCCCGCTCGGTACTACTAGAGATGATTGGCGCTCCATGGTCGATTTAGCTGCCGCCCGTCTGCATCCTCCAAATAATAAGCACCTGAACGGAGCTTTTCGATGATTTTGAAGGGGCCCGCCCAAGGAGCTTCCAGCTTGCCAACGTCGCCGGCCGGCTTTACTTTCTTCTAGACAAGGTCGCCGACCTGAAATGATCTGGGGATTACACGCCGGTTGTAGTTTTGCTTCATTCGTTGACGGTACGCCATTAGCCGGACGGACGCCTTGGCTCTCTCCTCATCAACCAAATCCAGCTCCATGTTCCTCCGCTCGGCATTGCCCTCATCATAATTCTGGATCCGGACGGACTCGACACCGACTTCGACAGGAATCACCGCTTCGCCGCCGTATACTAGATGGAAAGGCGTGACGCCCGTTCCTTCCTTTGGAGTCGTTCGGATGGCCCATAGGACGCCCGTCACTTCATCCACCCAACTTCCTCCCAAATGGTCGAGCCGAGCGCGCAGAATACCTAGAATTTCCCGATTGGCCACTTCGGCTTGACCATTGCTTTGGGGGTATGCCACGGACGTGAAGTGCTACTCGATGCCATAGCTTCTGCACCAATCTTCGAGCAACTTTCCTGTGAATTGCCGCCCGTTGTCGGAAATAAGTCAACGAGGGATGCCGAACCGACAGATGATGTGCTGCCAGATAAACTTCTTGACCATCTGCTCGGTGATCTTGGCTAGCAGTTCGGCCTCCACCCACTTAGAAAAATAATCGACCGCTACCAATAGAAATTTCTGCTGCCCAGTCGCCATGGGAAATGGACCCACAATGTCCATTCCCCATTGGTCGAACGGACAGGACACAGTAGCTGCTCTCATTTCTTTCGCCGGTCGGTGTGAGAAGTTATGATACCTTTGGCAAGAAAGGCACGTCGACACGATCCGAGCGGCGTCTGCTTGTAAGGTTGGCCAGAAGTATTCGGCCAGCAGGATCTTCTTGGCCAGCGATCGTCCGCCCAGATGCCCTCCGCATGATCCTTGATGTACTTCCTGGAGGATGTATGCTGAGTCTTCTGAGCTCACACATTTCAACAGCGGGTGAGAGAAGGCCTTCTTATATAATTGATCTCCGATGAGTGTGAACCGGTCGGCTCTCCTCCTTAACAGCTGGGCTTCATCCCGATTGGACGGTGTGGCGCCCGAGCGCAAAAACTCCATGATGGGTGTCCTCCAGTCGCTCGGAAACGTGAGGCCCTCCATCCGGTCGACGTGCGTCACCAAAGATACTTGTTCAATTGGTTGCTGGATGGTGACCGGCGTTATTGAGCTTGCAAGTTTGGCTAACTCATCGGCCGCCTGGTTCTCTGTTCGGGGTATCTCTTGGATAATAACCTCTCTGAAGTCGACCTTGAGTTTTTCAAAGGCTTCGACATAGAGTTTGAGCCGAGCGTTGTTAATCTCAAAGGTACCTGTGAGCTGCTGAGCGGCCAACTGAGAGTCTGAATGCAGCATCACCCGTCCGGCCCCTACATGTCGGGCGGCCTGTAAGCCAGCTATAAGGGCTTCATACTCTACCTCATTGTTCGTAGCTCTATAATCAAGCCGGACGGATAGATGCATCTTCTCTTCTTGGGGAGACAGCAATAATACATCAATACCGCTCCCGATCCGAGTGGACGATCCATCCACAAATATCTTCCACATGGCTTCGGGCTCTGGCCTTTGCACTTCGGTGACAAAATCTGCCAAGGACTGCGCTTTTATCGCCAAGCGGGGCTGGTATTGAATGTCGAATTCGCTCAACTCTATCGTCCATTTGATGAGCCGTCCGGACGCTTCTGGATTCAACAACACTCTTCCCAATGGACTATTCGTCCGGACGATGATGGTATGAGCCAAGAAATAGGGACAGAGGCGCCGAGCGGCGAGGACCAAAGCGAAAGCCAGCTTCTCAAGCCCGGTGTAGCGAGATTCAGCATCTTTTAAAACATGGCACAGAAAATATACAGGCTCTTCTCCACTCGCTCTCACTAGTGCTGAGCTGACTGCTTGCTCGATTGAAGACAAGTAGATACAAAGCGGCTCGCCCGCAGCTGGCTTGGCTAGTACCGGGAGAGAGTTCAAATATGTCTTCAGGTCTTCGAAAGCTCGATCGCATTCTTCGTCCAAGTGAAACTTAGCGGCTTTGCGCAAGATTTTGAAGAAAGGTAGGCTCCGGTCGGCCATTTTAGAGATGAACCTGGACAGAGCAATTATCCGATCGGTCAAGCGCTGCACTTCCCTCAGATTTCTGGGAGGTGGCATCTCTTGTAGAGCTTTCACCTTGCTAGGATTTGCTTCGATACCCCTCTCGGTCACTATGTAACCCAAGAAACGCTCGCCTTTTGCTCCGAACAGGCACTTCTGAGGGTTCAGCTTAACTCCGTATTTCCGCAGTGTTCGGAAAGTCTCCTCCATGTCTTCGAAGAGATCAGCCGCTCGGACGGATTTGATGAGAATGTCGTCCACGTATACTTCCAGATTTCGCCCGATCTGCTCTTTGAATACTTTATTCATCAAGCGTTGATAAGTGGCTCCCGCGTTCTTCAGTCCGAACGACATTACATTATAGCAGTAGGTGTCGTCGGCTGTAACGAAGCTGACTTTTTCTTGATCTTCTGGGGCGAGCGGCACTTGATAATAGCCTTGATAAGCGTCGAGCATACATATCAGCTCGCAGCCCGCGGTGGAGTCCACCAGTTGATCGATCCGCGGCAGAGGATAAAAGTCTTTCGGGCATGCTTTGTTGAGATCCCGAAAATCTATGCACACTCTCCACTTGTTGCCTGGCTTAGATACTAATACTACGTTCGCCAGCCAGCTCGGGAACTGTACCTCGCGTATATGACCGGCCTCCAGAAGCTTCTCAACCTCCGCCCGGATGATGGCATTCTGCTCGGCGCTGAAATCCCTTTTTCTCTGCTTCACCGGCCGAGCGTCCGGTCGGACGTGTAGCTCGTGCTGCGCTATGCTTGGTGAAATTCCGGGCAGCTCATGCGTCGACCAGACAAAGACATCACAGTTTCTCTGGAGGCATTTGAGCACTTCCTTTTTCTGGTTGGCCTCCAGATCGGACGCAATGAAGGTCGTGGCCTCCGATCGGGTTGGGTGAATCTGCACTTCCTCTTTTTCTTCATAGATCAAAGAGGGTGGCTTTTCAGTGATAGCGTTTACCTCGATCCGGGGCCTCTTCCGAGCAGAATTGGCTTCTGCTCGGACCATCTCGACGTAGCATCGCCGAGCTGCTAGTTGATCTCCCCGTACTTCTCCCACTTTGTCCTCTACGGGGAACTTGATCTTCTGGTGGAAGGTGGAGACGGCCGCTCGGAACTCGCTGAGCGCCGGTCGTCCCAAAATGACGTTGTATGATGAGGGAGAGTCGACCACCACGAAGTTTGTCGTCCGCATCCTTCTGAGCGGCTCCTCTCCCAATGAGATAGCCAGTCGGATTTGTCCGACCGGCTGAACTTCGTTGCCCGTAAACCCGTAGAGGGGGGTCGTCATGGGCAGCAGCTCGGCTCAATCGATTTGTAGTTGGTCGAAGGCTTTTTTGATTATGATATTGACCGAGCTCCCTGTGTCAATAAAAACACGGTGGATAGTGTAATTGGCTATTACCGCTTTGATGAGGAGAGCGTCGTCATGAGGCACTTCGACTCCTTCCAAGTCTCTGGGCCCGAAGCTTATCTCGGGTCCGCTCGCCCTTTCTTGACTGCAGCCGACTGCATGGATTTGGAGCTGTCTGACGCTAGCCTTCCTTGCTCGGTTAGAGTCGCCTCCGGTCGGACCACCAGCTATAATGTTGATTTCACCTCGGGAAGTGTTGTTTCTATTCTCTTCTTCCCGAGCGGACGGTCTGGGCCTCTCCCTGGACATCCGAGGATTGTCTTCACGCCTAAGAGTATGTTGCCGTTCGGGGGTCTGTCTCTGTCGGCGATCAGATATAGTCCGATCGGCTCTGTGAGTTCTCTGTCGCCTGTCGGACGATGGTGATTGACGGCCACCACTCCGGGGAACAGGATGGGCGATCAGGGGAAGACTCCGACAATCTCTGGTATTGTGCGTGTCCGTCCGGTGGAATGAGCAGAACATGGGGGTCCACTTCTTTTTTAGCTTAGGCCGCTCGACTGCAACTTCTTAGACATGGGACCTAGCATGGGGGGAGTGGATTACTTCGGACCTTGGTCCTCTTGGCGGCTGATGAGTAGTGTGCGGCTTCCGCTCGGCCGGAGGAGCCCGCTCGGTTGGGGTTTCCTTTCTTCGGGCAGCTTGGGCTTCTTCCACATTGATGTATTCGTTGGCCCGATGCAGCATATGATCGTAGTCTCGGGGCGGCTTCCGAACGAGCGAGCGGAAGAAGTCCCCGTCCACGAGGCCTTGTGTAAATGCGTTCATCATTGTCTCTGAGGTGGCTGTTGGAATGTCCATGGCCACCTGGTTGAACCGCTGAATATAAGCTCTGAGCGGCTCTCTTGGCTCTTGCTTGATGGCGAACAAGCTGACACTCGTCTTCTGATAACGCCGACTGCTGGCAAAGTAGTGGAGGAAGGCCGTACGGAAGTCTTTGAAGCTTGTGATGGATCCGTCCGGCAACCTCCGAAACCACCGTTGAGCCGATCCCGATAGGGTGGTAAGAAAAACTCGACACTTAACCCCGTCTGTGTATTGGTGAAGGGTAGCGGTATTGTCGAACTTACCCAAATGATCATCCGGATCGGTGGTCCCATTGTATTCACCGATCGCGGGGGGGCACATAGTGCTTTGGCAGAGGGTCCTTCAAGATGGCCTCTAAGAACTAACGATTGACCCGCTCGGGCGAGGCGTCCGCTCGGGGGGCTTTGCCTTTTTTATTATCCCGCATTGGTACTTCATCTGACGAAGAGCCTCTATCGCGATTAGCTGCTGCGGCTTCAGGAGGAGTGCGGAAGAGAGCTCGATGGAATGGAATCGTGGCCTGTGGTGCTTCCGCTCGGCCACCTGATGCTGATGTGGCTTGCTGCTCAGGCCGCTCGGCTGGTGCCTTCTGTTTTTGTTCCACAAGCTTAGCGGCCCTCAACTCGATCAGAGCGTCAAGTTCCTCCGTGGAAAGCGTCACCGTGTGCTGTCGTCCAGCCTCGTCCATTGCTTCTGTTCGGATGCAAGAGCGTTCCCACAGACGGCGCCAAATTGATCCTGTCCGAAAGATGAATCAACAGACGCTAGGCACGTGGCGCTCTCCGAGTCGCTGATGTAGATCTCCGACGGGTCGTACGAACTTCCGGCGAACCTGCACAGAAGTCGGGCCGGGAAGGGGTTCCCGGCGGCGACCCTCCGACGCTCAAGTCAGGAAAAGCTCGACAACAAGAAAGTGGCTCCAAGAATTGTAGAACACGTACCTCCGGTGAAGGGTGAGGGACTTTATATAGGGCTGTGGAGAAGCGAGTGCACACATACTGAGGTATACACGTGTCCTTTCCCATACTGTAGTGTGGGCTTGTCAGAGGAGCTTACCTGACCCCATACTGCTACAGTTTGAGCACGTCTCTGATGGGACAGCGGATCCTTCTGTCGTAGAATTTTGAGTATGGCCTGAACACAGAACATGCCCGCTGTCAGAAAAAGATGTCCCTTGTTCTTTTCCCCTTACTCCCTGCCGAGCGTCCAGCCGGCCAGCCCTTGCCTTAAGTCCAGCCGGACATATATAATGGTCTACTTGGGAGATTCTCGGTAATGTGGTTTGCGGATATTGTTAGCAGTATGTTACCTTATGTCTTCGGCAGAGCATGACTTCCGCTCGGCCTTTCGTTCCTGTTCAATCGAGCGTCGGAATCCCGACTCCTGCCGGGGCGCCTTTTGCCATCGGTTATTCACCGGTCGGCCGGCCGGGAGGTCAGCCCATCCTTCTCCGATCGGCCGATCGGTCCGCCCTTCTCTCATGAGTCCGGCCGGTCCATCCTTATCCGATGGACCACCCGGCCCTTTGACTTCCACGTGGCGTTGACTTCCCAGAACGGGGGTCCCCTGTTCTTACCGCCGGATCAACGCCCATTTTGAATTTCTCAGGAAAGAATTTAACGCGTACCTGAGTGAATCTCGGTTACTTACCTTTTCTCCGAGATTCGAAAGTTTGGTGATGATTTCTTTAATTCTCGAGTGCAAATGTGCAACTGTCTCGTCTTCCCCAAGTCGCAAGCTGGTGTATTAATTGCGAAGTAGATCTCGTCTAGCGAGCTTGGCTTCAGACGTCCCTTTGTGCAGCTCGAGGAACTTCTCCCAAAGTTCCTTCGCGGAGTTGTAATTGTTGATTCGGTTGACTTCTTGTAGCAGAAGAACGCTTAGCAGATGGTATTCTGCTTTTCCGTTCGCCACATAGTCGGTCTGCTCCTTTTTCGTCCATTGGTATTTTTCTTTGCCCTCTGGAGCTACAAAACCAAATTCCATTATTAGAATTAACTCAAAATCTATTGTAAAAAATACCTGCATTCGCTTTTTTCAGGTAGCGAAATTTCCTTCGAATTTCGGTGGGTAAATACTTAGTTCGGCCATTATCTTTGCTTCGATTGGCGGTTAGTCCTCCTGAGGCGCCTTCGCTCTGATACCACTTGTTGGATCGCAGCGGCCGGATAGAAGGGGGGTTGAATAGCCTACAAAAATAAAAAGCACAACCCTTCTCGACTTCTTAAACTAACACTTGCATATAAAGAGTAAGTAAATAAAACAGAAAGGACGAGGCTCACAATTTACTTGGTTACAACCGGGGAGGTTATTAATTCAAGGTAGATGAAAAGCGTACTAACAAATCTCCTCTAGGCAGAGAAGTCTCTTACATCGTTGACATACAAAAAACAGAAGCTTAACTCTAAAAAGAAGCGCACAAGTGTCTGAAATGAATTGCTTGGAATTGTTGAAAAGCTTTTGGACCAAGGCTGTATTTATAGCCTTGGTCGAGGTGCCCCAAAGGGGTTCCGGGCACTCTGGGGGATAAAACTTTATCCCCCAACGTTCAGATCGCGATTGACACATTCTGGTAAAAAGTCAACTCCGGGCGCCCGGAAGGGTTCCAGGCGCCCCGGGCAGTTCCGGGCGGCCCGGACTGTTCTGAGCGCCTCTGAGGGAAAAGTTAACCCCGTTGACTTTTTCTAGCCCGGGTCTTCTGCTCCGGCTCCGTTTGCCTCAAACCGAGTTTTCCGCTCACTTGGGTGATCTCTGCCATCCGGAAAAGGACTCACCCGAACCCAACTTTCGGTTTTCTCGAGCATGCTTCCACTCCGGCTTCTCGTCCCTTGGAATCGCCGCGTGCTTCTTTCTCGTCCACCAGCATACTCATCCGCAGTCTTCGCCCCTCGGTCGTCGCACTGTGTCGACCTTCTTGCTTGCTGTGTCTCTTGCTCCTCGAGCAGTCTTCCGTTCCGGTTTCTCGTCCCTCGGAATCGCCGCACGCTTCCTTCTCGTCCGCCGATGTACTCTTCCGCAGCGCCTCATCCCTTGGATGCACCACATGTCGTCCTTCTCGCTAACTGCATCTTCCGTTCGACTACCTGTGCTCCTAAGATTCTGCACACTTAGACACAAGGTTAAAAACACACATGACCTAACTTAACTTATTGATCGCACCAAAACAACCTTGGGGTTCCAACAATATGAACTTTATGTCGATGATCCCTATAGGATGAGTCAAGGTATATAAGGGAAGAAGTCTCTTGATTTGGACATCTTTTGAATATAAGATTCAATAAAGATTCTTCATCTTCCTTCTCTCTTCTCCATTGAGGATGACTACGGATTGTCCCCCACTCCGATACAAGACTATTCAGTGCTTGCAAGATATCTGGCAGCAAATAAGATCAATGACTCTTGTGATGGATTCAAGTTAGTCCATTGTAGCAATTGTTTCAATTTTGAATATTACCTTAAAACTTGCTGATAGCTAGATTTTATTGTAAGGCTGCGTTTGGTAGCCTGTAATCTACCTTGTAATGTAATCCATATTACATTACAAAGTCGATTATTTTGTTTGGTTTGATTTAAAAGTTGTAATGTAATGTAATATGGATTACAAAAGGTAGTGAAGATTTGTAATCTGGATTACAAAGTAAATGCTATGTAATCCGATTACATTACGAGGTTATTGTTTCACCAAAGTTTAAATGCCGAATATACCCCTAGTCTGTTGTCGACCGCCGCCCGCCACGTCGGCCGCCGGCCGCCGCCGTCGTCGGCCGGTCATCGGCCGACCGCGGCCGCCGCCGTCATCGGCCGACCGCGGCCGCCGATCGCCGGTCGTTGGTTGCCGATGGCTACCGCAAACTCTGGCAGAGGTGTGGCGATCGCCGATAGAGGTCACAGGATATTTTTGTCATTTTTTAATAATATGAATTACATTCCTTATAAAAAATAATGGACACGAAACAAAAGAATGTAATCACCTTTGGAATCAAAGATTACATACATTACATTACCAAACGTAGTAATGTAATCAAGATTACATTACATTACAAATTTGATTACATTACAAGTTAGATTACATTACAACCAACCAAACGTACCCTAAATACATCGTATGATTTATTTTCAATGTATCACTATTCCTTTCGACTTTCTTTTGCTATATAATATGCTAGCTCCGACATATACTTATCACAAGCTAATCAAATACATGATTCAATCTAACCTTTTACCTAACATCGAAACCGATTGCACCAAGAACTACTCATTCGTCCATTTGCTAAACTCAAGGATGTCTCCATTTATGTATAAGCCATAGCTTCCCTTAGACGATTGTCTATCAAGGTTAGGTTGTCCCTTCTCATTTCAATTCTCTCTTAATGGACTAGGATCCGGTCTATCTATCTATAATATAAATAGATATAAAGCTATAGAAAACCCTATCTATAGAGCTCCTGAAGCTTATTAATTTTTTTTCTTCTCTTTCTTCTCTTCTTATGTGGCTGATCATATCGCTCTCCTAATGCCATTAACAAAGAAAAAGCACGATATTTATGATCCTGTTGTAGGTCAAAAAGACATAGTGGAGCTGATAATGTTTCTTTGCTCCCACCATTATAATTTTCACTGCTCCCACCACCACCCTCTTAGCTTTTTACCCCGTCACATCACCTTTCAAAGCGCTTGTCTCCACGGACCCAAGAGGCCAAGAGCCCTAGCCTACCTGTGCAGTAATGCAGAGCTCATATAAAAAATAAAATAAACGGTTAATAAGATCATATAATATTGAATCTGCAATTATTAGTTTAATTTTATGAAAAATTATAAATATTTATGATAAATAATTTAAAAATCTAACCTATTTGAATTATGAATATCTAAATGACAATTAAAAACTTTTCTATTACATCAAAAATATAATTCCTATCTCATAATTCATCTTCATCTATCTACCTTTTTAGTTATCATCATTTATATTATATTAGTCCTAATACATATTGTAATAGTTATTAATTTATCTTTTCTATATTAATTTAGGGGTTATGGATGAATTATCTTTTATCACGTAATGCACAGTGAACACTTGTGTGTTTGATTCTAATTGGTGAGAGGAGCAGGAGATGAATCATGGATCATCCCGTCCCTTCAGCTTTTCAACTCCGAGTTGAAGTAGCAGAGGTAGAGCAGGCTGAGGCCCCAAGCAAAATTTCCACAATCTCCTGAACTGAACATGCCTGCCGGCAGAGGTCCGTACGCTTTCGGAATCTTTTTCTCTCACAACCTGCAGCCATCAGCCCACTCGAAGCGACCCAGCTCCCCAGGCCACGTACGCTGATCAACCTCTCCCTCCTTCCCTCACGATTCGCATCTTCTTCGATCCATCCTCGCTAGTTTAGTTTTAATTACCGCGCGTGATACTGAGGATTATGGAAAATTCTCGAACGATCTGATTAATTAGAGTGCGTTTTTGCAGGCTGATTAGACGAGATCTGGGGGTTGTTAATGGAGTTCCTGCCCAACCCTGATAGCCCTGGCTCCAACAACAGTGGGGGGAGCAGCCCGAACAGTAGCCCCAAGAACTCAGTGACGGCGGCGCCGTCTTCGTCGTCTGCCACGGCGGCGGCAGCTTCTGCTTCTTCTTCTTCTTCTTCTTTTTCTTCCTCTTCCTCCTCCTACTCGGCTGCGGCGACTCCTTCGCTGAGCCGGTACGAGTCGCAGAAGCGGCGGGACTGGAACACGTTCGGGCAGTACCTGGGGAACCACCGGCCGCCGCTGTCGCTGTCGCAGTGCAGCAGCGCGCACGTGCTGGAGTTCCTGCGGTACCTGGACCAGTTCGGGAAGACGAAGATCCACTCCCACGTCTGCCCCTTCTTCGGCCACCCCAGCCCGCCGGCGCCCTGCCCCTGCCCGCTCCGCCAGGCCTGGGGCTCCCTCGACGCCCTCATCGGCCGCCTCCGCGCCGCCTACGAGGAGAACGGCGGCCACCCCGAGACCAACCCCTTCGGCGCCCGCGCCGTCCGCCTCTACCTCCGCGAGGTCCGCGACGTCCAGTCCAAGGCCAGAGGCATCAGCTACGAGAAGAAGAAACGCAAGAAACCGCCGCCTCCTCTTCCTCCTCCTCCGCCGCCGCCGCCGCCCGCCGCTGCCTGATCCATCGCCTCCTTCCTCCCAGATATGCTTTAGATTTTTACCTTCTGTCTCCCGATTTGGTCGCCTTTATCATTAATTTATGCCTTCATTTTCCGACGATCGTTCGAACATATATATATTAATCAGAAGCATGTAATCACATAACTTGTGCTCATGCAAAGCCCGACGACGATCCATGACGTGATGCTCAGTCAGTCAATCACCGGTCACGGCAACTTTCTTTCCTTCTTATAGATACCTTCATTGCTGCAAAATTTTACTCTTTTACTTTCCCATTCTAATTCCATTTCCTTGCTTTCAAAAACAGCTCTTTCGACTTCCATTTCCCAGGACTTCTCTTTATGATCTGACACTTGCAATCTTTGTTCTCCCTTTTGGCAAAAACATAGTCTTTTTGCTCTCTCGGAAAACCAAAAGCTGATGATGCCAATTCACCCTAATCAATGCTTACGCTAGGAAAAATTAGTGGATGAACAGTTGAATTATGATGCGAGTGTACGAAAAAGATCAATTGACGGAATGTGATATGATCCTTAAATATAAATATAAACATAAATCTATTTTTTGTTTGTAAAATATAATCTGGCCGACAACACGAGATTGTGGTTTAATAGTATTTGGCTACGGTTGGTTGGCATCGTGTAACCCTTTTAAATCCTGCCACTGCCACCACTGTCATTGTGAGAATACTAAATCATTTTTAGACTCTAGAACACTCTCTGAGAGTTCTTGGGAGTAGTGTAATCACTTTGTATATTACGTTGGTGGTACTTAGCTTGTTTTATCTTTAGAAATTCCTTTGCTTTGATCAATAAAAGCATCAACACATGTGTAATTACTGTATAATAGTACATTACTACACTCCTCCCCCTCCCAAAATAAAAGAACAATAATGATTAATTTTTAGTGAGTCAAGAACCTCTCTGTTGCCCGTGCATGAAATATGAATTGTGCTCTTTCTTGTTCGTATGAAGTTCTGTTCAGTGCTCTTTTGTCGATCCATACAATTAATGGAAGCATATGTCAAGAAATGAATGCACTTGACCCTTTTCATATCAAGACAGAAATGAATCTGCAAGCTAAAGCTTTTCAGGAAGAGAATATAATTAATTAAATATAAAATGTAACCATACCTTTTAGTTTTTGGAAATCTTTGATCTTTTTCCTTCTATTAAATTTGTCATCTAGCTATGATTAATTTGTTATTACTTGATTTTAAAACAAACAATGATACTTTAGGTTTGGTATATTGCTCTTCTTTTATCTCAAATAGTATGTTTATTTAGTTTTGTTTTTCTCATACTTAACTGAGGATGAATAAATGGTGTTACAATTAAATTATAAAAATATTAAACTTAGTTGTTACTGATAATGTGATCAAATTGGATGTTAAGTTTAATGGAGGAATCAAATTAATTTTTATAAGTTGAAACTGAAATAGAGGAAGTTCAAACCCTAACTGAAGACTTATTTACAGTAAACTTAATTTTTGATGACCTTGTTTAGTACATCAATTGAAAGGGGGAAAATCTTTTAATGAATATCGGTTTTTGTTATTATAAACTATTTTCTTAATTATAAGTTAAACTTCTTTTTGATGAGATATATATAATGACTTGTATTTGGGAAATCATGGATATTTCACTGATCATGAAAGGCAATATATATAAAGGTTTATAATTATAACAATTTTACATGATCAAAGTTTGGATCAGTCTATTCTAATTGAATTGTTCTTGTTAGAATTTGCTTGGTCTTTGATCTTGTTGCTTGGTGTCTTTGTGAATCTTGTCCTCTATTAGCATTCGATTTACAGCACAAATTAAAATGATTAATGACTTAATTTGTTAGCAGGTTTATGAGCATGATTTGCAAGTAAATTAGAAGAAGCTAAACATACTTGTTTTGTGGATTTTGTGAAATGACAATCAATTTTTAGTGTGGTTTTATCTTGACATGGAAATAATTAGAAGAAGTGTAGTCTTTTGACAAGAGTAGAAGACAAAATAATGTTCTATCACATGTATACTTCTACAAGATCTCCATTCGAGATGATATTTTTGAACCGAAGCAATGGCAAGATGTACTGTTTGTGCAAAACTGAGTTTAGCCATTGGTGCAAAGGTTTCTAGCTCTACAACCAACTCATTGTTTCTGATTATAACGTTTCTACCATCTTTTTATTTAGTTTTCAATTTGTATATCCAATAGTTTCGATTCCCTCTTTGAGGCATCTCATCTTTCCAGATATATAACTCCATATTAAAAGAAGAATAACAAAGAAAAGAAGTTTCATAACCCAGTTATTGAATACTATATATGCGTCCATTAGTGATACTCATTAGAGTTTATGCTCTTGAACAATTTTAGTGATCTTTCCTGCTTGAATGAGCCGGAGAACCTTATTTTTCTTTTTCTCCTTTCTTACTGTCCTCCTCCTTTCTCTACCTTCTATTTGGAACATGTTCTTTATGTGGATTGTGTCTTCTTTTGATTGACGATATTTAGCATCGTGAAGATCCATGGTGGTGAGCATTTCTTCTGAGTAAGGAGGGTCTTGGAAACGTTCTTTGACACAGAGTAAACGTCTACGATAGATGCCTACTGAGTAAACATTCAAAACTTATCAAGACATTCCAAAATTACTTGATCTCAATGATTATGTGGCAGCAAAACGATCGATATATCATCAGTAATAGAAACAATTGGTAACATGTAATGCTTTGTAAAAATTATGGTTTGTCTCTAATTTGTTGAAATTTTTTAAAAAATTTAATGTTAAATGATAAGCAACAAGCTGTACGATTAAATTCTAAATATAAAACTGGTATAGAAAATAGTAATAATTTTTTTTTATAATCCATGTATCCTACTCTTATAATTGACTAAATCTTAAGGATCATCGATCAGATCCTACGTATATTTTGCATTGTGTTTGATACTTTTCCATCAAATGGAGCATAAGCATGCTCTAGCCGATGATTGACCCATTCTTAGAAAGTGGTGACAAAAGTTTGTTTTTTTATAACCTAGTATCCAACTCTTAGAATAGACTAAGTCCTCGAGATGATCAATCTAATTCCACATAAGTTTTGCACTTCGTTCCATGCTTTTCCATCAAATAGAGCATAAGCATGTGGCAAAAAAGGTGAAATCGATCGCCCCCAGTGCTCCCGCCGCACCTGACCCAAGGCCATCACGAGTGAGGTAAATTACAGCATCCTGAGCTAGCATGTGGCAGGTGGGGTGAGTTGCACAGGGACCGGGGATTTATGCCCCGACTACCCTGAGTTTCGACCCCGCGACCTCATGTGGCAAACATCCCACCACATACCAACTCGAATGACCTGTGGGGTCCAAATAGAGCATAAGCATGAACCAACCGAAGATTGATCGTGATGCTCTGGAAATCCACTAACTATCTTTAATTTACCGATGCATCGTACCCCGGGGCAAGACCTAATCCTTCTCTTTTATTTAGTTGACACCAAGTATTCAGTTTATACCGATTAATCATGGGGTGGCCGACCCAGTCCCAATGAAGTTTTCCACGACAACAAGGATAAATCAGGAAACATTTGTAATGGGTGGCCTATGAACCTAGCATTCTTAGATCAATCTTCTATTAAGAAAAGTTCATCCATTAATTTACCGAAACTGAAACTCAATTCTTAGATGCATGGAAAACTGAGAAGACGTCTTACCGTTGCACCATTGCCCGAGGGTAAGACCTAATGTTGGGAGATTATTGGTACAATCGTCTCTGAGTCAAGGTTAACCAGTTTGACTAAGCTCGAGTGGATTCGAACTTGAGTTTCGATGTTTGGACAATATGTTTGGAAAATATATGAAAAAGGTCAAGTAGGTCAAGATTGATTGAATACTTAATGATATATAAGAGGAAAATCAAGTAGGTCATGGAGGACCAGATACTTGATTAACAAAGTCCTAACTCGAGGGTTAGGCAAGGGTAAAGTCCTAATTGGAGGTTAAGTAAGGCAAAGTCCTAATTGGAGGTTAGGAAAGACAAAGTCCTAACTCAAGGGTTAGGTTGTAACGACCACCCTTCTTACTACTACTACTCTCTAAGGATGACCGTTACTTATCTACTAACTCTACTTAACCGGTGTGATTAAAAACCACATGGAAACCCTACCGAAAAATTTCGGCAGAGTCTCCCCTGTACCGGTGACCATATTCAACAATACATGCAGTATATATACACAGCCACAAGCGGCTGGAACACATAACAATCAACCACGCAGTATAATAATTCTAACTCAGCAACAATAAAGGAAAACTAATCCATACTCACAACTGAATAGCAAACACAGTATCAAGTGTCCTTATAAACAGTTATCAAATTTTCTTAACACATAAAGACTTAATTAACTCAAAGAACAAATCATAATTCATCTTATTCGCAAGGATCCCTAGGACTTCCATAGTGCAAACATCACACACCCCTCTTGCATCTCCTTGCCGCCTTCCTTCATATTAGCTTTCCTTTTTCTTTATCTGCAGTAGGAGAAAGTGCAGTCTATAAGCATAAAGCTTAGTGAGCACTATCTAACTCACAAAAACTCGATATGCATGTATACAAATAAAAACATGCTAAAACTGAATGCTAATATGTAAAGCTACTCATGCTCATAAATAGCGAAGGAATCAACTAACAGAAAAGATAACATGTATAACTACACATGCTCATAAACTAATAAAGAAAGCAAACTAACTGGAATGCTAACATATAAAGCAAAACATGCTCATCAACTAGCAAATAAATAACATGTAAGAAACTAAACATGTAAAAGCTGCTAGCATAAAAGAAAGCTAAACTTGCTAATCTTTAAAACAAAGTGAAACTTACTTCTTTTACTCTAATCTTATTCTTTTATTTCACTTGTTTAAAATTTATACTTTAATACTTGAAAATAATAATCAACTTCTCTTGGGCCCAGGCTTAGTACCATCTTATGCGCGTTCCCTAATAGGTTGGGGTAGCGAGCCGCCAATCCTAAAAGAGCAGACCTTGGTCTACCAGGGCCAAGACCTTGGAATTGGACACCTGGATTTGTTTAACGACAACCTTGGAAGTCGGGTACTAGCCTCTTCTTAAAAGTAAAATACTTATTATCTTAATTACTTCTTTAAATGCCTTGGCATATTAATAAGCACCTTGTGTGCTAAAATCCCTAAAGTCTTGACTTTGGGATCTACTTAAGGCCTTGACCTTTTTCTTTCTTTTCTTTACTCATACTTCTCATACTCCTTGATTAGAGCTTATTAAAATCCTGTAGATATATCTATCAAGTGTAGAATTACAACCAACCAAGCATGCTATATAAAAATAACATAAGGGAAGCAGATTTGAACTCTCTAAGCATGTTATAAAACAAAGCAAAGGAAAGCAAATCTGAACTTACTAATCATGCTATAAAATAGAGCAAAAGAAAGCAACTTTGAACTTACTAATCATGCTTTAAAATAATACAAAAGAAAGCAACTTTAAGCTTCCTAAACATGCTGTAAAATAGGGCAAAGGAATGCAACTTAAAACTAGAAAATCTGTTCATGTACATCTATTGCTACACAAACAGAAATGCAAATAAAGAAAGGTTGTTCTAAGTCCAAAACGAAATTGTTCTTGCTTGCAAATATGCGATTAAAGAGAAGTTGTTCTAAGCTCTAAACAGAGCTGTTCATGCTTGCAGAAATGCAAATAAAACTAGTATGCTAATTAAGGTAACAAAGTAGTCTAAGATTGATATGCTTAATTTCAAAGCTGTTCTTTTTATCGCAGCAAGGAGAAAATCCAACAAGAGCTATAAATCTACAGCATTTCATGCTCTAACAATTCAATAAAAGGTCTATAACTAATATGGATCCAAAACATGCTTGTTCTTCTTGTTATGTTCCCCGGCACAAACCAACCAGAAGGTACTGCTGTAACTAAAATCTTTGCAAACATGTTCACAACATAAAGCAACAGAATTCTTCAAGTCTACTTCAAAACAACCCGGAACCATAGTCCATTCCTTGTTTAGTGCCACGGTAGGAACCAATAAGAGTAAAACACCCCACTTACTTAATCCATAAATTAGCATGCTTAATATGTATGCTACAGAAATGAAAGGGAAACCCTAGCTTATAATTCTGTTCAACAGCAACCCAATCTTACTCCAAAGGAAAACCCTAGCATAGAAATCCGAAACCTATTGCCCTAACATGGCAAATTCGGCCCAGCACCCTTAGGACAGCAAATTAGCACAGCAAAACCGAAAACAAAGAACGAAAATTCCGGAGCTATCCTACTGCAGGTGAGTAGCAACTCACCGTGATTTACTTGGACTTACAACCAATCAGGACGAACACTAGGGCTTCGGAAAGATGAAGTCCTCGGCTTCCTCTTGTGCTCACGCGTGCTCCTCTCTGTCGGGACGACCACCACGGATGAGGTTGGCCGGAAAACAGCTTCGTCGGCGCCGGAAGGAGGAAACCTAGCTCCGTCGCCCTTTCTTCCGCCGAGAGCAGAAAATCGCCTCGCCGCGCCGCGCGTGCGTGAGAGGAGAAGAGGTGAGAAGGAATTAGGTCACGGGAAATAACTTAAGTCCTCTCCTTATAACTTGAGTTATTTTTGGTTCCAACTATAGCTTATATATTTGCCGCGGCCTATTTAATTAGCAACGATCGCTAGCCCAGTTGGTCCGTTGGGCTTTGCTCGAAGCCAGAGGTATGTGCTTCGATTCTCAGTCGCGCCCCTTTTTCTTCAATTTATTTCAAACGTTCCAGCTACTGCATATATATATTTCGCTCCATATAAGGTTAACAAAAATCGTGTAGCTCAGCTGGTTGGGGCCGGTTTTGCTTGGGTCAGTCCAACCCGAGATCGTGGGTTCAAATCTCACCTTCAACATTTTTCTTTAAAACTTCTTTCTTTTTATAACCCTACTAAACGACCTCCAAAAATTACGTAAAAATACTCTAAAAATTTCTAAAAATCTCTAGAATATTTTAAAAGTATTTCCAAATATTTTTATGGACTTTTAGAACTTGAAATAGGGAAAATTGGGTCGTTACATAGGTAAGGGAAAGTCCAAATGGGTCAAGGATAACCGCACGTTGACAAAGGGAAGTCCTAACTGTAGTTAGGCAGAGGAAAGTTCAAGTAGATCAAAGAGAATTTCAAGTTGGCACAGGGAAGTCCTAACTGTGGTTAGGTAAAAGAAAGTCCAAGTGAATCAAGGAGGGTGACACGTTGGCAAAGGAAAGTCCTAACTGCAGTTAGAAAAAGGAAAAGTGGAGCAAGAAGGATCACACATTTGTAAGAGAAAAGTCCTAACTGCGGTTAAGCGAAAAATTCAAGTGGATCAAGGAGGACCGCACTTAATGATCAAAAGTCCAATAAGAAGTTGGCACGGGATGGAAAGTCTAAATAGGTCAAAGGTTAATTGGACACTTGGTGAAGAAGTCCCAACAGGTCATGGTTCACCGGATGTTGGGCAAAAGAACCCTAGACTCGGGTTAAGTGAGTTAAGGTTGGGCAATTGATTGGGTAAATCGATTAGGTCAGAGTCAATCGATCAGGTGATCGATTAGGGGTTGTTCTCACAAGAACAAAGAGGCGCTAAATCGATTGGCTAATCGATTCAACCCTCTTCAATCGATTGGCTAATCGATTGAAGTGGGGTTTTTCATGAAACACATTGTTTTACTGTGCTAAATTGATTGGGAAAGTGCACAATCGATTAGGAGAAACTCGCGAGAAATAGTGGGCTTCTGAATCGATCAGATGATCGATTAAGCTACGTGAATCGATCAGGTGATCAATTGAGAGAAGTTCACGCGACAAACAGTGGGTTTCTAAATTGATTAGGTGATCAATTAAGAAGTCTAGTAATCGATTGGCTAATTAATTGAAAGAAGAAGAAAATAGTCGTTGTGAGGTTTGGATGGTTGGATTTGCTTAGATATGATGTGACAATTAATTGGGGGTAAGGTCAATCGATTGGAAACCCTAATTCATGGGATATAAAGGCGTTTGAAGATTCAAATCATTACTTCTTCTTCTCCTCACTTCATCGCTAGTTCTTGGACGATTCAAGGCAAAGTATTGTTGCATTTCCGAGTTTATAAGAGGTGTTTCCAAGCAAGAAAAAAAGCAAATAAGGTTCTCATTGTATTTGTCTATTCATTTCCTTGTTCTTGTTATATTTTTCTTGTTTCTCCACCTCCGGATTATTTTCGGAAATGTGTGATTTTCATAGTGGAGTGTATGCACTATGTGGATCATTGAATTACTCACCTCAAAAAGATGGATACCAAGTAAATCTGGGTGTTATCATTACTTCAAGTTTTTCCGCTGCAACAAATCAACAAGATGAAGTGAATGGAGCTAATCACCTCTCCCCCTCCCCCCCCCCCCCTCCTAGCTCCCGGAGTGTCCTAACAAGTGATATCAGAGTGAGGTCGCTCTTCATTTAACTAATCGTCGAGAGAATGAGCTAGAGGAAGAAGAAGTTTAAAGCTTGAAACCCTAATTCCAACAAGTTAAGAAATTATTATTCAAGAGCTTAAATTCAAAAATGGAGTGTCAAAATGGATTCAGATTTGATATCCGAGCACCTCCACCATTCTGAATTGGAAGCTCTGATCTTTGGAAATCAAAGGTCGAAAATTTTTTCATGATAGAGATAAAGCAATAGTTTGCTCTAATAGAGAGTTTTGAAGTTCTAAGAGATTCAAAGGGAAAGCTCCTCAAGAAGAAGAAATGGAATGAGGAGCAAATCAAGAGATGTGAAGTCAATGAGAAAGTAACCAAATTATTGGTTAATTTATTGTCGAGCACCATCTTATGCAAGATTGGAGAATATCAAGATGCCAAGGAGCTATAAAGCAAGTTGGCATAACTTCATAAAGATCCAACCTCGGGGCAAAGTGAAACAAAATCCAAAGAAGGAAACTCCTTGAATTAAGAACAAGAGGTTTTAGAGGTTGAGAGATGTTTAACATCCGGAGATGAAGTTGAAGAGTCATCTACCTCAAGGATTGAGGGGGACCTAAGCTCATTGATACCAGAACAAGAAGAAGCGTCTACTTCCGGATCAAATGAAGAAGAATGTGTCACCCCTACCAGCAAAGGTATATAAATTTTAATTTGTAAAAATAAAAATCATATCATTTGCTTTGAGTCTAGGGAGAATGGATACTACAAGAGCAAATGTCCAAAGTTAACTAAGAAGAAGAGCCAAGTGGCACCCAAGAGCAAGGAGAAGCCAAAGGAGGGTGGCCTCGTGGTATACAAAAGTAAGGAGCACATTTTGTGCTTTTCTTGCAATTAAAGAGAATATTATCGGAGGTAATGTTCAAAGGGGAGAAATCAGACCAAAAAGATAGGAGGAAGCTCAAGTAAGGGGAATCTTTCAAGGGCAAAACTAAAATACCATTAGTAAATGATACTTATTTAAATAATGATAAAAAAAACATACTAGAAATCATTTCTATCATTTTAATGTTATTTATCATGTAAATAAAAAGTATGAAAAATCTAAGGATAATGACAAGTCATTTCATGCTAAGACCATCATACCTAAGATTAGGAAGATAGATAACAATTTAGGCAAAAAAAAATAAAACAAGTTAAATATGTGCCTAAAAAGAAAAAATGTCCAAGGAAATAATAGAAAATCCAAATTTGAAGATTTAAGGATAGAAAATCAAGTCTTGAGATCAAAACTTAATAAATAAGAGAAGACTCTTAAGAAAATGACAATTAGTGTCCAAGGGCCTAAGAAGCAAAACCTAGGTTTAGTAAGAACAAGAGTTATTCAATGGCAAAAAATGTTTGGGATACAAACCAAAAGCCAAGAAAAATGTGCCCTCGTACCATAGAGTTCCATATGGTTATGGAAGTAGCCCTAGATCTAAGAAAGTTATTAAGAATGTCACAAAAGAAGGTATCCCTAGAGTTGACCTAGAGGAGACTAGTGTGACTAAGGCTTCTAAGAAGCCTAATTTAATTTTTTTTATTTTCGGATTTCGATTTTTCGTAAAATTTCAAATTGGTATTATTACCTTTTTGGAAATCTCTTTCCGTCGTAATTAAATCTAAATTGGTGCAACACCAATTTAGTTATTTTTATTTAATTCTTCCCGCACTACTAATCCAAGACCAAGTCTTAAAACCTCTCTATTTATTTTTTTTGTGCAAATTAAAAATGTCGCAGATCGAGGGCTTCAGCACAGTGAGACCTCCCCTTTTCAACGGGGATGATTTCTCGTATTGGAAGAAGCGAATGGAGGTGTACCTCAAGACGGACTTCGACCAATGGCTAACCGTCACAAAAACCTATAGATCTCCAATCGACAACTCCGGGAATCCACTAGATCCGGAACAGTGGACTCCAGACATGAAGAAAAAGGCATCGACGGAGAACAAAGCAATCAACACGTTGCAATGCGGACTAACAAGAGAAGAACTGAACCAGGTCGGACCACATCAACGCTAAAGAGCTGTGGGATAAACTGATCGAGTTGCACGAAGGAACCAGTGACGCTAAGGTAACAAAAAGGGATTTATTATTAAATAAAATATTTAATATAAAAATGCAGGAAGGAGAAACAGCGAGTCAGCTGCACACGATGATCAAGGATATCCTCAACGGACTCCACGCAATAAGCCACCGGATGGACAACAGAGACCTTATCAGGTATGCGTTAAACGCATTTCCACGCAATAGTTTGTGGGCATCCATAGTGGATGCCTACAAAATTTCTAAGAATTTAACTAAGCTTAAATTAGATGAACTGTTTTGTGAATTGGAATTACATGAGCAGACTAACACTGGGGTCGAGAAAGGAATTGCCTTATATGCAGGTTCCTCCAAGAAGAACAAGGTTGAACCTGAAGAAGACTCTGACCAGAACTCTGGAGATGAAGAACACCTGGTGAACCTGGTAAGGAAGATGTTCACCAGGAGGAAGAGAAGCTTCAACAAGAAAGATCTACAAAAGATCAGTTCGCCAGTCGATTCGAGGAACGTGACATGCTTCGGATGCAATAAAAAAGGGCACTACAAAAACGAGTACCCAAGACTGAAGATCGACAAACCGAAGCCGACCAAAAAGAAGACCCTCAAAGCGACGTGGGACGACTCCTCCTCGGACGAATTGGAGGCAGAAGATCAGAAGCACCAGAGCCACCTCACGTTGATGGCCCGCGAAGTTGAGTTGGAAGACGGATCGGAAGACAGGTCCGATCCCGAATCGAGCCACGAGTCCGTACTCGTTTCTGAAGGTTCCGAAGAGGTATTCCTAACCTTAAACTGAAAGTTCTTTAAAATTATTTCTTGCTTAAATAATAAGTTAGTTAAATTAGAAAATGAAAATAAATTGCTCGTTGAGGAAAATCAAATTCTCAAGGAACAAGTTGTAAATAATAAACCAACTCAAGATCTAACACTTGAGGAGGAGAATTCATTATTAAAATTAGAAATTAATAATTTAAAAAATATGTTAGAAAAATTTACTACCATATCAAAAAATTTAGACTTAATCTTAAATAATCAAAAAGCATGTTATAATAAAACCGGACTCGGATATAAGTCGAACTCAAATAAAACTTTTAAATCATTAATAACCCAATACAAACCAACGAATAAAGCCTAGGTTCCGAAAGCGTGTTTGACCATGCAAATAGGACCTAACCAATATTATATCCCTAAAGATAAAATATATTACGTAAAGTCAAATAAACCAAATCAAAAACCAGAATACAAACCTAAACAAAAAAACTTAAAATATAAAAATGTTAGAACTCACTAAAATTTAAACTATCACCAAGTAAAGTATAATTATAAAAGAAATAGACATAAACCTAGAACTAAAAATTAAATTAACGGCCATTAATTCAGGGGGAGACTTCATAATAATTGGCACCTCCAAAACTAACCTACCTGGCAGGGTAATTAGGACTAATTAAAAAAGGTTCAAGTTTAACTTGAAAAGTGGTACTGGTGAAATTTTGGATGATAGTACGTTAGGGAAGCTTAGTCTATGCATGTCTAGGAAGATATGGCTTCGACCTGGTGGATTTGGCTAAGTGGAACTGACCGAAGCTACCATTTATGGATCCTAACTAGTTAGACCAAAGTTTTGTATTAAGTCTAGTGTATAGGACTATTTGAAAAACCTCGAAGGCATGGTTACTCTAATGATGTCCAAGTGACTCATCATAGCCCAGAAGTTTATTCAAAGAACGCCTATTTGTTGAACCCAAAGCTAAATCTGAATCTAACATAAGTTAAAAACAAACCCTAAAATTGAATCTAATTCATCTCACAAAATTATATGATTTCCTGCTAGAAAACACAAATCGGGTGAGATGACTAAGTACTAAAATTAAAATTAAAATTAAATTTAAATTAAATTAAATTAAATTTAAATTTAAATTAAATTAAATTAAAATAAATTAAATAAATTTAATTTAATTTAAATTTAAATTTAAATTTAAATTTAATTTAAATTAAATTAAATTAAGATTAAATTAACTTAAAATTAAATTAACTTAAAATTAAAATTAAATTAAATTAAATTAAAATTAAACTAAATTAAAATTAAAATTTAATAAAATTAAATTAAAATTAAACTAAATTAAAATTAAAATTAAATTAAAATTAAACTAAATTAAAATTAAAATTAAAATTAAATTAAATTAAATTATTTTTTTTAAATTAAACTTAATTTTTTAACTTAAAAATTATTTTAAAATTAAACTTAAATTTTTCTTAACTTAAAAATTTATTTTAAAAATTAAACTTAATTTTTTTTAACTTAAAAATTTATTTTAAAAATTAAACTTAAATTGTTTTTAAACTTACAAATTATTTTAAAAATTAAACTTATTTTTTTTTAACTTAAAAATTATTTTAAAATTAAACTTAATTTTTTTAACTTAAAAATTATTTTAAAATTAAACTTAATTTTTTTAACTTAAAAATTAATTTAAAATAAAACTTAATTTTTTTTAACTTAAAAATTATTTTAAAATTAAACTTAATTTTTTAAACTTAAAAATGATTTCAAAATTAAACTTGTAAAATACTGAAAATAGGCGAATATTAATAAGGGAATTTTCCGGAATTTTTGGAAATTTTTCGGGAATTTTTTGGAGCTCGTACGGACAAGTTAACGGTGATAAAAACGGGGCCCAGAAAAGCATGTTTAGGCTACCACAGTTAAGTGAGGAAATGTTTATATTTACATTTCCTTTTTCTTTTATTTTCTTTATTTTCTTTATTTGTTTTCCTTCTCTGCCTCGCCGAAACCCCCGTGCCCGAGCCCCCTCGCCGCGACTTTCTCCTCTCGCGCCCGACGCCGGCCCTAACCGCACGGCGGTTTCCTCCACCTTCTCCTTCATTTTCTTCCTCCCGAGCCGCACACCCGAAGCCTTCTTCATCTCCTCATCTCCCTCGCGCGACGCCAACCCCAATCTGTCGGCCACACCCGAGCCCTAGCGTCGACCGATGCGCCTCCCTTCTTCATCTCCTCTGTGCCCTAGCCTGAAACCCACCGCCAGCATCCTAGGTACCTGATCGTAGCCCCTTTGTGCCCTAACTGACACGGTCAGTGAGGTTCTGTGGGTTCTCCAGCAAAGAGGAAGCTGTCGACACTGAGTTGAGGTAAGCTACGGCTGAGAACAGATTTGGTAGGAAATGTAGTTTGCATTTTCTGTATAGGTTTGTAGAGATTAGGTAATGTGTGGTTTGTAATCGTCACTGCTTGATCTCTCCTTTTGATTTCATCCAGTGAGGATTGGTTGGAAGTGATCTTGGTTCTAGGGGTGTTTCTTGCCGGCAGCACTCAAACAAACGTCGTTAGGGGTTTTGGATCAAGAGCAAAGGTAAGTATGTGTACTGTGAAGAAAGGAAAGAATTTGTTACTAGAATTTGTTTTAGGTTTAACTTTAAATCTGTTTGTGTTAAGGTAATTAGGTTTGGATTTAATCTAATGGGTTGATTGGGGATTAAGTTACTAATCCTAATTAACTATTAGATTTAAATAGGTAAATTGAGATTATGTGATTAGGGTTTTACCCTAAATTAGTTTTAGGGATTTTATTTAGCTTTTTTTTTTTATGAATGTAGCTAAATAAAATATTTATGTTATTTGACGCAGGACTCTGATTCGAGACGGTATCTCGACGAGTATCTTGATTACCGGATAGGGCCATTTTATCGGAGGCGGGTACTTTTGACTTTATGTCGTTTGATATGCATAGTAGTGAATTTAACAAATTGTATTAATTATGTTCCTCATTCTGTTTCGGTTAATCACTACCCAAAACTTGTTACATGATTGATTGATTGCTTGTTTTGCATCTCATGTATTCCTTACCTGTTTATACATGCTTGTAGGGGTAGTGATATACCATGTTTCACCATGTTCAAGACCTAGATTTTATACCTTCAGTATACCTTTGATTTGATTCGTAAACCTATGGTGCACCTTTATATATATGTGGATTAGTTCAGGATATTTTGTGTTTAGTGTCATGCACCATTTGCATGATTGCATGCTGTGTGATCGTCCGCTCCATTATTGTTGAGCACATCGCCAGTTACATGGATCTGCACACACCACCACTCATGGGTTAGTGGTCGATTCAGGCAGAGTGTGTTGCAGCAGGGACTCTGTTACGCACCGTTGGTCCACTCATGGGTAGTGTGACACAACGTGTTATCCGGCAGGGATTCCTCCCCATCATCGTGTACCTGGAGTTGAGAGCATTGCGCTCCCCCATTTATGATTTGGGGTAGGAGGATAGGTGTACTCCAACAGCATCCCGTCCACTCGGTCACTCATCAGGAGCAGTGACGACAGAGTGCACGGTTGTCACAGCCCTACCCACTCGACCTCACTATTGGGTGTGAGATGATCGACTGGAGTCATGGGTGACCAGGACGCATCATTAGCATCATATGCATGATGCATTTATTGCTTGTGTTTGTGTTTGCTGCATTTATATGCTGCATATTGTTTGGATACCTATGTTTGACATGCATACAGGATTTCCATATCACTCGGACTGTTTGTCCTTATATCCAGGTCCTGGTTAGTACAGTTTCTCTCCTGTTTACTTCAGATGCATTTTTATCTTCCTTATATCAGGAAACTGTACGCATGATTAGTGCTAGGTGTTATTTCCCTACTTTGTATATCAGTTGTACCTGCTGAGTGTTGGACTCACCCCGCCTCCATTGTTGTTATGTTCCAGGTTGATGCTGTCAGGAGAGAGTTCCAGTTGCTAGTCCCCTGTAGACCACGAGGACTTATTGATCTTTTGGTTTTCTTCTTTATTAGACTATGTTTTGAACTTGTTATGTTTTGGATTGTTTTACTTATGGATCTTGTATGGATTTTTATCGTTGAGGGACTTTGTTGTGGTTTGGATATATTTTACTCCATGCCTGCCTGGACGGCAGAAGAGGTGAGTTTTTCGGATTTGAGCTTTACGAGTGCAGTGGAGTAGGGTTGATTTCGAGTCAAAGTATTATTCTTCCGTTTACTTGTTATATAAACTGCGTGGAATGTCTGTGTATTGTATTTTATTTCTACTATTATTCCAGCCGCATGTGGCTGAGGTATGTGGATATGTAGAAAGTTTCAGATTGTTCACCGTACAGGGGAGATGCTGTCGAAATTTCTTCGGACAGAGACTCCTCCGGGGAGTGAAAAAAGTTATTTTTTTAACTTAAAAATTTATTTTAAAACTTAATTTTTTTTTAACCTAAAAAATTTATTTTAAAAATTATACTTAAATTTTTTTAACTTAAAAATTTTAAAAATTAAATTTAAATTTTTTAAAAATTTATTTCAAAATTAAACCTAATTTTTAACTTAAAAAGCTTTTTCAAAATTAAACTTATTTTAAAAAAAAAAGGTTAGGTTTAACTTAAAAATTATTCAACTTACTTGCATCAAAAGAATGATTATAAGTCCAAAATTTAGACTAACCCCAATTCCTACCTATTGTAGGAAACTAAGTGGATTTTGGACAGTGGGTGCTCCAAACATATGACTGGAGATCACACAAAATTCACTCAACTCACCTACAAAAGCCTAAGAACAGTTGCCTTTGGAAACAACGGCAAACTCAAGGTAATTGGTATAAGTAATATCGAACTAAAAATTAACTTTATTATTACAAATGTTTTACTTGTTGAAAATTTCAAGTATAATCTTTTGAGTATCAGTCAATTGTGTGATACTAGGTATAAGGTTAGGTTTTTATCTACAGAATGCTTAATCAAACACTTAGACAACCCTAACATAAGCCTAAAAGGGTTTAGAAAAGACAACATCTATGCAATTAACTTAATCACTTCTTCAATTAAGTGTTACTTAACACAAAAAGAAGAAACCTGGTTATGGCATAGAAGAATGTCACACACAAATTTTAGGAATATAAGTAGACTAAATGGATTAGTTAGAGGTCTACCAAAAATACCTAACTTAGATTCAACCATATGTAATGCTTGTCAACAAGGTAAACAAACAAAATCTACCCACAAACCAACCAATCAATCACAAACCAATTCAACATTAGAACTTTTACACTTAGATCTATTTGACTCCCATGAAGTCAAATCAATAAATGGAAGCATATACTGTCTAGTAATAATAGATGACTATTCTAGGTTCACTTGGGTAAAATTCTTAAAAAGTAAAGATGAAACCTTTGAAATATTTACAAATTTCTGTAAACAAATTGAGAATGAAAAAGATATCAAAATTAA
The DNA here is from genome assembly GCF_018446385.1 of Zingiber officinale. Classification (NCBI taxonomy): domain Eukaryota; kingdom Viridiplantae; phylum Streptophyta; class Magnoliopsida; order Zingiberales; family Zingiberaceae; genus Zingiber; species Zingiber officinale. The sequence goes on from NC_055988.1 coordinate 22,339,685, forward strand.
AAGACTTAGAAGCGACAATGGGGGAGAATTTAAAAACCACAATTTTAGTAAATTTTGTCTTGAAAACGGATATCATCACGAATTTTCGTGTCAAAAAACCCCCAACAAAATGGAATAGTAGAAAGAAAAAATAGAACCTTACTTGAAGCTTCCAGAATGATGCTAAATGAATATAATCTACCTAAGTACTTTTGGGCAGAAGCTGTTAGTACAGCCTGCTACGTACAAAATAGAACAACACTAAATAAAACGCACAACAAAACCCCTTTTGAAATTTACTATAACAAACAACCCAATATAAAATACTTTAGAGTATTTGGGTGTCCAGTTTTCATCCTAAACACAAGAGAACATTTAGGAAAATTCACCTCTAAAATAGAAAATGGAATTTTTGTAGGTTACTCCCTAAATAGGGGCTACAGAGTTTATAATAAGGTTACCTTAAGGATTGAAGAGACTACCCAATGTGAAATTTGAAGAATCCAATGAAAACTTAAAACAAACTCAACCAATTGAATTTATTCAAGAAAACAATTCTGAAGGAACGAACCAACCCCTAAATCATGAAGAAGAAGCTCAACCTCAAGAGAATCAACATCCTAGAACTATAAGAGTCAACCCTAACCATCCAACTGATCAAATAATTGGTGACCCAGACCTAAGGGTTCAAACTGTAAGACCGTTAGATTCGATAGAGGGGGGGTGAATATCGATTCGAAAATCTTGAGTTAAGACGCAGCGAAAAAGTAAAGAACTAGACCGTTAGTGCTACCCGCACCAACACAAACTAGGTCATCCTTTAGAAACCTAAGCCAAATATCATTAATCTCAAAAATTGAACCCAAAACCATAGCTGAATCCCTACTTGACCTAGACTGGGTCATAGCTATGTAAGAAGAACTAGCTCAATTTGAGTGTAGTGAAGTTTGGGACTTAGTACCACCACCCAAAAACAAGAAAGTAATAGAAACAAAATGGGTATTTAGAAACAAACTAAGTGAAACTGGGGAAATTACTAGAAATAAAGTCAGACTAGTTGCTAAAGGGTTTAGTCAAGTAGAAGGACTTGACTATGATGAAACCTATGCCCCGGTAGCCAGATTAGAGTCCATTAGAATGTTACTTAGTTATGCAGCCCACAAAGGATTCAGATTATATCAGATGGACGTTAAATCTGCGTTCCTAAATGGACTAATAAAAGAAGAAGTCTGCGTAGGACAACCACTTGGGTTTGAAAATCTAGAACACCCTGCCTATGTCTACAAATTAAAAAAGGCGTTATATGGACTTAAACAGGCACCTAGGACATTGTATGAAAGACTAGCTTCTTACCTAATCTCTAAAGGGTTCGACCAAGGTCAAATTGACCCTACCTTATTTGTCAAGTTAATAAAAGAAGATATTTTTATAGCTCAAATCTACGTAGACGATATAATCTTTGGTTCAACAAATTCATAATTTTTAGATGAATTTACAAGCCTAATGGAACACGAGTTTGAAATGAGTCTAGTAGGTAAATTAACCTATTTTTAGGGTTACAAATCAAGCAAACAAATGAAGGAAATTACATTTTTCAACAAAAATATGCTAAGGAATTACTTAAGAAATTTGGAATGGAAAATACTAAAGAGATAAAAACACATATGGCAGTGAACACAATCTTATATGATGACCCCAATGGAAAACCAGTGGATTTAAAATACTATAGGAGTGTCATAGGTAGCCTACTATACTTAACTGCAAGTCGACCAGATATTTTATTTGCAGTTAGTATGTGTGCTAGATACCAAACCTGCGCTAAAGAATCTCATTTGACTCAAGTCAAAAGAATCTTTAGGTACCTTAAAGGAACAACAAATGTAGGAATTTGGTATCCCAGAACCAATAACTTTGAATTAGTAGGATATTCTGATTCTGATTATGTTGGGTGCAAATTATACCGCAAAAGTACAAGTGGTGGGTGTCAACTACTGGGTCAATCACTTGTCAGCTGGTTTAGTAGAAAGCAACACTGTGTTGCTCTATCCATAACCGAGTCAGAATATATAGCTATAGGAGAGTGTGTTGCACAATTATTATGGATGATGCATAGCCTAAAAGAATTTAACTTAAATCTTACAAATGTAAAAGTTTTAATTGATAATATTAGGTCAATTAACCTAACAAAAAATCCAGTGCATCATTCCCGAACTAAACACATTAAAATTAGGCATCACTTTATCAGGGATCATGTCACTAAAGGTGACATTGAACTCAAATACATTGAGTCCAAGTCAAATTTAGCAGACATATTCATAAAACCACTCCCTGAAAGTGAATTTAGCAATCTACGTAGAAAATTAGGGATGTGTTTAATAGATTAGGATTCAAAACTATTTTCAAAAATGAGTGTTTTAAATCCTAGGTTAAAACTATTTTTCAAAACTTTCCTATTTGTAGAATTTCAAAAAGATTTTTAGCCTTAGACTAGGTCAATCCCTTAGAAATCATGTTCCCCTAGGACTAGTACTTGAGCATCTCACCAACACCCTAGGTTTACCTTTCTTGTTATTGACAAACATAGAAAGGGGTGAGATGCATAGGCAGATTGCCTGGACTTAAGATACTTATATCAGTGCATCGACATAAGTCTGGACGTCAAATACAAAACATACATTGATCAAGTTAAGTTATTCAGTTTAGTCAAACGCTAACTGATTACAATGCACTTAACTTGACTAACCAAGTGAAAGCTACTATCTCCTGATAGTCAGTAAGTACCTAATTTGTTAGACAACTATTTTGAATGTCAGGTTTAGGAGGAGGATTAAATCAACCTACTTTTAGCACCAAAACTATTTTCTCCACTTTAAAAATAATGTCTTTTCTTAAATTTTTTTTTTCAGTTTTGAGTTTGAAACTAAGGTTTTGAAATTTGAAGTTTTTACAAGCTTAGTGCTGAAAAATCTTAATCAGTTTTGAAAAAGTAGACTTTTCAAACTTAGCTTTGAAATTTTGATTTTGAAAACTTATGTTTGGAAATTTTTTTAAAAACTAGCTTTTATAAACTAAGTTTTTAATTGGATTTTATAAACTAAGATTTTGAAAACTGATACTTTTACAAACTTATTTTGAAAATTTTAATTTTGAAAAAGTAAATTTTTCAAACTCAGCTTTGAAATTTTGATTTTGAAAACATATGTTTGAAAAGTGTTTCAAAATTGAAACTCATTTTGAAAATTTAAACCTTGATCTTGAACCTTTGGTTTTAAAGACTCATGTTATCTTTAAAAAAATTATCTTTAAAAAAATTATCTTTAAAAAAAATTATTACTCAAAATATACTAAGTTACTATATGGTGAAATTTGAAACTCCCCCAAGTTAACTTGACATCTTTCTTCAACTTTTACTTTGTCTTTTTTGATTGCTTGACTTTTATCCTTATTTGATGAATGTCAAAGGGGGAGGGATAAGTGGTTAAGTTAGAGCAAACAAAATGTCAAAATTAAAAACTAACTTAAACCTTAAAAATCGTGCCGGTTTTGTTACGTGCATATTTTTTTTCACTAACTTAACCAGGTTGTCATTCCATCAAAAAGGGGAAATTGTTGGTGTGGTTAGCACTAACGGTCTAACTCAGATTTTGATGAATGACAAATTAGGTTAAGTTAGGTTTGTCGTTATCTAACACTCTGACCGAGTGTGCAGGCGAAGTCCAGATAGATCGACAGGCTGACCGGATGTCTGGCACGAAGTCCAAGTGGGTCGACGGGCTGACCGAACACTTGGCACGAAGTCCAAATGGGTCGACGGGCTGACCGGACGTTTGGCACGAAGTCCAAGCGGGTCGACGGGCTGATCGGACGCTTGGCACGAAGTCCAGCTAGGTCGAAGGGCTGACTGGATAGCTGGCGAGAAGTCCAGACGGGTCGAAAGGCTGACCAGACGTCTGGCAGGTGAGTAAAGGTAAGTCACTGGAAGGGAGTGACTGTGAGGACGCGTTCCCGGGAAGGGAATATTAGGCGTCGATCCGACTTAGATCCATTTCGGATATCTAAGTCAAGATCGTGACTAGATTCCGGTCTCGGAAAGACGGAATCTAAGTCATACTCTTTTTTGTTGGACTTATAAACTGTGCTAACACTTTGTTTTACAGGTTACATATTATATATTTGCCTCGGACTAACCTTGTCTTGCAGGAGAAGGATTTTCTGGAGAAAGGAGGTCCGGGTGCCCAGAAGGGATCCGGGCGCCCGGAAGGGATCCGAGCGCCCGGAGGCAAATATTATCCATTTCGCGGCTTTGACACGTGGAGCTCGCTGGTTGGGACTACCAGGTCACACCAGGGCGCCCGGAAGGGATCCGGGGCGCCCGAGCCTCCTATATAAGGAGGGTCAAAGGCGAAGCTCAGAACAACAACTCAGAACTCTCAGACTGCTCTACTATGCTCCTGCGACGCCTCGAGGCTACTCCGACAAAGCGTTGTCTTCAGTTTACTTCTTTTCAGTTTGTCGGTATTAATTTTTTATTAGCATTCCTGTAATTCTTTATTGTAACATTCTTCGAATTGCTAGTGAATTGCCCAACGAAAGCACCCTTGTGTGCGGACCTTGGAGTAGGAGTCACCAAAGGCTCCGAACCAAGTAAAATTGGTTCTTGTGTTAGCATTGCATTGTTTTACTTTTCCGCTGCGTTTACTCGACGAATTTTTCGTAATCGATATTCACCCCCCCCCTCTATCGAACGATCACGGTCCAACAAAACTCTTCTATCAATACATTGTTATACTCGGTATCGACCATTATCTCTCATTTGTGGTTGAGAGAGTCGTCAACAACCGTTGTTATACTTGATTTATTCTAGTAAGACCATATCACAATATAGCTAGCAGAATTCACTCTTGAATGTGATTATTACTATTTACTTATCATTTCTGATTTGTACACTTAGATATCCTATCTGCCCATAGGACTATCCGTGGTAAAGCGTTCTCCCGCAGACAGTGGTTATTTATTTATCTTGTCTTCCCACGAGACCATTCGTGGCAGAGTTTTCTCCTGCAAACAGTGACTGTTACATGCCCTGATTACCTACGGGTTCATCCGTGATAGAGCATTCTCCTAGAATCAATAACTGGGAAGCTAGATAGCTACCTCATCCTGTCCACCCACCAGACCATCCATGGTAGAGCGTTCTCCTACGGACAATGACTAGTTATAGATTCTAACTGACCACGAGATCCAGTAGTGGCAGCAGTTTGAGCTAGTCAAGACTTGTTATATGCTTATTGTTTGCTAGTTATGTATATGTTCATGTAGGTTCAGAGGTATAGTATGTACTTATGATTTATGGGTCACACCTAGTTGAGCAGGTTAGTTGGCGTTATGTTATTGATTATGTCGTTGGCTAGTAGGTTATTATTTTGGTGCTTGAACCTTTGAAGTATGTATTTTCCTGAGACTGTCCCCTTTGAGTTCCTTATGTTATTATCATGCACTATCTTTTTATACCCGCGGAGTATGTTATACTCACTACCCCTTGCTTTTTCTTTGTTTCCAGGTTAGCAGGTAGATTACATGTCGTGTCGCTCAGAGGTCCTGGCTGCCAGTCCTATGTCACATCGTGAGTTTTTGTTGCTGGTGTTACTCTTACTCATATTTTGGCTTTCCAAACAAATTCATATATTGTATAACTTGTGTGTGGATTTCTGGACTTGTGTCCTTTTATTTGTTATATATTTGTTAAGTCATACCGGTATGCAGTCCAGTTTTCTTATTTTGCGTGGTTGTGTTTATTTTCAACCGTGTGGGTTGTAGATATTATCTAGTGTTGTCTTATGGCCATGTATCCAGGATCTAATTGTCATTGTTATAGGGGACCTGTTGTTCGATTTCATCGGGCAACCTTACCCTCGGGGCGTGACAGTAACAATCTACACTTTCCTCAATGTAGTAATTAAATAAGTAAAAATAATTTCGTTACCCAACACTTTGAAGAAAATTAGATCGAGCTCGGTGTTGGATGGCTTCTTAGTAGTAGTTGTCACAGTACAGCGAGAGGACAAAGCCGATGCAGTCGGAAACTCGAAAGTTCGCTTATAGAAGTTGTGCTTTGAAGACTAGCCAAACCTCCCTTTTATGGAGCATTGGAGGCGCCTCCAATGTCACTAGAGGTGCCTCCACCTTTAAAATTATCCTTGAACAGAGCACCTCTTATCGTCAACGAAGTCCTCTACCTTATCCGAGCGAAGGCACCTCTAAAGCTCTCCGAGGTGCCTTCAGCGCCAAGCTTCAAGGCCCCTCCAGAAGCATGCGAGGTGCCTCCGCACCCTCCCATGTGGAGTCTTTAACCAAATATCCAAGGCGCCTCCACTCACACAGGAGGTGCCTCGAGTGTTGAATCGAGACGCATGTGAGAGGGGGGGGGGGGGGGGGGGAATCACATGGTTTTAAAAAAGTTCTTTTTTGGTTTTATAAAGACAAGTATGCAGCAAAAAAACTAAGTGCAAAAACATGAAAAATAGAAACTTGGTCAGTTTTGTTGGATCGAGAAGCGCTAGAGGGGGGTCAATAGCGCTCGTGGCTATTTCGTTCGATTAAAACGTATCGAGTAAAACACAGCGGAAATTAAACACAAACACATGCTAACACAAGTTGGTTACTTGGTTCGGAGCCTGTGGCGACTCCTACTCCAAGGTCTGCAATCGTTGATCGCTTCCAGTGGGCAACAACTATATTTCGTAAAGTTATTACAAGCTAAGTACAGAAAAAGCTGTAAATAAATTTTATACCGACAACTAAAATACTAAATCTGAAGCTCCAGGTCGTCGACGTCGAGTTGTAGCTTTGTCGGGCTGTCTCGTTATAGCAGCTGGATGCAGAAAGATTGCTTGGAAGAAGATATGTTTAGCTCCTGGTCGAGACTCTCTTATATAGGGTGTCCAAGGCGCCTTCATCAAGCTCCAAGGCGCCTCCAACCTGAAAATTCAATCCCAATTCAGCCATTGTTGATGAGGCATGGTCGCTGCTCGTTATCCATCTGAAGGCGCCTTCAACGCCGCTCCATGGCGCCTTCAAGCAGTGGTCCAAGGCGCCTTCATTGCCCATGAAGGCGCCTCCAGCTCCCGCGCGTAGCCAACTTCAGCCTTGCACCCGAGGCGCCTCCAAGCACCATGGAGGTGCCTTGAACACTGTTCATCCGAGGTGTGAGTTGCTTCTTTGTTCCCGCAAAATGTGTTAGTCCCAAATACATACCCTGCAAAACAAAGTTAACAAAGAATAGGTATACTAAATGAAATATCGACAGTCAACGGACTATCTGGGTCTGACTTCGGATCTCCAACCGGAAACCCTAGGTCGACCCGACGCCTATTGTTCCCTCTACGGAGAACGCATCCTCACCTACTCCACTCAAGAGATTTACCTTTTGTCAGTTCGGTCCTCCAGACCGACTGGACTTTTGCTCTGTGTCCGATGCTTCCGGTCTTCATGCTGGATGTTCGGTCCTCGGCCCACCCAGACTTCTACTTGGTTCGCGACACCAAAATTTTAACTTAGGGTTACCGCCCCTAGGATTTTTGCCCGAAGCTCCGACCCGCCAAGACTTTCTGCATAGGGTTACCACCCCCTGTGACCTAGGGTTACCACCCCTAGGGTTTTCCATTTGCCTAACCGCAGCTAGGACTTTCTTGAAACACTCAAACATACACATTAGATAACAATTAAACTTAACTTTGGATCCCTTTGCCATTAACAAAACTTGAGTTCGATCGTCGGATGCTTCCCGCACCAACAATCTCCCCCTTTTTAATTATGGCAATCAAAATTTAAAGTTAAGTAAATAAAATGCAATAAAGATAAGTATAAGTGAGCACAGGCATAGATAAAGCATAAGCACATTAAAGCTACCCCTTAACAAAAATTTCTTTAATTTCCTTTGAATTTCCTTATACTCTCCCCCTTTGCCATATATCAAAAAAAAAGAGAAAAATGAGTATAGAAATAAACACTTAGCACTTTTAAAATAAGTTTTCTTGTAAATATTTAGCTAAGTTAGAAAAAATTTGCCATAAGTTTGGAATCACAATTTTTTTTTTTAAATCTAAGTTTGAGAAATAATTTTCAAAGTATTTTATTTTATTTTATTTTATTTTTATTATTTTTTTTAATTTATCAACTGATTTCCAAAGTATTTTCAAATGCTTTAAAAAGATATTTCAAATGATTTTTTAAAGCATATTGAAAGATTTAAATGAAATTTTCAAATAATTTTGAAATTGATTTTGAAATTAATTTTTCAAAATATAATTTTTCAAAAGATTTTGTAATAATTTTCAAAGCATTTTAAAATAATTTTCAAATGATTTTGACATAATTTTTCAAGTATTTTAAAATGATTTTTCAAATAAGTTTTAAAGAATTTTTAAAATTATTTTTCAAATAAGTTTTAAAGAATTTTTAAAATGATTTTCAAAATAATTTTTAATAAAATGATTTTAAATAATTTTTAAAGATTTTTAAAGTGATTTTTTAAAATATTATTAAAATAATTTTTAAAAGAATTTTTAAAAGAATTTTTAAAGTGATTTTTAAAAGAATTTTTAAAGGAATTTTTTAAAAGAATTTTAAAAGAATTTTTAAAATGATTTTTTAAAATATTTTTAAAATAATTTTTTAAAAAAATTAAAGTAATTTATTAAAAGATTTTTAAAATAATTTTTAAAGTGATTTTTAAAAGAATTTTTAAAGTGATTTTTTAAAAGATTTTTAAAAGAATTTTTAAAGTAATTTTTTAAGAGATTTTTAAAATAATTTTTAATGTAATTTTTAAAATATTTTTAAAATAATTTTTAAAGAATTTTTAAAGGATTTTTAAAATGATTTTAAAAATAATTTTTAATATAATTTTTAAAATAATTTTTAAAAATTTTAATTATTAGTTAATTAATAAGTTGAATTAATTAAATTAATTAAGTAAATTGAGTTAATATGTTGAATTAATTAAGTAAATTGAGTTAATATGTTGAATTAATTAAATTAATTAAGTAATTTCAACCTAGATCCATCTCACCCGATTCTAAGTTATCAATCATGTAATCTTAAGTAGTTTTATGGTTATCTTTAATTTAGGTTATTGCTAAGGATTAATTTACATTTGAATTAAATTTAGGTTTTTCAATTAGTCAATTAAATTTGTATTTTCATGATTGGTTCTCAGGTCAGGGCGAGGCTCTAGGCCCTCTTGGGTATGAGATCAACCACCCCTTCCTAGACAGAACCGTTCAAAGAAAATATATATTTAATTTTCTTTTTGAAACTCCTAGATTTAACTAGTAGGTGTAAATTACGCCTAGATCCTTAAGTTATCCTAGTCTAAGCATGTATATTGCAAGGAAAATAAATAAATAAGCATCAATCAATTTTATCTATTTATTGAGATAGTTTTCTATTAGCTCCCCCTGGATCATAGCCTCGATATGGTCTATCAAGGAAATGGATCTGATTCTTAGAGACCCAATAGTGACCAGGTCCAACTTGATTAACCAAGTTGGACTTTGGCACCCATGCTTGGATAATTTTTCTATTATTTCTATTAACTAGCGATAAATATGATTTGTATTTTATTTTAGTTTTAAATCCAAGTCCGGTTTTGTTGTAAACGGCTCGCTGTCTTCCAAGAATCAGATCTAGATTCTTGGAACCCAAAGTGAACTGTTCCAACGTGTCCTTGAGTTCTTTAATTTGAATTTTTAAATTGGAATTTTCTTCCTCAAGTTGTTGGACTTGAGTTGAACTTTCAATTTGAACTGGCTCATATAAAGAATTCAAGTCAGTCGTCTCTTTAAGGGATGTTACCTCCTTTTGGAGCGACTTGACTTGGGCATTGGATTTTGCCAGCTTCTTTAATAAGTAAGGTACTAGTTTTTGCAAGTCATCAAATTGAGTCTCGGCGAGTAGAGAACTTACAGTGGGGTTCGGGCCTTTGGAAATGGATGCGGATCCATGGCTTTGCTCGGACTCGGTTTCTGACTCGCTCTCAGTTTTAGACTCGAGCTCGGACTCAGTTTCGACAATGTTGGCTTGCACTAGTAACGTGAGGAAGCTTGTCGGTTCTTCTTCATCAGTCTCGGATTCGTCTGATGACTCGGACCAAGTTGCCTTCAATGCCTTCTTTCTTCATTGCTTTTTGTTTGGGCAATCCGGTTTGTAGTGCCCCTTCTGATTACAGCCGTAGCAGGTGACTTCGGACTTGTCCCTCATGTTCGTTTGAGTCACCTTTTTATTTCTGCAGATCTTTCGTACGAGCTTTAATAACTCGGAAACAACCTCGTCTTCATCCTCCAATTCGTCTTTGGACTCGGTTTTAGTTTTGAACTTTGTTTTATTTTTCCCAGGTTCTGCCTGTACCTGCAACCAAAGTCAACCCTTTCTCGGTCGAGCGTGCATTAATCTGCTCATGCAGTTCAAACTCAGCAAACAACTCATCTAATTTAATAGAAGAAAGGTCCTTAGAGACCTTGTAGGCATCTACCATGGATGCCCACAAGGTATTCCTTGGAAAGGCATTTAAGAAATACTTGATGATGCCCCGGTTATCTATCTTCTGTCCTATCGTATGAAGCCCATTGAGTAGATCTTGTATCCGGGCGTGGAGTTGCTTCTTTGTTCCTGCAAAATGTGTTAGTCCCAAATACATACCTTGCAAAACAAAGTTAGCAAAGAATAGGTATACTAAATGAAATATCGACAGTCAACGGACTTTCCAGGTCTGATTTCGGATCTCCAACCGGAAACCCTAGATCGATCTGACACCTACTGTTCCCTCTACGGGGAACACGTCCTCACCTACTCTACTCAGGAGATTTACCTTTTGCCAGTTCGGTCCTCCAGACCGACTGGACTTTTGCTCTACGTCTGATGCTTCCAGTCTTCATGTTGGATGTCCGGTCCTCGACCCACCCAGACTTCTACCTGGTTTGCGACACCAGGATTTTAACCTAGGGTTACTGCCCCCTAGGATTTTTGTCCGAAGCTCCGACCCACCAAGACTTTCCGCATAGGGTTACCACCCCCTATGACCTAGGGTTACCACCCCCTAGGGTTTTCCATTTGCCTAACTACATCTAGGACTTTCCTGAAACACTCAAACATACACATTAGATAACAATTAAACTTAACTTTGGATCCCTTTACCATTATCAAAACTTGAGTTCGATCGTCGGATGTTTCTCGCACCAATAAGTTTTACTTAGTTCAGAGCCTTTGGTAACTCATACTCTAAGACTCAGGTTCTATGGACCTATCGATGGATAATCCATTAAGATCCTCTTCCGAAACCACTAAAAGAGAGAAATGAGTACAATCAAAAAGTCAAGACAAGTGTAACACGCTACATTTTCCTTTATGCAGAAATTAAATACAATAATAAAAGTTCATTACCCAACACCTTCGAAGATGATCGGATCAAGCTCGGTGTTGGATGACTCCTCAGTAGTAGTCGAGTGCAATAGTATCGTAGCAGAGCAACAGCATGAAGTCGAAGCAGTCGGAACGTCAAACACAACAACCTGTCAAAGAATAACAACTATTCGTTAGGGAATATTTCGCTACTATAACATATATATGCAGCGGAACCTTCCTCTGAGGGTAATCGTATATCTTCCATTACCTGACGTTACCAGACATATTCTGACATCGAACATTCTTTCATACCTCATTATTATGGAGGTTCTAAGAGTCAACATAAAAAGGGAGTCATCTCTGTTGGCCAGGTAACTTTTGTAGAATTGAGGCACGTGAGAGGGGGTGAATCATGTGATAGTTCACCGGGACCGGCAAGAGGGGGGTGAATTGCCTGTAACATAAAAAGTATACCCTCCTCAAACTTTCAAGCTTTAAGATAAAGCAACAGGAATAATAAAATAAATAACATAAAAGAAAAGAGATGACTGAGCGGTTTTGACTTGGTTACAACCAAGACGGTTGTTAATCCAAGGCGGTGGAAATGCACACTAAAAGAGTCTCCTTCTCTGAAGGTGGAGTAGCCTTTTACACTTTGAATGCTCAGAAGTTACTTGGAAATAAAAGTACAGACTTGTTCTTGTTGGTGTTCGAGACCCCCTTTATATAGGGGTTCCAAGACTCATCCAGAGCCCCTGATCTTTGGGATCAGGGTTTGACTTGAGAAGGATAAGTCGAACGATTCCCAGGTTCGGTCGACCGAACCTGATGAACTCTCCCAGCTTTCCGTCTGGATGCAGACTTTGTGGATCAAGCTTAGGTTCGGTCGACCGATCCTTGCGTTCAGTCGACCGATCAACCAACGGTCTCCCTGAGCTGGCCCGATCAGCACGCTCGACTAGGTCTTCTAGTTTATCTTCGGTTCGATCGACCGATCAGAGGGTCCGGTCGACCGATCAGCCAACGGCTGGATGTTGACGTGGTTGCAACGGCTGGCTTCTGAAGATAGGGGTTCGGTCGACCGATCATGGCGTTCGGCCGACCGAACAATTGTCAAGTCAACTCCCGATTGACTTGCTCTGGTTCGGTTTGCTTGGATGATTTCGGCCAACCAGAATAGGACTCACCCGAACCCAATTCCCGATCTTCTCCTCGAGTAGTCTTCCGTCCCGGCTTTACGTCCCTCTAACGCTGCGCACGTTCTTCACGGCCACCGGTGTACTCTTCCGCAGTTGTCTCGTCCTTCGGACGCACCGAGCCTGTTGGTGCAATATTCCCTAGGTCAAGGTTGACCTGGTTAATCAAGCCTGAGTCTTGGTTTGGGTTTCGATGTTTGACAATATATTGGGTTTAGATGATATGGACAATGCATGTGCAGTTGTTCATTTGGGGAGATTGTTGATATAATTCCTGTTTGGTCAAAGTTGACCAGTTAAGATTGTGAAGGAAAGTCAAGTAGGTCAAGGTTGGGTGGATACTTGACTGAAAGTCCTGGTGAGTGAAGCCAGGCAGAAGGAAGTCCTGGTGAGTGAAGCCAGGCAGAAGGAAGTCCTAGTGAGTGAAGCTAGGCAGAAGGGAAAATCCTGGTGAGTGAAGCCAGGTGAAAGACCTAGTGAGTGAAGCTAGGCAGGAGGAAAATCCTGGTGAGTGAAGCCAGGTGAAAGACCTAGTGAGTGAAGCTAGGCAATTGGGAAAGTCCTGGTGAGTGAAGCCAGGCAGGAGAAATCCAGAGGGGTCAAGGTTGACCAGACATCTGGTGAGAGTCCAAGTAGGTCAAAGGGATTGACCGGATACTTGGCACGAGGAAGAAAAGTCCAAGTAGGTCTTAGGGAGTGACCGGATACTTGGCAAGAAGAGAAAAGTCCAAGTGGGTCAAAGGGATTGACCAGACACTTGATGAGAGAGTCCTAGCTGGTCAAGGGTGACCGGATGCTAGGTCTTATGTACCAACAAGTCATGATTGACTAGATGTTGGTTTAGGGGGCTTTAGACTTGGTTTTGGGCAAAAACTAAGATCTTGATTGATCAGCCGATTGATCCAGTAGATTTGGATTGATCCGTGGATCGATCCAGCATATCTGGATCGATCAGTGGATCGATCCAGAAGATCTGGATCGATCGGCCGATCGATCCGGTGAGTCCCCGCGAACAGAACCCCTCTGGATCGATCGGTGGATCGATCCAGAGGTCCCAATCGATCAGTGGATCGATTGGGACGCTGCTGCTTCGCGCGATAAGCGCTGGATCGATCCGTGGATCGATCCAAGCATTTTTTCAGAGCACAGAGGTGCTCTGGATCGATCCGTGGATCGATCCAAAGCCTCCCCGATCGATTGGGAGCATTGGCGTCGATTTAGCTGCAGGCGCTCGATTCCTTCGGTTCACGATCGCTTCCACGACAAAGCTCAGATCTTCACCAGCGACTCCACAGAGCTCTCCACGCCAGTTCTTGAAGTTCTTGGAGGTTCTTCCAAGTCAAGAGGCGGATCTATTGCAAGAGGAAGAAAGCTAGGGTTAGGGTTTTCTTGTACTCATTGTAAACTTTGTGCTTGTATTTTGTATCCTTTCCCCTTCCTTTTGTAGTGTGAACTTGTAGGGCTTCTCCACCTTCGGTAGTTACCGAAAAGGAGGATTTTATTAGTGGAGGGTGCGTGAGTAGGTGTGGATCCTTGGACTAGTCACCTCTTGTGAGGTGGATACCAAGTAAACCAACCTTGTTAGCGTTGTGTGGTTTGTTTCTTGTATTTCCGCTGCACATCTTTGAAGAAACAAGCAACGACGAGCACCTAGCGAGCGACGAGCTATTCACCCCCCCCCCCCCTCTAGCTACTTTTCGGTCCCAACAAATGGTATCAGAGCGAGGCCGCTCTTCACCGGAATCATCGCCGGAAGGGTCAAGCATAACAAGAAGAGCTAGAGGGTGAAGAAGTTGAAGCAAAATTGTCAAAGTCAAAGAAATTCAAAAGCTCAACTTCTACAATGGAATTCCGAGATGGGCTCGGATTCGACACGAGGGTGGCTCCACCATACACTTCCACGAGCTTCGATTCTTGGAAATCAAGAATCGAAAATTTTCTTATGATGGAGATAGAGCAATGGTTTGCTCTTATGGAAGGCTTCAAGACTCTAACAAACTTAAAGGGCAAAGTTCTCAAGAGGATCAAGTGGAGCCAAGAGCAAGTCCAAAGGTGCGAGGCAAATGACAAAGTGACCAAGCTTTTGGTCAATTTATTGCCAAGCACCATCCTTTGCAAAATTGAAGAATTTGAAGATGCAAAGGAATTATGGAGTAAATTGGCCAAGCTTCATGAAGAGATCCCCTCCACTGTACAAGAGCAAGAAGAATCCAGAGAGGGTGACTCTTTGGAGCAAGACCAAGAGGAGGACTCCGAGGTTGAGAGATGCTCAACCTCCGAAGAAGAAGTCCAAGAAGAAGCTTCATCTTCAAGGGAGTGCAATGAAGAGAACAAGGAGGGAGCATACTCCTTGTTCCATGTACAAGATGATGAAGCCTCCACCTCTAGGATTGAGGGGGAGTGTAGATCAATGAACCCGGAGCAAGAAGAGGCCTCCACATCCGGGTCAAGTGAAGAAGAAGAAGATGGTGCCACCTCCAAAATTCAAGAAATATCAAATGGAGGAGCAAGTGCCATCCCTACACAAGAAGGTATAAATGTTTCAATTAAAAATAAAAATCATATAATATGTTTTGAGTGTAGGGAAAGTGGACACTACAAGAGCAAGTGTCCCAACTTGGCCAAGAAGAAGGGTCAAGTGACACAAAAGGGCAAGGAGAAGCCCAAGGAGACCACTCCCGGGACAAAGAAGAGCAAGGAGCACATTGTGTGCTTCTTGTGTCAACAAAAAGGGCATTACCGAAGTCAATGCCCCAAGGGGAAGAAGATGATCAAGGCTCAAGGAGGCACTAGTCAAGGGGGAGCCTCCAAGGTAAAGAAGAAGGTAACATTTATTGAGCCTACCCCTTTACGTTATGGTAAAAAGCATGATAGTTCTAATTTTTATCATTTTAATGCAATTTACCATAAGAATAGAAAGCATGAGGGCATTAAAGAAAAGCATGTGGCCCTACATGCCAAGACTACCCAACCTAAGGTTAGGAAGGTAGATAGACATTTGGGCAAGAACACTAAGGATAATAGATACAAGCCCAAGAATAAAAATGCTCATGGATCAAATGAAAAATCAAATACTAAGGACTTAGTGAGGGAAAATCAAGTCTTGAGGTCAAGACTTGATAAATTAGAAAAGACCCTAAAAAGATTAGAAAATATCTTATTAGGGCAAAATGAGCATAACCTAGGTTTAGGGGTACAAAAGCCATCAAATGGCCATAGAGGTTTGGGATACAAAACCAAAGTAAAAAATGATGTGCCTAGTTATCATAGGGTTCCATATAGTTATGGAACAAACCCTAAGTCTAGAGGTCAAGTCAAGGATACAAGGGAAGATATCCCTAGAAGTATCTTTGCAACCAAAGTGACTAAGACTTCTGAGAAGTCTAAGAAAGTCACTAACAAGGTCACAAGGGAGGCTATCCCTAGAGTTAACCTAGAAAATGTAACCAAGGCTTCTAAAAAGCCCAACAAGGTCACTAGGAAGGTATCTAGGGAAGTTATCCCTAGTGAGTACCTAAAGGATCCAAGAAGCACAAATAGGTGTTGGGTTCCTAGGAGCATCTTCTCTATCCCATAGATGGGTTAGAGAGTGTCAACTCCGATTAGAAGGGTAGTTAACCCAACTTAGAGGAAATTGACACTCAAGGAGCATTTTCAAGGTTGTTGTTAACCTTTGAAAATGAAATGGAATTATTATTTACTCCTTGAAAGAGTAAAATGTGCCTAATGGTGAAATTTTGATTTTATCTTAAAATGGCATACATTGGGAAAACCTAGAGAAATACTAAGTTGGGATTTTGGTATTCTCTTAGAAATTTAAGGCAATCTGGACCTTGATTTATGTGATTACTCTTGAGGAAAAATGGAATATGCCAACATTTGAGGATATGCTTAATTTTTAAGTGGCATAAACAAATCAAGAGAAATAGAAATGTCAATTTAGGTTTTGACATTTCTTTAAAGCATCTAGGGCAATCTTGGTTTAACGTTTTAAGTTAAAACAAGTGGTATATTTTGAGTTAGCAAAGTGGTTAAAGATACTTAGATATGTAATCTAGGTATACTTTATTTATGCTAAATCTTGCCATGATTGTTTGCCCATGATATGCCATGACATCATATTTAGGTTTGTATTTTGCATTCATTCTTTTATTATGAAAAATATAAAAATATCATGTCATGTCATACATACATCATGTAGTTATAGGAATCTTTCTTTTGAAAGCTATTTCTTTTTTTATGTATGTCATAACATTATTATGCATTATGTTTATTTCCTTAAAATTAAGGACAAGTGTTTTTACCAACAAGTGGTATAAACAAATGGCATTTATAAACAAGTGGAATCAACAAGTAACATCCTTGTTGGATGTTTACCACTCAAAATGCCTAGAAAGATATGCATGATCCCTAGATTAGGGCAAAACCAAAATTTACATCTCACAAAGACCTATAAGATGACTTGTATGTGTTTTGTGCACATTAGATACAAGTGAGATGTTAGGATGATGAACAAAACTCAATATGTTGATTTAGTGCATTCTTTTGAGTTTTAAATTCATCAAAACACATAGTTATGTGTGTTTCCCATCATTGGGAAAGTTAATGTACAAGTCATGTGCATTAAGCCCAAGGAATATGGTGGGATATTGGTTTTGAAAATGTTTTTAAAATAATTTTGGAAAACCTTGGTGAAGGCTATCTTTTGATAGTAATCACCATTGAATAGTTAGACACGAACTTGAAGAAAACACTAAAGTTTTTGCAAGTTCTCAAGTTTGTGTAAATCTTTGAAAATATGATGTATTTTCATAGAAAACTATTTTTCCATGATAAATTATACCCTAAATAATGTCTACACAAATTTTTACGATTTTTGGAATTTTGTAGAATTTTCTAGGGGTTTCTGAAGTTGACTGAAATGAAATCTCAGCAACTATCAGAGCTCCGATCGATCCATGGATCGATTGGAGTGTCTGAATCGATCAGTGGATCGATTCAGAAGGCAATTCTAGCGAGCAGAAGCTCGCTGGATCGATCAGTCGATCGATCCAAGAAGACTGAATCGATCAGTGGATCGATTCAGCAGGGTTCAATCGATTGGAACCCAACTCCAATCAATTGAAGATGCTGATTTTGGCTAGGAAAGCTTATTTTCAGCATTTTGAACCTATTTTAGTCTAGGTAACCATTCCAAACCCCTTAAAATACATTTGTATACATAAAAAGGGTGTTTTCGTGTGGAAAACAAGGATGGATTGGTTAAGGAAGGCTAAGTTGAAGTTTAGGTTGAGGTTTGTTTCAAATTTTGAATATTTGAACCTCAAAACTTCTAAAATTAGGTTTCCTAAAGTTTTGGGGATTCGAAGTCATTGTTGGTGCAATGACAGAAGTTACCACCATGTCTTTAGGGGGAGGGACTCTTTAAAGACATGAAAATTATTTTTCATGAACCTTGAAAGGTGGTTAACCTTCCGTTAAGAACATGCTCAAGGTTGAGCGTTTGAACTTTAATGGGGAGTGGATATCCTCATTATTCAAGTGGTTTCAAGTGGATAATGCTCAAGGATGGGCATTTGCCTACATTGGGGGATAATGTAGGGTTAAGGATAATGAAGGGTATGGGATCTTCATTATCGTGTTGATCACAACGAGTGAATTGTGAACAACGATGAGCAACTCTTCAGGAGGAGAGTTTTCAACAAGTGAATTTGTTGATGTGTGCCCAAAAATGGGGCATGGTTTGATGTGTGCCAATAGGGGGAGAATGAAAGGGAGTAAGTTAGGATTTCATTACCTAGAGGGAGTTTGCCCTCTTAGGGGGAGAATGAAGGGCTTAACTTATGGATTCATATATTGGCATGAAGGGAGTTGAGGCTATGGGAGTAGTCTAATTTCCTAACTTAACAAGAGGTATTGTCAAACATCAAAAAGGGGGAGATTGTTAGTGCAATATTCCCTAGGTCAAGGTTGACCTGGTTAATCAAGCCTGAGTCTTGGTTTGGGTTTCGATGTTTGACAATATATTGGGTTTAGATGATATGGACAATGCATGTGCAGTTGTTCATTTGGGGAGATTGTTGATACAATTCCCGTTTAGTCAAAGTTGACCAGTTAAGATTGTGAAGGAAAGTCAAGTAGGTCAAGGTTGACTGGATACTTGACTGAAAGTCCTGGTGAAGCCAGGCAGAAGGAAGTCCGGGTGAGTGAAGCCAGGCAGAAGGAAGTCCTGGTGAGTGAAGCTAGGCAGAAGGGAAAATCCTGGTGAGTAAAGCCAGGTGAAAGACCTAGTGAGTGAAGCTAGGCAGGAGGAAAATCCTGGTGAGTGAAGCCAGGTGAAAGACCTAGTGAGTGAAGCTAGGCAATTGGGAAAGTCCTGGTGAGTGAAGCCAGACAGGAGAAATCCAGAGGGGTCAAGGTTGACCAGACATCTGGTGAGAGTCCAAGTAGGTCAAAGGGATTGACCGGATACTTGGCACGAGGAAGAAAAGTCCAAGTAGGTCTTAGGGAGTGACCGGATACTTGGCAAGAAGAGAAAAGTCCAAGTGGGTCAAAGGGATTGACCAGACACTTGATGAGAGAGTCCTAACTGGTCAAGGGTGACCGGATGCTAGGTCTTATGTACCAACAAGTCATGGTTGACTAGATGTTGGTTTAGGGGGCTTTAGACTTGGTTTTGGGCAAAAACCAAGATCTTGATTGATCAGCCGATTGATCCAGCAGATTTGGATTGATCCGTGGATCGATCCAGCATATCTGGATCGATCAGTGGATCGATCCAGAAGATCTGGATCGATCTGCCGATCGATCCGGTAAGTCCCCGCGAACATAACCCCTCTGGATCGATCGGTGGATCGATCCAGAGGTCCCAATCGATCAGTGGATCGATTGGGACGCTGCTGCTTCGCGCGATAAGCGCTGGATCGATCCGTGGATCTATCCAGGCATTTTTCCATAGCACAGAGGCGCTCTGGATCGATCCGTGGATCGATCTAAAGCCTCCCCGATCGATTGGGAGCATTCCAATCGATCGGGATTCGACCGTTAGCGTCGATTTAAGCCGCAGGCGTTCATTTCCTTCGGTATCGCTTCCACGACAAAGCTCAGATCTTCACCAGCGACTCCACAGAGCTCTCCACGCCAGTTCTTGAAGTTCTTGGAGGTTCTTCCAAGTCAAGAGGCGGATCTATTGCAAGAGGAAGAAAGCTAGGGTTAGGGTTTTCTTGTACTCATTGTAAACTTTGTGCTTGTATTTTGTATCCTTTCCCCTTCCTTTTGTAGTGTGAACTTGTAGGGCTTCTCCGCCTTCGGTAGTTACCGAAAAGGAGGATTTTATTAGTGGAGGGTGCGTGAGTAGGTGTGGATCCTTGGACTAGTCACCTCTTGTGAGGTGGATACCAAGTAAACCAACCTTGTTAGCGTTGTGTGGTTTGTTTCTTGTATTTCCGCTGCACATCTTTGAAGAAACAAGCAACGACGAGCACCTAGCGAGCGACGAGCTATTCACCCCCCCCCCCTCTAGCTACTTTTCGGTCCCAACAGAGCCCGTCGGCTCCCTTCCCGCGTCGTCATTCTCGCTAGTTGCGTCTTCCGCTCGACTTCCTGCGCTCCTAAGCTCCTGTTCACTTAGACACAGGGATTAGACAAACAGGACCTAACCTAAACTTGGTTGATCACATCAAAAGAACCACGAGGTCCAACATCATGTGTATTTTAAAAAATACTTTTAACTTTTTGAATCAAAGTGCAACGGAAAAATATACTAAGTAAGAAAGAACGAAAAAAAGAACACAAGTATTTTTTACTTAGTTCGGAGCTTTCGTCGACTCCTACTCTAAGACCCACGATCCCTCAGATGATATCGATGGGCAATCCACTAAAAACCTCTTCCGGAACCACCATAAAAGTGTATAGAGTACAAGAACAGAGAAAAGTGTAATAATCCTACACTTTTATTTTACAAATATATAAAGAAAATGCACAATTAAATATTCATTACCGACACTTAGAAGAATTTGAAGTTGGTCGATCTCGCGTATTGGTGTTGGTGTCCTAGCTGCAGTCGAATGTCGTGAGGCAGTAGCATAGCAGCAGCAGTATCGTAAAGACGGTGCAGCAGGAGGATCGTTGAAGTTTGTATAAGAGTTGTGTTCTTTCTGCTTGTTGAATAGTCCATTTAAGCAGTGTTGAGAGCGTCTCCAACCTTATCCGAGGCGCCTCTAATTGCAAAAAGTATCCCCCAGCTTCGGACTCAATAAGCTTCGCAAATTGTGCTTTTTATCCGCGCGAGGGCACCCTCTAGGCGCTCTAAGATGCCTCCATCGCACTCCAAAGCACCTCCCCACCTTAAGAACTTTATCCTCAAAGTTCATTCACGTGAGGGCGCCTCTGCAGGATCCAGGGCATCTCCGCACCACTCCGAGGTGCCTCCTTGACCCTCCGAGGCGCCTCGAATACTGTTTATCCGAGGTTAATTTGTGCACACTAACTCCTGCAATGCATGTTTGTCCAAATTATAAAAAATAACCTGTAAAATAAAATTAGCGCAATGAAATAAAATATTATTAATTAGATTTTGTCTTCCCGAGACCAAGATCTAGTCATGGTCTCAGCTTAGACTTCCAAAATGGATCTAAGCTAGACCAGTGCCTAAAATCCCTAATTGGAACTCGTCCTCACTAGATCACTCTCCTTCAGTGACCTACCTCACTTACCGTGCAGAATTGTTTGACTCTCCTTTGACCCACCAGGTCTTCCTGCTAGTTGTCAAGTTCGTAGATCCAACTGGACTTCGACCAACTGTCAGGTCCCACAGACCCAACCGTACTTCTTGTTAGATATCGAATCACTCTTTGACCTATCTAGACTTCCCACCAGCTAATAGGTCCAATAGACCTAGCTGAATTTCAATCTTGTGTCAAGTCTTCTAGATTCGTCAAGTCATACACACTTAGTAATAAGATTAGATAATACAATATCTAACTTTAATTCATTTGTTATTTTTCAAAATCTAAGTTCGATCATTACTGCTTATTATACCAATAACTTTTACATTACACGCATGCATATATCTATGTTACTGTTCATCTTCTTCTCTATTTTTTGTCACTATTTTAACTTAAACGTTAGAATGTCCATATTAAAAATCTCTTCCTAATTCTCACTCTAATGTTCTTATTTACTCTCTAATATGTGGAAAAAAAATATTAAAAGTTATTTTCCACTGAGTCTTTTAATGGTCAGGACTCTACTATATATATATATATATATATATATGGGGTTATGAATTTATTATCTTATTTATTTTAGGATACTCACGTTGTGAGTATTTTTTTTAAAATTTATTTAGTTTAAATATTATATATATATATATATATATATATATATATATATATATATATATATATGAATTTATTATCTTATTTATTTTAGGATACTCACGTTGTGAGTATTTTTTTAAAAATTTATTTAGTTTAAATATTATAATATAAACTTTAAATACTAAATCTTAAATTTTAAATCGCTCTGAATAAATAGGATCACTTTTCTATTTTAAGATATATATATATATATATATATGGGGTTATGAATTTATTATCTTATTTATTTTAGGATACTCACGTTGTGAGTATTTTTTTTAAAATTTGTTTAGTTTAAATATTATATATATATATATATATATATATATATATATATATGAATTTATTATCTTATTTATTTTAGGATACTCACGTTGTGAGTATTTTTTTTAAAATTTATTTAGTTTAAATATTATAATATAAACTTTAAATACTAAATCTTAAATTTTAAATCGCTCTGAATAAATAGGATCACTTTTCTATTTTAAGCGTCAACCGTCCGTCTGGTGCAGTCTCTGTCTCGAGACGCCTGAAAACGGCAAGCGTCGATAAATACAACCTTATAGCCGCCCATTTAATTGCTGTCCATGATGGACGATCGATCTTCGTTGACTCACCGGAAGAGCATCTTCCATCGTCCGATTCCGTTCTTATCGCCTTTCCATTATCCGCTCACTTTCCATTTAACTGCAGTCTCATCAGCTTCTTCGTCACTTTAAGCATCGTCCTCTCCTCAGTCTCCATCCATCCTCGCTCGCTTCTTCGCCTCCCCTCGTTTCCTCAATGGAGAAGGATCCCGTTCGAGTTCTCGTAACTGGTGCTGCAGGTATCGCGCTCGATTTCTACCTGCGTTTTCTTGCTTTTAACTATCTGTTTTTGAACTCAGATGCGTCGTTGACTGTGTTTCTATGTCGGATCTCAGTCTGGATTGTGCGTTCAGCTTCGATCTTCTTTTTTTAAAAAAAAAAATCTGCCTCTCGGTGATCTTTTGTTCCATTAAGATGATTTAGGTTTCGAAACGGATCTGGTCCTTATTTCATGCCTGGGATTTGATGGTTTGATCTATTTGCCGAACCGGATCTGATTGTGTATATGGATCTTTGAGCTTCTACTTCTTCCCCTGTGTTCTTCGGACATCCTGTTTGGATTTCTTATTTTGAATATTTTTTATCCATATCTACTATCTGATGAGAATTTACTGTTGGATCGATCTAGCTTTTTATTTCAGTTTATAGTTGTTTTGTTATTTATTGATTTGAATTCTGCTAGGTTGCCTGATCAGGCCATATTAAACAATGATTCCTGACTGTATTCCTTCTTTTAGCCTTTTGTTCCTGAAGTGCCAATGGCCAAGCTATTCTCATGTGTAGGATTTTAGGAGGAAAAGGAAGTCTTGTTCGATGTAATACTTCTGTCTAGACATGTAGTGTATGATCGATCACACATTGAGGAACAAAGATAAAGAGAAAAATGATCTCGAGGTCCTTCCTGTCATCCTTTATCTTACATAGTATATCATCCTTCGAAGAAATGGATCGCATGCGTATTCCCACTTGCATTTGAAGAGATCCATAAATCAAAAATGTTGCTGGACAGATTGCATAGCAGAAATTTCTCAAATTCTTTTGTTTCCAAAATTATTCTTCTAGCCTTGGAGTAGACAACAACAAAAGAATTTGAAACTCCTCTTAATTTCTACCACGGACTTTTTATTCTATTAATAATATCTCCATTAGTATTCTCTTGTTGATTAATAGATCTAAGTCTAAAACTCTTGTAAGAATTTCATACCTGAAAATACTCCCCGAACCCGCCCCCGTTTCGGTTTTCCCCACGGGCCCCGAACCCGTGGGGAAAATTGTCATCCCTAGCCATCAGTCTTAATTGGTCCCTCGATGCTTCTCTTATTTTGGAAACTACATTTCTTCTAGTTTATTCAATTTTAGTTCTATTTAACTTAAGCTATTGTTTTCTTTTCTTTATTTGCTCCATGATTGTAGTTTCGAGTTTAAACTATTTTCTTAAACTCATCAATTAGAAAAATGCCTTCATTTCAACCACTCACTCTTTATCTTATCAATCTTTATATTGAAGTGTGTGTGTGTGTGTGTGTG
Organism: Zingiber officinale; assembly: GCF_018446385.1. NCBI lineage: Eukaryota > Viridiplantae > Streptophyta > Magnoliopsida > Zingiberales > Zingiberaceae > Zingiber > Zingiber officinale. The sequence goes on from NC_055988.1 coordinate 22,363,733, forward strand.
TGTGTGTGTGTGTGTGTGTCAATCTTAATTGTTCTTTTTTCTTAGAATTCATAAAATGACCCTCATGATTCTGTACTACTTTCCATATAATAAAAGTTAAAATTCCTTCTAGTAAATAATTTACTCTCCCTCTACAAGATTGGGGCTTTTGAATTCTAGGAGATGAGATGAGTCTATGATAGCAGTCCATGGAAATATAAAATATATCATTTACCATACATTTATGTTCTATGCAGCACATTATGATCTATGTTTCTGTTGATTTGTTATCTAGCATCTAGATGGTCGTTTCATACTCTCTTTGGCAATAGTGATCAATTGGTCTTTTCTACCATCTTCCCTGACATTCAAAGAAAATTGTATGGAAAATAAATAACTCTTCTATGCCTTTAGGTCAAATTGGATATGCCCTCGTACCGATGATTGCCAGGGGAGTGATGCTTGGCCCTGACCAGCCTGTTATATTGCACATGCTTGACATTCCGCCTGCTGCAGAAGCTCTAAATGGAGTCAAGATGGAGCTGGTTGATGCAGCATTTCCTCTTCTTAAGGGTATTGGATAAATCTTTTCTTTTCAATGTTGATAATCTTAGTGTATCCTTGTTGCTACTAACTGTAGTTTTGTTAAAAATTATTGCAATTAGGTGTTGTTGCCACAACTGATGTTGTGGAGGCTTGCACTGGAGTCAGTGTAGCTGTTATGGTTGGTGGTTTCCCAAGGAAGGAAGGTATGGAGAGAAAGGATGTGATGTCAAAAAATGTATCCATCTATAAGTCTCAAGCTTCAGCATTAGAAGCACATGCTGCTCCCAATTGCAAGGTATAGTTTATTATAACTCACGTTCAATTTCAGCTTTTGCACAATTCATTTAAAACACTTCAGATTCATATTTGAATAATGCTGCTAATATGACACCAACGCTTGGTGCTTTCTTTTTCTCAAGTTTAACCATTCATTTGATCCTTTAAGGTGCTCGTTGTAGCCAATCCTGCGAACACTAATGCTCTTATACTGAAAGAGTTTGCTCCATCCATTCCAGCAAAGAATATTACTTGTTTGACAAGGTTAGATCACAACAGGGCACTAGGACAGATTTCTGAGCGATTGAATGTTCAAGTTAGTGATGTCAAGAATGTTATCATTTGGGGAAATCATTCTTCCACCCAGTATCCTGATGTAAGTCACGCAACTGTTAAGACGCAAAGTGGAGAAAAATCTGCTTGTGAGCTTGTTTCTGACGATGAGTGGTATGAAATAATGATTAAATTCATTTTTTTAATTCAGGAGTATTGTATACTATTTGCATTTTCCAAGTCTGACCTAATTATCATCACTATGATCTGATCTCAGGCTGAGGGGTGAATTTATCACAACTGTTCAACAACGTGGTGCAGCAATCATCAAAGCAAGAAAACTTTCGAGTGCTTTATCTGCTGCCAGTTCTGCTTGTGATCACATTCGTGACTGGGTTCTGGGAACTCCTGAGGTTATTTTCTGTACCTTGTCTATGTGAAATTCATCCTAACGTCATCCTACTTGTGCTAATTTTGTTAGCTCTGTCTCATCCTTGTGGCAGGGAACATGGGTTTCCATGGGCGTTTATTCTGATGGTTCATACAATGTACCAGCTGGGCTGATTTATTCTTTCCCTGTCACATGCAAAGCTGGCGAGTGGACCATTGTCCAAGGTATGTAATTCTTTAAGAAACAATTTATACGAATATTTCCTTGAATATGCATGGTTGACTACTTGGAGAAAATATCATCTTTAAATAGCTTAGTCTGATTTATTCTTTAAATTTGACTTCTAGCCATCGGGCTGAAAGTAGGGGTGGCACAGACTAGGGTGGAAACCATGTAATTTTAGTGTTTTTTTTTTAATGTTTTTAACAAACCATCTTTAAGTTACCTCCCCTTTTCTTTTCCCTCAATCAAACGTTGGAAAAGTAAAGGTTCCTAGTTTTTTTCCCTCCCAGGAAACTCCATCTAAGGAAGCATTTCTGTGTCGCTCACTATTGGGAAGTTGATCTGATAAAGTAAATTTATATTATTTATTTATTTATGAAATGATATACAATCTTAAAATTTATAGTATATCAAAAATAATCTAAACAAAGAGTCTTATAAATATATGCATCAGTATCCTCTGTTTTTGAATCAAAAATAAAGAAACAGTATGATAAATGAGCCTTGAGTAATAGAGCTTGTTCACAAATATTATGTCCATTTACAACCCCTGTTTGGGCTTAAATGGCAGTTTGTGTTTGCATTCGGGAGAAAAAGGGCAAAATAGTTAAGAAAACTAGGAATAGGCTCTCTTCTGAGATTGTGCACAATTCATCTACAACAATAATGGGTAGACATTAATATTCAGAGATAGTTCTCTTGTACAATGTTTGGACAGTGATAGATCCACATTGATGGTAATGCAAGGGATAACTGGAAGTGATCTTCTTTCGCATGGGCAATTTTCTCATTTGAATGCATGATTTTCATCTTCTTTGAACAAAAATACCTTTTTTTTCTCCCAGTCTTCAACTACTATTACCGTTTTTTGTGTAGAAACGTGCTGCTACAGTTGGTAGATTGTAGTTGAACGCTGACAGTTATTATCTTGAAGTACTTTTGTGATTCTAGTATTGCAAAGACTATAAGAAGTGATAATTTGTGATTTATGCTTCTCCTTAATATACTGTCAGGGCTTTCGATTGACGAATTCTCAAGGAAGAAGTTGGATGCAACTGCTGAGGAGTTGTCAGAAGAGAAGGCCCTCGCATATTCATGCCTTGTGTAAGTTAACTGATGGATTGGCTATATCCATTAGACGCTATCGAGTGCTTAGACATTTTGAATAAATGCACTTTCCTAACGATGGAAAATTTAATTCCGCACTCTATTTAAGATGTACAACTGCAGAGCGAGTTTAGGCTAAATTCTACCATGATCTATCTCTATGACCTCACAACATATTCCTCCATTTTGTTTTCTCTTTGTGATGCATAAGTTTCATTATAGTATCTATGAGATGTTTTCCCTTTTCCTTTTCCTTTTCCTTCACTCAGCTCGTTCTTGCTTTGCTTCATTTCACATTAATTTGCCTTTTGCTAGATATTTGATATCTGTCACATTGCCTTCAAGATGACGACTGCCTGCACCAAATCAATTGGCAAGCATGTCTTTTCTTCTATATTCCTTGTAGTAGTAATTTATACCGCCTTGGCCTATGAAATTTATACCGCCTATTAGTGGAGATCAGATCCTCTGGTCCATAATTTCTGATCTTTTTCATAATTTGCACGTCGGATCATGGTCGATATTTTGTCAAAATTAGCTCTAATTTTTCCTGGTTCATTTTTCCATCTAGATTCTAGTTTTAGGTTGAGCAAGGTTGTTAGAGGGTAGATTGTATAGTATAGAGAAGGGGGCGGCCCATCCACTGTCGACGACCGAACGTTTGGCTCGATCTAAAATTATAACTTATGTGAGAAAGTGAATCATAGAGAATTGCATTTAATTTTAGTTGGATTTCATCCACAATCCAACTTGAAAATTATAAAAAGGACTAGAGATTACTGATCAGAGGATCTAAACTCCTATTAGTAATCCCGGAAAGTTTGGGCTTTAGTATCTCTTAATTAATTAGGCTTCAATTGATTTGCTGAGAAAGTGCTGCTGTCGATAGAATCCTTAAATTTTACAATTAACATACGTAACAAAAAATCTGCTCATGCATATATACTTTTGGCTACTGTGTATTTCAAAGTGACTTAGGTAGGGTTAGACGTAGTCACGTAGAGGCCTCTTGCCTCGCACTGAACGTGGCTGGGCATAGCATGTCATGGGACTGCAGGGACCGTGCTTGACATGCCCTAAACTAGAACGATTGGGTCGGTTTGGGAGGCAACACATCTTGGGGGTTTTCGTGTATATGGCTCGTGGCTCATGTGTTTGTATGGGCACAAGAGTGTATTGGTGTCGATACTATCCCATGCCCAGCATGGCCCGCGTGTTTGTCCAAAGATCATAGACCATATTTTAAATGTTTTTTTAATTAAAATGGTCAAAGTTTGCATATCTGATTTGCCAAAAGGTGACTCCAATAGTCATTTGTAAATTAGGAAACTAAACAGATCATGAGAGATCATGAGGGGTATGTCATTCGACTTTGCCTGTTTGATTGGACAATTCTATCATGTCCTAATCAACTCAGCAAAGCCCAAGATCATGCGCGGCTGCGGATTCGGTTAAGCACAACATGACCCATGTGTCGAGCTCCAACGTAATGAATTTGAATGGTCGTGTTAAGGGTTCGAATCTAGGAAAAAAAAGCCTTCCCACATTCGTCAATTATAGATTCCTGATTTATCTTATCACCCAAATAGTTGTGGGGCAATCCCTTGGAACAGTTGGGTGATCAATTTCACCTTTCTAATACCATTGAATGGTTTTGTGTCACCAAAATACCCCCATCAAAATAAAAATGACTAGTCAAGTCAAACACCCTTAAAATGTGTAAAACGCCCTAATACATAATGCACTCTGAAACTCCTATTTTCATAGTTTCAATTTCATTTTCTCTTTCATTTTTTTTTAAAATTTTCTATATTCTCATTAATATGTATACTTCAATTCCCCACTCAGTATGCTTTTAATTAATTTTTATAATATATTATCTTAAAATATGATGGTCAGCATGGTCGGATTAGGTGGCGACATCATATCTGAATATCTATTAATTGTATTTAGAAGGTTAATATTTATAAAGAAAATTGAGTTATTCATGATTAATATTTATAAACAATATAGACAGATAAATTTTTGAATTATATACATCAACAAACTTTCTGACCAATCAAACAAGTTAAACAAACTTAATAAATAAATCAAACTTAAACTTCAACCGAATTAATGATTTAATTTATTTTAGATTCAACTTGATTTGACTCAATTTTTTTATCAAATAAACTTTAAAGTGACAAACTTAAGAGTAACACGAAGCTTGGCTCCCACAGATAACTCCACAGGGAAATTTCCTAGTTAGGGCAGCCTCTCCATCTCAACAGTCAACCCACCTCCTCGACTTCAACTCTAGCTCCTGCTTGTGAGAAAGAATTCTACAAAGGTGAAATAGAAAAAAAAAATTAATTATTTTTAGATGATCGATTCGGTTTCATGAAAATTTTTCATCGGTTATCAGGATAAATCGAGAAGTGCACGCAGTGGCCAGTTCAAAAATCCAACATCCTTTGATTACGTTCCGGCTTGTGAGAGAAAATTATGCAAAAGATGAAATTCATCCCCCTACACTTATCTTGTGTGGCAAAAGGCAATTCGCTCGCCCCCAGCGCCCCCGCCAACCCGTCCCTAGGCCAACACGGAGGAGGTAAATCACGGGTGGCTACTAGCCATTAGTGCAAATGGCTAAGACATAGGGGAGGTTATGCTCGGTCACGCCGAGTTTCGACCACAAGACCTCATGTGGCAACACCCCATGTCTTAACCATCGCACCGCCCCGAGGGGACCCCCTACACTTATCTTACACTATGTAAAAGGAGTAAATTAGGTACCGAATATGTCTCCATACGAAAAAGATATTTCCACGGCTTTTATTCATCCCCTACAATTATCCCAATTTACTCCCGAGCATGCCAATATTTCCACGGCTTTTATCAGAATTCAATCCTGGCCAGTGTTGCAGATTTCGCTAGGCGCCATTCGGGCGCTCGACTGGCACCTAGCGCCTAGGCGGCGCTTAGGCGGCGCCTAGGCGCTCTAGATACAATATCATCTTTTAGTGAAAATGTGAAATGCACATTGATCTCAATAAAATACCAAAATTCAAAACAAGTAACAACTAGCAAGTGATACCAAAATGAACATCAAGTAGCCTAAGCTAAATAGCAAATAGCATCAAAGTATTCAAAGTTCCAACTTCAAAGGAAAAAAAACATGGAAACAAACTAGTAGTCTAGTACAAACTACAAACTACAAAGTACATACTACAAAGGTAACAATCATAACATCAGTTTGTACTACAAATCCTTAGGAAAATTCCTCTCCTTCTCCATATTCTTCTATAACATGCTCTTCGTCTGATTCAAAATCAAACTCATACACACTCACTTCTTCCTCACTCTCGGATTGAAAGTCATCCTCATCAAATTCTCTAAGTCTACTACTTCTTCTAGGCCTAAGCGCTTCATATGCTCCCATAGCATCACTAACAACTTTCCAAGTCATGCCCGTGTCGTGTTCAACTTCATCATCAGCCCCATCAACAATCCAATCTTGTGCAGAACTTGCATCACTTGCTAGAAGAACCTCAATATTCCTCTCTTTCTCCCTATTTTTCTTGTTCATCAGTTTTGCATTGAATTGAACAAAGACTAGATTATTTAATCGATGTGTATCTAGTCTATTCCTTTTCTTTGTATGCACCTACAAATACAATTAATATTTATGAGAACATAATGAACTATTAGTCTATTAGTATTAAAATAGTTTAAGACTTTAAGCTACTAACCCCTTCAAATGTACTCCAATTTCTTTCACACCCCGATGAACTAGTAGTTAAAGAGAGGATCTTCATAGCAATTTTCTGCAAGTTAGGAGTCAATGCACCAAAAGTAGACCACCAATTTGCTGCGTAATTATAAAAAAATAAGTCAATAACATGAATAATATTAATAACCTCAAGCAATAAAAATATTATGAATATTTATTTAATTACCTGGATCAAACTTGTCATCATTCAATAAACATGCTTTTACTGCAATGGGTTTCCCAAAGATAGACTCCTTTTTCTTATACATGGGTAACTCCTCACTCAAAATGATATTTTGCATATCAATATCCCCCAAAAAGATAACATCCATACAATCAATGACCCCAATTGAGACAGTTTGATCCAAATAAAGAAGCGGATCCTTATAATGATAAAAAGGATTCAACAAATAAGCCATCAAATGCAGTGGACTATCTAGCCTATCTTTCATCTTTGCATCAATAATATCAATAATATGCTGATCGTTTTTTGGAACATTACTTAGAGCATTCTTAATATCTTTCTTAGCTTGCAGAAGCTCACCATACACAAAACCCATAGATAGTTTCTTATCCGCATCAACAATTCGAAGCACCTTCACCAAAGGTGCAAAAACCTTCAAGCACAATGACACACCTATCCAAAATCCAATACTCAACACTGTTGTGTAAGATGTTTTCCCTTTAACACTCTTGGAAAATTTGCATTCTTCCCAATCAGTGCTAGTAAACATTGCCCTTAATTGACTTTTTTTCTCAGATAAACTTTGCAAAGTTAGAAATGCTGAAGCAAATCTAGTCACCCCTGGTCTCACAATATCTCTCTTCTTTGTATATGATCTCATCAATGCCAAGGTCTTATGGTGAGCATAAATAAATATAGTTAATGCCTTGGCTTGATCAATGACTTTCTTGAACCTCGGTATACTTGCAATGCTTTCAAGCATAAGATTTATAGAATGAGTAGCACATGAGGTCCAAAAGTATGTTGGCCTCTTCTCCTTCAACAACTTTGCAGCTCCCATGTTATTTGAGGCATTATCAGTTACTATTTGAACAACATTTTCTGGACCAACCTATTTAATGCATTGCTCTACATACTCATAAATTAGTTGACTTGTATGAGTTTCATCTGAAGATTCTTTAGAGGAAAGAAAAACGGTGCCTAATCTAGAATTGACACACAAGTTCATAATTGACCTCCTTTTTCTGTCACTCCAAGCATCTGTCATAATTGAGCACCCATTCAATTTCCATTCTTCTTCATTTGTCTTCAGTAAGCCTTTGATCCTGTCAACCTCTTTCTTCAAATACGGCTCGCTCATTTCATATCTAGTAGGAGGTTTAAATCCTGGCCCAAATTGACCAACCGCCTCCATCATCACCTTAAAGCTATCTCTATCAACAGCATTAAAAGGAACACCAGCTTCATATGCCCATCTACAAACATATTATTTAACCAAACTTGTTCTTTCTTTGAAAAGAGCATCATTGATGTTTTGTTCCCGCTTGCTCTTTGCTAAGTTCAAAGAAGTCTCGGGGTTAATCACATTTGAAAACTTATCCATAGGACCAAGGGTACGTGATGGCTTCATGGTCCCAAAAGACTTGAAATTCATCCACATCAATGTTTTTTCGAATATTCACATCTGATCTTAAAGATTCCTCTTCAATTTTCTTGTTTCTCTTCTTCATCTTTCCCTCATTAATTGCATTCCTACACTTGGCTTGATCATCTTTTGAAGACTTTGGACATGCAGACACATTTCCCATTATGTGTGCTACGTGTTCTTTTATTCTGTAAACTCCTCCAGACATAACTTTTCCACATAAAATACATTTGACTTTGTCCAAGTTCTTTGCATCAATTAACATCCCATACACCCATCCAACATCATTCGATTTTCGTTTTAGTACTTCACAATCTTGAGAAGCTTGAGAAATACTAACCGAGCCCGAACCTGAACCCTCGAGAGCACTTGAAGATGCCATAACTGATTAACTGCATAATAGTAGCAGGCCAATGAAATAGGAGGAATTGAATGGGGGAGAAATGAGCATTTGTCTACATGTCTGGATTAATGGAGTTGTAATGCACAAATGCGCACATGAGAAAGGAAAAAATGTGTAAAGTCTAAAGTGAAACCAAATGACCAAATAATAAGCATGCAAAAGTCCTCAAAACCAAAATATCTAAGACAATTAAATTAACTAATAGAATACCTACTCTCCATGAAAAGCTACCAAACAAGAAGACTAGAAGAGTAACATCCAGAATACCTTCCTACATTTTTAATCCCAATCTTTCCTTCATTTACTTCACTTTTCAAGTCACCAGTTATAAAACAAAAAATTGCATGTGATAATCATATTCAACTCAATGCATCTCTCCTTCCCCTTCCCACTTCTAAGTTCTAATTATTCATAAAGCTAGTTTGATGAGGTTTATATTCACTTGTTCAACATAACTTTAACAATTAATACTCACAGAGAATGAGTTGGGTGGCTACAAGTTTAGAAGAATGCTTAATGGTGGGCTCAACAAGGAGACATCAGGTCTTAAAATCCAAGAAAATAATTTCTGACTGATGCATGAAAAAAAAATCTTTTGGTTCTGGAAAAAATACCACAGTACTGAGTACACTCAAAGAACCAAGAAGCATAAAAGAAAAAGCAAGAAGGAAGAAACACCAAGAAGCATCGAAGAACCAAGAAACATCAAAGAAGAAGCAAGACGGAATAAGCACTAAAAATCATCGAAGAACCAAGAAACATCGAAGAACCAAGAAGTCAGAAGCACCAAGAAGAACCAAGAACAAGAAGCAGCAAAAAAGAAGTGAAGAACTCAGAAGCAAGAAGGCAGCAGCAAGATGAAGCATTGAAGAACCAAGAAGGATCAAAGAGGAAGCAAGAAGGCAAGCAAAAAGCATGGAAGAATGAAGAATAAGAACTCACCAGTGGTGCAGATTCTTGCTTCTTTGAGTTTGATGCCGAGAGATTAGGGCGCCGGAGAAATTCCAGTGAGGCGTGGCAGAGAACGGTGGAAGGGACGCCGGCGGCAGAGAGATGTGCAGCGATGTGCAGGTGGGCGACAGAGAGATGGGTGGGCGACAGAGAGATGTGCAACGAGATTAGGGTTGGAGTTGTGGAAAACTAGAAAGAAACATAGTAGTTTTGGACTTTTGGGTCAAATAATTATAAAAAAAAAGGTTTGGTCCAAAACAAAAAAGAAATCTGTTTGATCTAGGCGGCGCCTAGGCCGAACAGACCGCCTATTCGACGCCTAGAACTGCACATAAATAGTACCGCTTAGTTTGGCCAAATAGGAGGTTTTCGGTTCGGCTAAGGGCCGCCTAGGCCGAAATCTGCAACACTGATCCTAGCTGAATTCTACAAATCTAATAGTAGACACCGATGAGAAAGAAAAAGGTTTAAGCAGTGGTCATAACGCCCAAGATACTGGGAAGATGAGAGCTTAGTCAGATACGCAACGTAAGTGTTGGTCTGGAAGCATTTTGACAGTGTTAACAATGACAAAATGGCCAGCTCAAAAAAGCAAGAAATTATTTTCCTACAAATCATCTAGTGGTACCAGCCATCTCTCGCGCCTTCAAACTTTCACCACCAACTCATCAAAATTCTGATATGCAAAGACTATAGAATTGCAGTAACTTTACCATTAGGGACAACCCGATGCACAAAATTTCCGTCATACAAAATCCCGAAAAAAAATCCATTGTACACAGTTTTATCCTGTTTTTTTTTTTTTTTGCAAAAAGCTATTTTCAAGATTCAAACCCGTGACTTTTTTTGGTCACATAACAACTTTATCGTTTCACGATTCATCCATGACTATAGAATTGCAATAACTTTACCATTAGGGACAACCCGATGCACAAAGTTCCTATTATACGAGATCCCAAAAAAAGATCCATTGTACACAGTCTTATCCTGTTTTTTTTTTTTTTTTGCAAGAAACTATTTTCAAGATTCAAATCCGTGACTTTTTTGGTCATATAACAACAACTTTATCGTTGCAATAATTTTACCATTGTGTAAGTAAAAAAAATCTTGTAAAATTTTTCCTATGACCCATCGTGAGAGGATATAAATACTTGCCTGAGAGAATCAACTACGAATGAAGAATCACTTTGAAAGAATTTTTAAGTGAAAAAATTAAAACTATTCACCCAATGCACACAACATGCAAGCACCAATAGTCCACATCAAACTACTGAGAAGAAACATGACTTTTAGGAGGAATATATGAATGAGAAGCAACACTTTTGGAAAGATAAGAATTAGAAGTGACATAATTGTTGGGAAGAACAAAAGGCAAGAAATATAAGAACTATTTATTTCTACCAGTGCCCAAAATGAACTAACAAAATTTTGATTAGACAAGGATTTCTCCAGTCTCAACTGGGTGGACCAAAATTGGCCACTGAGTTAACCAGCTAAATCTACAAACGTTGTTACTAACATCGGTACAGCGATTATCAAAATTCCAAAGAGATATATAACGTAAGATGCAGCACAAAAAAAAAGGGATCTGCCATTAGAGAACGTTGTAGTAACCGTTGAGGGCGATATAAGCCAAAAGGACACCAAAGTTTTGAAGCTAAAAAGAATGTAGCATGAGAAGTTGGTCGTCTCTCAGATCATATGTAGAAGGTAGATGATAACTATCCCACGGTCAAATTAGCTCCTGCAGCATCTGGGGATTCCCATAAAATCAAAATAAGTTTTTCAGCGACAAAGAAGAAATTACTGTTCCACAAGTCAGATTTCTAACCTGAATTATATAAAAAAAATTATACTTTCCTCAAGGACATTGTATTCTGACAACACGATATACAAAGGAAGGAACAAGAAAATACCTGCAATGAATTTTGCTGCTGATATTTATGCGTGTACTCTTTCTCCACTAGACTTGATTATTGTTTGATGCAGACTTCTTGGATTGTCGAAGTCTAAAGTAGACAAATTGGATGATAATCTATAACAGTCAAAGGTCACAAGTAATCAAAACTATCAGAGAACTCACTAACAAATACAAGAAAAAAAAAGGAAACATCAGCACGAATAAAGGATACAAAAGCATCCAGTATAGCACATCCTCCAGCATCAACTAACCATGGAAGATTAGGTTTGATTGCAGACCAAGCCAAACTTTTCACAAGTATACTGCATGGATGATGGAAGCATATCAAAAAGTGGAGGCTGCCATGAAACAAACCAAAATTCTTGTACATCATCAGGTTTTTTAATACTACATTTCTAGAATTCCGATATAAAAGATGATTTTATTTTCTTTGCTTTTGATAAGAAACACGCAAACGACTCATGATAAATCCATAACCTAGAAGAGTGGAATTAGAGGATAAGAAATATTTTATTACATTTAGTTTGTTGATGTAAAAACACACATTGTATACATATTTCTTATAAGGCCCTGAACTAGGAGTGCCAACGTGGGAATAGACCCACTACAGCACATACTTAGTAAACCTAAGAGACTTAACAAGATTTATGCACATGCTACTAAACCATTCAATAAAAGCATGGTACCTTCCCACATAGGTTATATTTCCAACCAATGCAAAAATAAACATCAGTGGGTTGAGACCCTGCATAAGTGAATAAGTGATCAGTGATCCAAGCATTTGAATAAATATTGATATCACCACTTGTGTGGTTTATTAGGTTGCAAACACATGCATGTCTGAGTAAAACTTACCTGAGCATTGCCCCTTTTAATCTGCAATGATAAAACGAGAAGTCAGACAGTTCATTTTAATAAGAAAAACCATCTTAATTTGAAGAATGAATCTCACCATATCTCCTAAATCCTACTTCCAAATTCTTTTACTATGTTAATTTGAAGAAAAATGAAAACCCATTTTGCAGAATTCTAAGTAGGAAAAATATCAATACAACTCTCACATTTAAGCAAATCTGAGGTAGTCTTCCTCCCACATAAATAGCTGCCATCATCCAACCAAACAAGGTGCCTGCTCCACTACTTTCATCACCTCGAAGCTCATCCTATAATTAGTTTTAAGTAGGATCTTTTAAAAGAACTAAAAGGCATCATATGCATGAGAGAATGAGAAACATACATCCGTTAACAGTTATTTAAGTACCAATTAAAATTACCTGTAACAACTTGCGGCCAACTTGTAGAACCATCCCATGGGATTCAGTACTATCATGGAAACAAAGATGGTAAACACAAATACAAATAGAAAGACTAGCTGAAGGAACCTGAATACAAAGAATGACTTGCTGTATGAAACTTATACTATCATGTTAGATAAAACAAATAAGGTTCTCAAGATGAGTCTTCCATGCATACCACAGAAAGTATATTTTTAGTACTCAATTTGGTAGGAGCAGACTGAGATGAAAGCAAAGGCTCTCTTGCTGCAAATTGCTCATCATGCTGGCCATCATTGAAGTGATATGGTATTCCATTCTCATGTGAATATGCTAACCAAGTGCCAAAAGTAGGCATGGGGCTCTTCGATAAAGATCGAGCTGACCTGGCATCATTAAAATGGTAACCATCTAAAACTAACACATGCCACAAAAATTATGAAGACATAATAGAACAAACACCAGAACCTCAAGATTTAAATGTTAGCATTTGCATATAATTATCCAAAAAACTTTGTGTTGTCTTGTCTCCTGTTCAAACTATACAAACCCGCCAGCACATATGGGAAGGACAATGACAGAAGATTGAAACAAAATGCATCAATCTAGCTATTCTCTTATGGACACTTAACCCTACTACATAACTGAAACTGAAAGATTGGCCAGAGGTTGATTGCTTGTGAAAATATCTGCACAAAAGAATTTTGCAAAGAAACATTAACTCGCTCTAAAATTATATTAATGGGTACTGGCAATTATATACCACATATATATTATCTGCTTAATTCAATCATGCTAACCTACCAAAAGTACTTGAGAAGACACCAAGTTGCATGTAAAAAACTACTTTAGTTAACCAAACAAGGGTCTGTTGATTTACTAACATAGTAGCACTGGCATCTCCAAATATCTAGAAGTAACGATCACAAACTTCATAGCTCAAAGTATAATCTGACCATGCAAAAAGGTTCATATAAAAAAGAAGATAGAAAAGATGAGGAACTTACACGAAGTAGAAGTCTCTTCCATTGGAATCACCAGGATGTAATTGTCTAGTAACAGGAATTGGTGAACTTTTTAAGTTATTATCCTCAGAGAGACTTGTAACATTTGCTTTGTGGCCACCAACATTTGTTTTCTCTGCATCGCTTAAAAGACTTTCACTATCCTGAACAAGATTTTGATTCTGCAAGTGAAGCTAAATATGTCAAATTTCCCAAAACTTTAATTAGGAGCGCCTTTTTTCAATTTAAGCAGCAAGCATTTATGATTGTGGTTAACTAGTGAATAATAGATAAATTCATGTTGAATCAATTGATTTAAAGCTGAATCATTGAGTATATGGACTTTTTTTGATGTAATTGGATTTGCTTATGGTTCAATTGAGGTTAGTTTGGCTCCTTGAGGCTGTGGTTAGGTGGGAATCAAGTTGAGTTTGTTTTGGGCTCGATCCAATAAATCCTAATAGGAGTTCAAGTTAGCCATCATTGAGCTGAACAGAGTGAACCAAGTTAGTTTAGTGGAGAATTGGGTTCTAATATGGTTAGTAGGAGACCTAGCTGACTCCTATTCTTACCTTGCAGAAGCTCCTCCCATCTTCTTTCAGCTTGCAAACTCTCTTATCAGCCATGATTCCTTATCTTCTCCTTCAGAATTTGCAAGCCAACCCCTCCTTCCCATGAGCTCCACTATTATCCTTCCTCAATGAATGCAAACAGATTTCCTTTCCTTTGGCAATCAAATGATTTTACCATCTCAATTCTGACCTCTAGAGAACCCCAGCTGGTGAGCAGCCCTATATGCTCAGTCTAGCAGCTGAGGGATTCCTCATGGGTGAACAATTCTTTTCTTTTTCCATCTTTGATCAAGAGTGAAGAGGATGTTTCTTCTTTTCGGGCTGTGAGCAAAGTTGTGCTGCTACTTCTTTTTATTCATGACAAGCAGCAAAAAGAGCATCCTCAATCATTGAGCAAGAGCAGATCAACTTGAATCAGAGTTCCATTGTGCAATTTAGAATAACAGTTAGTGTTTATGGTAATAATGATGCTGCTTTCTTGATATTTTAGTTGACCAATCTCTTAGTTTATTCGATTCAAAGATTTTAACGATATTTGTTTAGGAAGTTTGATGTGGCTAGTTCCTTACAAGCAGTTGTAGAAATGACTAACCCTTAAGGTTGATTTGCGAGGTGTCATTTTCAATTAGTGATATAAGTGTTCCAAGATTCAATCAACCCCATCTAGTGAGATAAGGCTTGATTGTTGTTGCTGTTGAAGTGTTCCAATATTTATGGCTTGATGCCTCTTAATAAACCCAACCCTTCATGACTTTTTT
Organism: Zingiber officinale; assembly: GCF_018446385.1. Lineage (NCBI taxonomy): Eukaryota > Viridiplantae > Streptophyta > Magnoliopsida > Zingiberales > Zingiberaceae > Zingiber > Zingiber officinale. The sequence continues at coordinate 22,378,771 of NC_055988.1, forward strand.
CCTTATTTGATAATTCAACCTGCAAATGCTTATCTCAATGATGCATGAATATAGATTGACATTATGGTATTGATGTGTACGTATACTATCATACCATATTAGACATCCAAATGGTAAGAGATTTGTGTTAAGGGCACGAGGAATGTGTTACATGCATGTTGGACTTATTTGTGAGAGGTTTTTAATTCCGTGATTACAAATAGTGCAATCCATGCATTGATGAAGTACTTGTCAAGGGTTATGGTATTTGTCAATACCTAACTAGAACTAGGTTTCTTAATGATATTATGGATCTATGATAATTAGGTGTTGCCTAACTAGAGATCACATGAATTGAGATATTGTAGACTCATGATAGTTAAAGCTAGACCTGACCATGAGCCGGGTTCGAACTAACAAGCCGGTTACTCGTTAACCGGTTCAATGGGCCAGAATCATAATTGGCCCATCTCTTAATAGGCTGGTTATGGGTCAAAACTCAGGTGAACCGGCGAACTGGCGATTTGAACCACCAGTTCATTAGCATTGTTTTTTTAAAAGAATAATTTTTAAATTGGTTTAATTTTTTTTTCAATTTTAACCTTTCATTTAATAATATTTTTTACATTTAATGATATTATTATTGTGGGTTAATATAAATCAACTCATTTGCTTCAAATTTTTCAATGTGGGAGTATTCCACCTTTCTATTGAAGTTAATTTTCCAACCTATTTACCTTAAATTTTCCAATATAGAGCTACTCTACCTTTAACTCATTAAATTTATTAATCTCATAAATCCTTGGTATTATTTTATTTTTTATCGATTCAACACCTAATTTATTGAGTTTATAGAGAATATTTGACTTGTATGATATATTTAATAATAATTTGCCAAGAGATATAAGTTGTTCAATAATAAAATTATATACAAGTAAAGACTATCATCAAATATACAAAATTGATTAAAAAAATATAACTTATATGATATATATGTCTCATCACGCTAAAATATAATAATGTTAATGTTAGATTAAAAAAAATACCGGAACAGAATTAAACCAAGCAGCAGACGAATATGTTCATAGCATTGCCTTCTCTAATATGGTTTCAAGTTCAGGACTAATAGAAAAGAGTTATTTAAGTAGTTCATGCAATGTGAGTTCATTATTATATGCCTAAAACAACTAAGGCAAGGCCTAGATAATGATTTATCATCCAGGCGCAATGAATAGGCAAATGAACCTATCATTCTCTTGGGGACTAGCAACTAAATGACATAAGTCCTGGACTCAAACGCCTATGAAACAACTATTGAAGCTACTTAAGCAACTGGAAGAGATTCAACTCATTCAAGCTACCAAGCTATCAAAAAGACGAACAAAGATACTCAGAAGACTCTCTCTCTCTCTCTCTCTCTCTCTCTCTCTCTCTCTCAACTGCTACAGTGGTGAATGGAAGGAGTGGATGGTGCCAATAGGGGTGTAAATGAACCAAATCTTGTTGAACAAACTTGGTGTTCGGCTTGGTAAAAGTTTGTTTATGTTCGTTCAATACATACAAGATCAATTAAATGAATGGACAAGTTTGGACAACTCGTTAAATTAAACAAACAAGCTTAAACACAATGTTCAACTCGTTAATGTTTGTGAACAACGTTCGTGAATATGTTTGTGAACAATGTTGATCAATAAAACTGTTATTACATCTAAATAAACAAAAAAAAGTTTTAAATGAATAAACAAGTTTGTATTATCAAACTCAATAATCAACCAAACAAGATTAAAATATAAAAATTTCAAACAAGCTTGAATTGAGAGCTTGATAACATCTAAACGAACTAAGTTCAAGCCAAGCTTGAGCACCAAACTCAAGTTCATAAAAAATGAACAAAACCAAGCTTGAACAATCATTTCAATTGCTTGGTTCATTCGGACTCAGTTTGACTTGGCTCAATTCGGTTACCTTATCAACAAGGTAGCACGGATACTCCTTTTTTTTTTTAAATATTGGACACGAATACGATACGGATACAAATACGATATAGAAATACATGTATTGGATACAGCAATAAATGCATCATCGACTTTTTAGAGGTTTGACCATGCAGATACGTTTTGGACACGGATAGGATACGTTTTTCCAGATATGTTTGGACAAAATTGCAAATATTTAAAAACTTTAGAGGTTAATTGAAAAAACTTAAAATTTTCTAAGACTAATTAGAAGAATTGGGTTGTGGGTTTTTAAACTCTAAACACTAATCTTTTTATGCTCGTCTCTCATCCTACTCACTTCTCACCGACACCGACACCGACGCACGCCGACACCTCTCACCATGTAAGTCCTAAATTATTGTTTATGATTTCTGCCCTATGCTTAAACCCTAATCATTTTGTTAAAAATATTTGATTTATAAATTTGAATATAAGTCCTAATCATTCAGTCTCCTTTTTCTTCTTTTTGGCTTCCAATTTTTGAGCAATATCTAAAAGTCTCAATTTTGATCATCTTCCTTGATCTTACATGCCTTTGTGCTTGCCACCCATTCTCGATTTTGATCATCTTTCATCTATTTACTATTTATTGTTTTGTTTTATTATTTTAGCTATTTTGCAATCGAAAATTCTCAAAAGGAGAGTTTACAAGAGACCGATATGGATGTTTGATTTCTTTTTACTTGCTTAAAATGAATTTGGTGTTTTATATTTTGACATTTTGTACTTGAGATATTATGATTGATGAAATATGACTTTCCATCTCTATAATTTTTTATTTTCAATACTATATATATATAATGATTGTCGTATCCTAGCCGTATCGTATCTTATTTTCAAAATTTGTCGTATCACCGTATCCATATCGTATTCGAACGAGTACGCAATGACATTCGCAACTATAGCGGAAGTGAACAACTGTTGCTCTTAAGGCACAATGTCACGAACGACTACAGTCTTATAGTCTATGTTACCGAAGAAACTAACAAACTATGTGACCATTAATTACCTTATACCCTAAGTGGATATATAGGCAATTTTAATAAGTTTATTTCATTTTAATTTCAATTTTCCTACATTTATATTTTTTAATTATTTTTAAAAAATGGAATATAAATAATAATCTTGAACGGTCGTAAATTGTGAATTAAACTGTAGCCGACGATTCCGGAATTGTAACTACCTTTGAAGGTTAAGGTTAAGGGTCAAAAAAATTTTAAATCGTCAAACCATCGGTTCTGAACGGTAGTCAAATTTAGTTAAAGCCACAAAAACTTAATTGGTGATCAAGTGTATTATTCCAACGACAATTAGTACACCAATGTCTAATGGTATATTGCATGTGTCATTATGAACCACTATGGGGTTGTAACCTTTTAGACCGTTGACTTTAAGAGAAACTAGAGATTCAATATTATACCCAAGGAACCCCTTAGGTTAAGAGAGAGAACCTCAATCATCAATTGAAGCAACCCCTTCAAAATGATTTTAGGTGATCCACCCAACTTAACATGTTGAGCATCAGCCCACCCTAATAATTTTAGATGGATGTTTGAGATAAGGGTTTGCCACATCTTAGAGACAAACATAAGATGTTATGGCATTTTATTCTTTTACCTGTTTATATTATCATGTTGTCAGATTCCAATTGGCATTTTTGGCTAACAATCCTTCCTCTATTTACCCTAGTTTCAACACCAGTTGGTGTTTATACAACTTTTGTTTTAGTGATTGCAGTATTTACCATTGAAGTTTTAATGCATTTATTGCTCTAATATTAAGTTGTGGTAGATAAGCACGACCATGTGATATCTTGATTAACCTCTGGCAGGGTGAATCAAGCCAAGTTTCTCAAACATCTTGATCTAAGCATGACTGATGAACCAAGTCAAAATCTAATCAAGTTTCAATGGAAGGAGAAAAAAGCCTATATATATATATATATATATATATCCAGTATTATTCAAGAACATATGACATATGATGCAAGATTAAACTAAGGCAAAGGTAGAGAAGCAACCCTATAACACACATAAAATGCTATGAAATTACTAATCTATTTGTTGGATATCTGAATAGCAGGTTGATCTCTTACCTTACTAGGTATCATATTTTTGTTTACTCTATGTCTGTGATAAATGTGACCATAATAAATAGTCTGTCCCGTCAGAATCAGTGTAGTAGCTGTGTACAACTGAATATACCAATAAATCAGTAATACAAGCAATAAGGATGGTTAATAACCAAAAGAAATTAACGTTGATAATCTCACCAGTGCCGTGTAGTATTGCGTTGGCAACTGTAAGAAAAAAAAAACTAAAGTTTAGCAATTCTGAAAAATTGCATATGACTTCCATCAAATTTAAATGACACCATATATGGTAAGAAGTGACCATGTGCAAATAGCCACATGGTTATCAAAATTGTGATTCTTCACTTGGCACCTCATCATCCAACTAACTAAATTTGCTTAGCGTCACAACATTAACTTGATCAAATATATTTATTTAGTAAAGCTTGAAATTAAACAAAAATGGATATTTTTCCATACTATATCACGATATCATCAAAGAAAACTTAAGATTATTTAAGAATTCTTTTTAATTTTCAAATATAATGAACTTTTTGTTGTAACCTATACTATAAAGCTTATTACCTACTTTATAAACATGCAACGTAGTGATTATGTTGCAATGATATTTACTTAATATATGAAAAATCCAATTATACTATATTACAATAAGATTCAAAGTTTGAAACCTTCACAAAGGATATGAGATAATGGAAATTTATACATATGGTAAACAATAAATGTCAAAGAGAACACTTTAAAAGCAATTTTAGTAAAATTTAGGATCTTGTGATCCTACATAGTATTTCCATAACTCAATACAATGAACTTATTTGGCCAAAAAACTAAAGTTCGTGATTTGTTAGGCTTCTCTGGAAACCAAAATTTAAGCTATGTGTGCACCCATGTCAAAGTTCAATGTCACATCTGGGTTAACAATGGGAGCAAAATAACGTAGAAGATGAAGGGCTACACAGAGGGAAACCTTTTGTCATAGTTTGCATGTTGATGATAGAATAAATTTTGTTTTTTCCTGTGATATGTACAAGGACTTAACAGAAGTTAAACCAACAGCACATTGACGTTGAGGAGCTCAAGTGCATAGAAACAAAAGTGAAGGTAAAATAATTGCAACAGGAATATTTTTGTTTAGACTATGCATAGCTTACAATTTGTGCAATTAAAAGTTATGCCAAAGTTTACATGGTAGTTGTTTGCAATCAAGTCAGCACATTATGCATATGAGTTATGCAAGCACATACTTCTACATGTAGTCTTTAATTGAGATGAAGGTCGATTGACATATATAAAACATTTAAATTTGCCACACATAATTGACTAAATAATACAATCAAATACAAATTTCTAACATTTACTAATATTTATGACATACAGAAAACTAATTTCTAAGTTTAATAAAAAGTATTTCCTTAGACAAATATATTTTTTGAGGAATCACTTTCTATACCCTTTTATTGATTAGGTATGGCTCAATTGAATTAAATCTAAAACTAGGACAATCTTTTCCCCTTTTAGCCTATTCCTAAAGATATGACCTTGAGTTAAACTTAAAAAAGTAGTTTCATATATAGAAGCCTGAAGCCAATTTAAAGAACAAAAGAGTTCATTCATATGACAACAAGCGAAACACTGCATATGCAGCAGCTACATGAAATGCTTTTTAATCATGTTGAGTTAATTATAGGAAGGTGCTATTTTATCAAGTATCAGAGAATAGACAAACAGAGGTTCTAACAAAGGTCTGGATTGAATAGCAAAAATAATTAGGCATAATTTCCCAAGAATAATACTTAAAAGTTGCATAAATATGAAATTACACTTACAGTAGCAGGCTCCAGAATGCAGCCAATGAGGTTAAACAAATCCCTACAAACACACAAACCCCTTAACAAACCTACGAGAAAGAAAATATGAAAGGGAAATGCAAAGGGGAAACTCTCGTGCTTAAATTCCAAATAAAACAATGAGGACAAAGCCACGACAAAATTGGTGATGCTGCAAAACAGTTAAAAATTGCATTATTATTTGTGCTTCATCGTGTTTAACATTCATCTCTCCTTTCGTAAAGCAATGTCAATCTACAGCACATGCTGTTGTGACTATACCAAACTGAAATATTAACGACCTTACATTTAACGTGCTTAGTGATGAAATAAACTGACAAATCCCACAACTCCTTCCCTAAAGCTTCTCATCATTTAAGAGACAGGCTGCGTGTGCACGAGGAATCTAGCGCCACATTATCCTATATGATGCTTGTAAATATGAGTCACACCGTTTTCTTATTTTGAGCCCAAATTAACATAGAGAATAAGTATCCTTATCCCACTAGATTGGATAAATCCAAGCACAATGAAATTTTATAACACTGGTAATCGCAAAGCAAGTAACACTCTCATTTTCTAGATTATGCAAGGCACGCACGCACGCACAGAGAGAGAGAGAGAGAGAGAGAGAGAGAGAGAGAGACAAAAGAAGTATCCGAGTTAAACAAAATTTTAATAAAACATTGTGCATCTCTCAAGTTTGTTATGGTACACTGGAAAGTGTAAAGCAAGAAATGGAGTGGGTATCATTTTAGATATTTTGTTAAAGGATGAAGTTGTAGGAGTAGTTAGAAAAGGGGATAGAATTATAGCCCTTAAGATAATAGTGGCGAAAGAAACTATGAACATAATTAGCGTATATGCACCACAAGTAGGATTAGATGAAGCTACCAAATCAAGGTTTTGGGAGGACTTAGATGAAATATTACAAAATATTCCACCAAATGAAATGATTTTAATAGGAGGTGATCTAAATGGGCATGTCGGAGTGAAAAATGAGGAATATGAGAGAGTACATGAGAGTTATGGGTTTGGAACAAGGAATGAGAAAGGGAAAACTATATTAGATTTTGCGATAGCATATGACCTTATATTAGCTAATACGTTTTTTAAGAAAAGAGAAGAACACTTAGTCACATTCAAAAGTGGAAATAATAAATCACAAATTGACTTTCTTATGTTTAGGAAGAAGGATAGAAAGATTTGTAAAGATTGCAAATTCATCCCTGGAGAAAGCTTAACTACCCAACATAGGGTAGTAGTGTTGGATATACGTCTCAAACATAGTATCAATAGAAAGAAAATATATACAATTCCTAGAATTAAGTGGTGGAAGTTAAAGGATGGGAAACAAAATATATTTAAGGAGAAGGTAGAAATACAAGCATTAGGTGAAATATACGATAACTCTAATACAACATGGGATAAGATGGTATCAAAATTGAAAATAATAGCTAAGAGTGTACTCGGTGAGTCAAAGGGACATGCACCACTAAGTAAAGAATCTTGTGGTGGAATGAGAAAGTACAAGAGAAAGTGAAGGAAAAACGAATAGCTTATAAGGAATTATATATTTGTAAGAACGAGAAAAACTTAAAAAAATATATAATAGCCAAGAAAGAAGCTAAGAAAGTAGTGAGTGAAGCAAAAAAAGAAACTTTTGAACGGTTATATCAAAAATTGGATACAAAAGAAGGGGAAAGAGACATTTATAGAATAGTTAAATTGAAATAAAGGAAAACAAGAGATCTTAGCCAAATAAAATGTATTAAAGATGAATATAATAGGGTATTAGTAAACGATGGAGAACTAAATGAGCGGTGGAAGAGGTATTTTCATTAACTTTTTAATGAAGGTTTAGGTGACCAACTAACTTAGGTAATTTAAGTATGTCAAATGAGTATAGAAATTTTAATTTTTATAGTAGAATTCAAACTTCAGAAGTAAAACAAACTTTAAATGAAATGCACAATGGAAAAGCCGTTGGATCAGATGATATTCCGATAGAGGAATGGAAGTGCTTAGGGAAACAAGGTATTGAATGACTTACAAAATTATTTAACATGATATTGAAAACGAAAAGAATGTCTGATCAATAGAGGATAAATACTCTAGTTCCCTTATATAAGAACAAGGGAGACATACAAAATTGTGCAAACTATAGAGGTATTAAACTAATGAGTCATACTAAGAAATTTTGGAAAAAAGTAATAGAAAAAAGATTAAGAAAGAAGACCACAGTGACAGAAAATCAATTTGGGTTCATGCTTGGAAGGTCGACAATAGAAGCTATACATCTCCTTAGACAATTAATTGAAAAATATCGGGAGCAAAAACAAGATCTACATATGGTATTCATTGACTTAGAAAATGCTTATGATAGAGTCCCAAGAGAACTTATATGGAGAATTTTAGAAAAGAGAGGTGTTAGCGTAACATATATTGAACTAATTAAGGATATGTATGAGGATGTAACGACCAGAGTAAAGACTTCAGACGGAGTAACTGAAACATTTCCAATAAAGATAGGGTTACATCAAGGATCAGCCCTAAGTCCTTATCTTTTTACACTAATTATGGACGAACTCACTGCGCACATTCAAGACACAGTACCGTGGTGCATGTTGTTTGCAAATGATATTATTTTGGTAGATGAGACACACGAAGGAGTAAATGCTAAGCTAGAATTTTGGAGGGAAACACTAGAAGGGAAAGGTTTAAGCTTAGTAGATTAAAGACAGAATATATGGAATTTAAGTTTAGCAATATTAGAAGTAATGAAACAATTGTTAATATAGGAGAGGACGAGTTGTCCGGAACCGAGAGATTTAAATATTTAGGATCATTTTTACAAAATGATGGAGGGATTGAGAGAGATGTCTTACATAGAATACAAGCAGGATGGGTGAAATGGAGGAGAGTGTCAGGTGTTTTATATGACCGTAAAGTACCTCTTAAACTTAAAGGTAAGTTCTATAAAACCGCAGTTAGACCTGCTATATTATATGGAGTTGAATGTTGGGCTATGATTCGAGCATATGAGCAGAAGATGAGAGTTGCAAAGATGATGATGTTAAGGTGGATGTGTGGACATACAAAGATGGACAAAATAAGAAATGAGAGCATTAGAGAGAAAGTCGGAGTTGCATCTATTGAGGACAAACTCCGAGAGATACGTTTAAGATGGTACGGACATGTACTTAGACGACCAATAAATGCTCCAGTTAGGCGATGTGAAACTATGATAAACATGCATATCAAACGAGGAAGAGGAAGACCAAAAAAGACTTGGTTAGCAACAATAAAACAAGATAAAATTTATTTAAATATAGATGATAATATAATAGGAGATAGAACTCAATGGCGTAAAAGGATTCATAGGCTTGGTTGTTGTTGTTGTTGTATTGTGCATCTCTCAAGTTTGTTAATGGATACACAAATAAAAAGAATTGAATATGTATGATATATAAGTAAATCAGATATTACACTGAAAAATAAATATGTCAGAAGTAAATAATATATTGCAATGAAAATGAAATACTTGCCCAACAACCCATGTCATCAGAAAAGCAGCTGAAAGGCCTTCAATAGATTTTTCACGGAAATTTGTGAGGATTTGAGGAACCTCAGCAACTCCCCAACTGATAATACTTACAATTCCAAGAAATATAGATACACCATCCTTTGCACTACAAAGGCAATACTTCAAATAAATTCTAGCCCAATCTGAGCAGTGCTGAATTGATGGACAAGTGGGTTGAAAAGAGGCTTTAGAATGAGCCATTACAAAGCAGATGTATCCAATCTGGAGAAATTCCAAAAACAAATATTTCAGATCATCCCTTAATCAAATTCCATTGGCACCATGTGGCAACTGTTAGAGTATGCTATGCAGACACTAGACATCGCTTGCAACATCTCCTCACATAGCATCATCAATGGGCAGATATGATGATAATAGCATAAACATAATAAAACTAACATCACAATATGATTCTGAGAACAGATAAGTAGATAAATAAATAAAAAACTACAACTTACTTCTTATAAACTCAAAATTACAAGTAAATACGCAGCAAACTGAAAAAAAAAAAAACAAATCAAAAATATCATGCCAAATATAAATTCAAAGAAGCCATTCTCTTAATCAATTATCTAAGGACGGCCTTGGTTGGAACCCTTACTTATCGAAATCACCCTTCACACAGAAGGATAGGATTATACTTATAACCCAGAAGACGTTGACAATTGACCCCAAAAAAGACTTGAAACGGCAGCTTCGCGGCTTGCAAATTTCAATTAATGCTGCTTCCCCACTCAAATAAAACAAAAGTTTGGAGAATTGCGATTGCAAGGATATATCACCATTAAATTCCAAACCCCTTGCTGACTTTCCAAAATGTGGGCCAAACAGTGAGATGAAAAACTAATCGTTTCCAGTTAAAAATCTCCTCAAACACTGGCTGCCCTACTTTGTAAAAATGGAAGCATTAGAATGACTCGTAGAATAAGAAGAATAGGAGGAGGAATAATACCCCACGGTCTACCACGATATTCACCTAGACAAGAACACTGGCTTCGCGAGCCAATGCTCCAACTGATCAGAGAAAACAGTTAGCTCTGATCACGGGATGCGGGGTCCAAGCGAGAACAACGGAATTATAACACAGATCCAAAACAACAACAAGCCCAGAATCGCAACAAGAAAAGGAAAAGCAGACGTCTATTCTCGTACCAACCCGATGCTTGGATGTCCCGTGGTTCCAAGCCAAAGAACTACAGAACACAAAGGAACTGCAGAAAAGCATGAAACCTTTTAGAACGGCACATGGATTACAATGCATTCCTGGACAAACACGGTGATAGAGATTGCGACGTCAATGGCGATCGAATGGCGCACGAGCACGGAGATCAAGACTAACCTGGCGTCAAAGACAGAGGATGGGCGGAGGTTTCTGATCTCTCAGCCGCAAAGACAGAGAAGAGCCTTGAGCGGAGGTTTCTGCTAGGGTTTTCTCGAGCGTTCTGCTTAAGGAGGGAGATTAATAAGGCAGGATTGGGAGGAAGAAGCGGGGAGGTGGCTATTCGCTGTCTTCTGCTATGAACTCTTTGATAATGCGGCCGAGCAGTTTTAAATATCTCGCTCGGCTCCCAGGTGGCGTAGCATGGAGATGCCATGTGGCAATCGGTGTCAGTACTGAATTTTTCTTTTAAAAAATTAGAAAAAATGAAAATAAATATTCGGCAATTTATCTGCCATATCAAATTTGAAAAAAAAAATAAAAAGATATTTCATGTTTTATTATTTACACCAACTTATTTTCTAAAATATTTTTTTCTCATCCTAAATAATAATAATAATAATAATACAACAAACTTTCTCTCACTAAACAGAATAAGTTATATAAATCATTTTACACCATTAAACTTTATTTATTACTATGTCATCATTTATACTTAAATAAATTTTATGCTTTAAACTTTCTCTCCTAAATATTTTTTTTGGTCTTCCTCGTAAACAAGCTTGGTGTTCAGCTTGATAAGAGTTTGTTTATATTCGTTCAATATACAAAAGATTAATTAAATAAATAAACTTGAATAGTTCGTTAAACTAAACAAATAAGCTTGAACACATATGTATTCGGCTCGTTAACATTCGTCAATAATTTTCATAAATAACGTTCGTGAACAATGTTCACGAACTATATTAATTAATAAAACTCTTTTTAATATGCTAAATAAATAATAAAATAAAATAAACAAATAATTTTAAATTATCAAGTTCAATAACTAATCAAACGACTAAAAGTTTCAAACAATTAAACAAACTTGAATTGAGAACTCGATAACATCTAAACGAACCAAACTCGAACTAAGCTTAAGTCAAGTTCAAACCAAGCTCAAGTCAAGCTTGAATTGAGAGCTCGATAACATCTAACCGAACCAAACTCAAGTTAAGTTTCAAACAAGCTCAAGCTAGTAAAAAATAAATCAAACCAAGCTTGAACAATCATTTCAAAAGCTTGGTTCATTTTAAGCTCGGCTCGGCTCGGTTACCTTATCAAACAAGCTTGAACACCCCAAAGTTTGGCTCAGCTCGGCTCGTTTACCGCTCTACTCTTCATCTTTCTCGTTTGATATGTATGTTTGTCATAATTTCACATCATTTAACTGAAACATTTATTGGTCATTTAAGTACATGCTTGTATCATCTTAAACATGTCTCTTGGAGTTTCCCTCAATAGATGCAACTTTGACTTTCTCTCTAATGCTCTCGTTTCTTATTTTGTCTATCATCGTATATCTACACATCCACTTTAACATTCTCATCTCTGTAACTCTCATCTTTTGCTCATGTGCTCGAGTCATAACCCAACATTCAGGTGCATATAGCATACCAGGTCTAACTACGATTTTATAGAACTTTTCTTTAAGTTTTAGAGGTAATTTATGATCACACCTGACGTTCTCCTTCATTTCAACCATTCTACTTATATTTTATATAAAATATCTCTCTCGATCCCTCCATCGTTTTATAAAAATGATCCTAAATATTTAAAGCTCTTAGTTTCAGGCAATTGATCATCTCCTATTTTAACAATTGTCTCATTACGTCTAATATTGTTAAACTTAAACTTATATATTTTGCCTTTATTTTACTAAGCTTAAAACATTTTTCTTTTAGTATTTTCTGACAAAATTCTAGTTTAGCATTTACTTTTTCACGTGTTTTATCTACCAAAACAATATCATTTGCAAACAGTATGCACAACAGTACTGCGTCTTAAATGTATGTAGTGAATTCATCCATAATTAGTATAAAAAGATAAGGACTTAAAGCTAATCCTTGACGTCACCTATCTTTATTGGAAATGCTTCAATTACTCCATCTGAAGTCTTTACTCTTGTCGTTATATACTTATATATATCTTTAATTAGTTTAATATATATTACGCTAACACTTCTTTTTTCTAGAATTTTTCATATAATTTCTCTTGAGACTCTATCATAAGTTTTTTCTAATTCAATAAATATTATGTATAAATCTTCTTATTTTTGCTCCCAATATTTTTCAATTAATTGTTGAAGAATATGTATAACTTCTATTGTCGACCTTCCAGACATAAACCTAAATGATTTTCGGTCACTGTGGTCTCTTTTCTTAATCTCTTTTCTATTACTGTTTTCCAAAGTTTTATGGTATGACTCATTAGTTTAATATCTCTATAGTTTGCATAATTTTGTACGCCTCTCTTATTCTTATATAAGCGAACTAGAGTACTTACGTTCAGTTGATCAGACATTTTTTATTTTCAATATTATGTTAAATAATTTTATAAGTTATTCAATACATTGTTTCCCTAGACTTTTCCATATCTCTATCACAATATCATCTAGTACAATGACTTTTTCATTGTACATCTCATTTAAAGCATGTTTTATTTCTAAAGTTTGAATTCTATGATAAAAATTTAAATTTTTATACTCATTTGACCTACTTAATTTATCCAAGTTAAGTTGGCCACCTAAATCTTCATTAAAAAGTTGATGAAAATATCTCTTCCACTACTCTTTTATTTCTCCATCGTTTGTTTACTAGTACTCTAATATATTCATCTTTAATACATTTTATTTGGATAAGATCTTTTGGCTTCCTTTCTCTCACTTTAGCTATTCTGTAAATATTTCTTTCCTCTTATTTTGTATCCAATTTTTGATATAATTGTTCAAAAGTTTCATTTTTTTCTCCATTCAATATTTTCTTAGTCTCTTTCTTGGTATTGTATATTTTTTTAAAAATTTTTCTCGTTCTTACAAATATATAATTTTTTATAAGATATTCATTTTTCCTTTACTTTCTCTTGTACTTTCTCATTCTACCACCAAGATTCCTTATTGAATAGTGCATGTCGTTTGACTCACCGAGTACACTCTTAGCTATTATTTTAAACTTTGATACGATCTCATCTCATGTCATATTAGAATCATCATATTTTTCACCTACTATGTATACTTCTACCTTCTCTTTAAATATATTTTACTTCTCATCCTTTAATTTCTATCACTTAATTCTAAGGGTCGTATATATTTGTTTTCTATTGATATTATACTTGAGGCATATATCTAACACTACTAACCTATGTTGAGTAGTTAAACTTTATCCAAGCATGACCTTGGAATATTTACAAATCTTTTTATCCTTTTTCCTAATAATAAGAAAGTCAATTTATAATTTATTATTCCCATTTTTTAACATTACTAAATGTTATTCTCTTTTCTTAAAAATTATATTAGCTAAAATAAGGTCATATACTAGCGCAAAATATAATATAGTTTTCCCTTTTTCCTTTTTCGTTCCAAACTCATATCCCCTATGTACCCTATCATATTTCTCATTTTTTACTCTGACATGTCTAGTTAGATCACCACCTACTAAAATTATTTTATTTGACGGAATATTTTATAATATTTTATCTAAGTCGTCCCAAATTTTTGATTTGATAGTTTCATCTAATCTTACTTCGGTGCATAAATGATAATTATATTCATAGTTCCTTTTGCTACTATTATTTTAAGGGCTATAATTCGATCTTTTTTTTCTAACTATTCCGACAATTTCATCCTTTAACCAAATATCTACAACAATACTCACTCAATTTCTTGCTTTACTCTTTCTTGTGTATCATAACTTAAAATCCGAGTTCTCTATTATTTTTACCTTTTCACCTACCTATTTTGTCTCTTGTACATATAAAACACTAATTTTTATTCTAATCACCGTATCTACTACTTTCATTGAATTACCGGTGAGGATTTCTATATTTCATGTTCCAAGTCTAGACTATTAGTTTTCCTATAATATTTATTTTTATTCAACCTATAGTTGAATTTTTATTTATTTAACAATACCCTATAGTTTAGCACTACACTCATATTCTAGAAATATAGCGGTCATTACCGAGACATTATAGTGAAACCCTGTAACGCGTTCCTTCGAGTGAATAACCTGATATTAGCACAGTAGTTTAATAGATTTATTCATTAAATATTTGTCATAATTTTAATGTTGGCTGATAATCTAATGCATAAACCTGTAATAAAAAAATCAAGGAAACTTGGATGAACCCGTAAACCTCATGGTAGAACTCGCCACCGCTATGAAATCATGATAGTTTATCGACAATTTACCTATTATTTAGTAGCTAAATAATCATGATTTTATAATACCGTAGTTTGATCATAATTTTCACGATGGATCGCTATGTCCTAGTTACAATTTCGTAACCACTTAGATTTGATAGTAATTTGATAGTGATTTTGAGCCCTATAGTAAGCTCACTATTGTGAATCCTCATAGTCTCAAATTGATCAACTAGAGTTATCGGGAGTTGGGTTTATGTTTTTACTTTTTTTTTTTTTGTCATTTTTTAATTAGAAAAAAACAAAGTATTTTAAAAAATAAAAAATGTGCCTTAAATGTGTATTTGAGTTTTTTTTTAAAAAAAAAATTGGATATCCTGAAATGGTAAATTAACTATATTAATATTTTTGTTGGCAACATACTTTTTTTTAATTGTACGAATATGGCTAATTAATTATTCATCGTTCGTATAATAAGAAACCGACAGTTTGGTATGAAATATAAATAACCACAAACGGTAGAGCAAATTAATTGACGGACTAAACTTGATTTATTTACTAAAATTGAATTTTATATATATATATATATATATATATATATATAATTATTTTTTAATCTTTAATGCTTAGTATTTAAGACGTACTTGGTTGGGTTTTATTTGATTTAAGTAACCAGTAATTTTTTAAAATGCAACATCCCCATCAAGAATATAATACAAAATAGAAAAATTTTGAAAGTCTCATGGAGTGTTTGATTTACGCGTTTTTCTTTTTTATTTTCTGAAAAATATACTTTTTTTTCTTTTCTTATAAAATAACTTTACATTCTATGCTTTTTTTCAGAAAAATTTATCTTTTTTTCTAAAATATAGATGTAGAAAATACAAACCAAATATTATTTTTCATAAAATATATATTTTTCAAAAAATAAAAATAAAAAACTTGTAAACGAAACGCTCTTGGTTTTCAACGATTATAGGGTTAACAACAATTTTTTTTCAAAATTATCCTCCGAGGTAAGTAGGTGGCGACAAGCAAACGAAAAATGTGGAACAACGGTGACTGAGACTAACCATCGCTGAAACTAAGCAACAACAACTCAATATATATAATTCTTCTCCAAACAACATCCTACGATCAAATTATGGAGGACAACATCTATATATATATATATATATATATATATATATATATATATATATATATATATATATATATATATATTTTGACTTGCCTTAAAACTAATATAACAATTTTAATTTAAACTATTATATAACTTATTTTCTAAATAAAAATAAAAAAAATATTAAAAAGACATATACAAATTTTAAAATAATAATAAAGAGCAAGATGATAAAAGTTCTCCCAAATTTTAAGATCTACTGCATATAAATTAAATACATATTTATCATTAGATAAAATAAAAAATTAAATATTAAATGACCAAGTGTTATTATATTAACAAGGAACGAAGTTTTAATTTGTCATAATTTCTTTAAAAACAAATCTATGGCCGGTACTAGCGCGGTTAATGTAGCGGATTTAATTTAAAAAAAAAAAACAAATCCCATTTCATTTAAATGAGCTTTTATATATATTAGACATTTCTCACACACCTTACATATATAATATAATATATAAATACATATAAATTAATATCACAAATTCATAAATTAGACTTGATAAGAGTATGTTAAGCTCATACAGCAAGGATGACTCTTCCACATAAAAATTTTTTAAATTTTTTATATCAGATATTAAATTGATAAAACAAATACTATACTTTAGCCAAAAGGCCGATAAAGATATACTTTCTAATGTCGCTAACTCAAGATATTTATAGAAGTTTTTCCGCTCGTGGTGTTGTCAATCCTAAGATGTAGGACTAAAGATAATCATAGTGCATATTTTTTATATAAAAAAAACTAGAGAAAATTACTAATGAGTCTTAAAATTAATTTTAGCATGAAAAGAAAAAAAGATATTAACATAATTTCATTTTGGATTTCACCATAATTAATTAGTAAAGAGTCCATATTCTTAATAAAATAGCAAGATAGTGAGAACTTTTAAGTTGTGCCCCCTTTCGTGCCTTTGCTACACAAGTGAGGGGGTGGTTGACATGGCAATAGGGGGGCGGACCCTTCAATGTGGTCGTACCCTCTTCTCACAGCATGCAGTGGAGGCACAACATAACAATTCCTTTTATATATATATATATATATAGTATTTAGATTAAAGAAAGTGAATTCTTTTTTAAATAATACTAGGTATTTACCGGGGTGCTCACATATGGATGTGCAACATATCAAAAAAGGATTTGACATGCTACACACCTTATACTACACAACTCGTAAGCTCCATGTGTATTTTTTTTTAAAGCATAGGGTTTAGGGTTTATGCTTTAGGCTTTAGGGTATAGTATTTAGATTAATTTTTTTTTAAAAAAAAAATACACATGGTGCTCACAAGTTGTAACATAAGGTATGCAACATATCATTTAAGACATGATTTTTTTTGTTTATTTTTTTAAGCTCTCGATTATGCTAATAATATTTTACATTTAAGGTTTAGGGGTTGGGTTATAGTATTAAATAAAAAAAATGAAAAAAAAAATTGAGTATGCACGAGGTGCGATGTAAGGTCCTTAGAATTTCATTTCTCTCTCTATATATAATGATGTTACGTTACACGGTAAGTGTCCGTGCTTGCCATGCACAGCTGAGTAGGTAGGAGCCCCCACATGCACTTGTTATGTCGGTCGTTCCCTCTTATGCGTGCATGACAGGGGTGGACATCTACCATGCAACGTATATAGCTATATACAATTAATATATTGCATATTGCCCCGTGCACACCTTCATTGTGTGACTGAGAGTTGAGGCACTTGGAAACGATTTTAGTGTCTCAACTCCGAATCACTCGGGACATCTAAATCATTTTTAAGCGCCTCAAGTTACTCAGTCGTGCAACACACTTATGAAAGTGAGGTGCACAACATATTAATTCTGCCTATATAGTTCTAATATACTATATAGCGTCTTAATATAGCAAGACTACCAGAATTAAAATTGGGAGAGCCTTAGACGAGAAAGAATTGTACTATGGATGAATTTTAATATACTAAATAAAAAAATCATATAAATAATAAAAAAAATGGGCTAGACTAGTAGGTCTTCTTTGGTCTTGATCATGTTTGAAAGCGGGGGAGATGACGCGTTAGCTAAGTGGCGTCGATGTGGCTTGGATGTTGACTGTGTGAAGACTGTGAGCTGAGGTAATAAAGTGACACCGAGTGAACCTGCACAACAAAGACAGGAACTAGGAGAAGGAAGCATTAGTCACCGGGCCAGGGAAGGAGTCCCTGACACAGACACTTCGACGCTCAAATAAGAACAATAGCCGAGTGAAAATAGAGAGGAAGATGAATAGTAGTAACAAATGATGCATTGTAGAAGCGAAACCTCGCATGAGCGAGCATACCTGACCAACAGAGAGAACCTCCTTTTTATACCGCCCCTCAAAACTTTTGTAATTAATGAGACGACAAAGAATATTTGATGTCAGAATATATTGAGTAATGGAGTATATACGACAACCTTCCTATAGGCAGAGACAAACTCTATTGCATGTATATGTCAAAGTAATGAAATACTTTATGACAGGTTGTTACGATTCTCTGTCAGTGTTGTCTCCTAGAGGGAGTCCGACTGGCTCTGGGTCCGACAGACTGTAGACTAGGAGTCATGCTCATGTGTGGGGAATTGGACCCCGGATGTTTGACTAGCTTTGGGGCCTGTCGGATGTAAGCTGAGGGTTATGCCCATGATTGAGAAGCTGAGTCTTGGAGATTCGACCGACTCTAGTGCTGGGAGGATATAAATTGAGAGCCTTGCATTTGGAGAAGTCGGGAGCTGGACCTTGTAAGTCCAACTTGCTTTAGGGTTTCTCGGGTTTATGATGGGGATTTGGCATCCGCTCGGACAAGATGTCCGGTCAAACTTTATGTTGGGGATTCATCTTGCACTCGACCACTACACTTGAATATAAAGTCTAGTCCAATCACACGATGTGCCTAGCATGTCCAATTAACCCTTTGGTCCGGTCAAGCAGAGCACTCAGCTGTGACACTTGACTTATTTCTGCATGACATCGTTACTATCCAAGAGTTGACCCCTTCTTAACTTTGACAGTCACATCAGCCAGCTTTCTTGACATCGAACCCAACTTTAGGGGTCCCATCTCACTCGCCGTATCATTAGCCTCCCATTCAAGTCTAAAAAGATGAGGTTGTAAGCTCGACTGACTAAACACTTGTGTTATTTAGTGTCCTTGGCTCAAACACTCGGTCCTAGTTATGCCATTTGAGTTTATACTAGGAGCATTGCTTATTCGAATAGTTCGCAATTGTGATAAGAGTTGAGACTTATAACTCGGCCGAGTGGCACAAGAGTCTGGGATAGGCGCAAGGGCAGATTTGCTTATAATTTGGTCGATTGGCACAAGAGTCTGGGATAGATGCGAGAGCATGCTCACTTATAACCCTGCCGAATGGCTCGGGAGTTTGGGATAGGCGTAAGGGCAAGCTTTCTTATAACTTGGCAAAATGGTGTGAGAGTCTTGGATAGGCGCGAGGGCATACTCGCTTATAACTCAGCTGAGTGACATGAGAGTCTGGGACAAGCGCGAGGATAGACTCACTTATAACTCATCCGAGCAACACAAGAGTCTGGGGAAAACGTAAGAACATGCTCACTTATAACTCGGTTGAGTGGCAAAAGAGTCTGGGATAGGGGCAAGAGCATGCTTGCTTATAACCCAGTTAAACGGCTTGGGAGTCTAGGACAGACGTGAGGGAAAGCTCGCTTATAACTCAGTCAAACGGTGTGAGTCTGGGACAAGCGCGAGGGCAGACTCACTTATAACTTAGTCAAGCGACATGAGAGTCTGGGACAGGCGTGAGAGCATGCTCGCTTATAACCCGATCGAACAACTTGGGAATCTGGAACATCAGAGTGAGAGTATGCTTGCTTATAACTTGGTTGAGCAGCTTGAGAGTCTGGGGTAGGCACAAGAGTAAGTTCACTTATAACCCGGTCGAATGACTCTGGAGTCTAGGACATAGGCACGAGAGCATGCTCTCTTATAACCTAATCGAATGACTCAGGATTTAGGGACATAGGCGCGAGAGTATGCTCACTTATAACCTGGCCGAATGACTTAGGAATCTGGTACATGTGCAATGGCATGATCTCTTATAACTCGGTCGAACAACTCAAGAGTCTGAGATATAGGCGCGATAACATGTTCGCTTATAACCCGGTTGAACAACTCAGGAGTCTGGGACATACGCGCGAGAGCATGCTAGCTTATAACCTGACTGAACGCCTCAGGAGTCTGGGACATAGGAGAGCATGATCGCTTCGAACTTGGATGAATGGCTCGAGAGTGTGAGATATATATACGAGAGCATGCTCGCTTATAATCTAGTCGAACGGCTCGAGAGTCTGGGACATAGGCACGAGAGCTTGCTTGCTTATAAGCCGACTGAATGACTCAATAGTTTGGGACATAAGCACGAGAGCATACTCATTTATAACTCAGTCGAACGACTCAGAAATTTAAGACATATGCACGAGAGCATACTCGCTTATAACCCAGCTGAACGACTCGAGAGTCTGGAACATTTAAGTACCTCGGGTAAGTTTTGATGTGATCAACCGAGTTAAGTTAGATTATGCTTGTCTTCGATGTCTTATGTCTAAGTGTGCAAGAACTTAGGAGCATAAGAAGTTGAGCAGAAGATATAGCAAGCGACAAGCATGACACGAGAAAGGAGCCGATGGGCTCGGTGCATCCGAGGGACGAGGTATTGCGGAAGAGTATACCGGTGGATGAGAAGGGCGTGCACGATATTTGAGGGATGAGAAGCCAGGGACAAAAGCCTGCTCAAGGAGAATGTTGGAGTTACGTTCAAGTGAGCTCAACTCAGGTTGACCTGAGGATCACCCACGCAAAGAAAATTAGCTAAGGAGCTGATCAACCTTAGGGAAGGCGCTGTCAATGACTTGGAAGGCATTTTCCATGAACAGTGTCGAAGGTGTCTTCCAACATATTGAAGGTGCCTTTTGTTGGTGCGGTTAGCACTAACGGTCTAACTCAGGTTTTGATGAATGACAAATCAGGTTAAGTTAGGTTTGTCGTTGTCTAGCACTCTGATCGAGTATGCAGGCGAAGTTTAGACAGGTCGACGGGCTGACTGGATGTCTGGCACGAAGCCTAGCTAGGTCAACGGGCCGACCGGATAGCTGACACGAAGTCCAAATGGGTCGAAGGGCTGACCGGATATTTGGCACGAAGTCCAACTAGGTCGACTGGCTGACTGGATAGCTGGTGAGAAGTCCAGACGGGTCGAAGAGCTGATCGGACGTCTGGCAGGTGAGTAAAGGTAAGTCACTGGAAGGGAGTGACTGTGAGGACACATTCCCGAGAAGGGAACTTAGGCGCTGATCCGACTTAGAACCATTTCAGGACTCTAAGTCGAGATCTTGACTAGATTCCGGTCTCGTAAAGACGGAATCTAAGTCATACTCTTTATGTTGAATTTATAAACTGTGCTAATACATTGTGTTGTAGGATATTCATTATATATTTGCCTCGGACTAACCTTGTCTTGCAGGAGGACTTTTCTGGAGAAAGGTTGTCTGGGCACCCGGAGGCAAACTTTATCCTGATCGCGGCATCGACACCTGGAGCTCGCTGGTTGGGACTGCTACGTCACACCAGGGCATCCGGAAGGGATCCAGGTGCCCCGAGCATCCTATAAAAGGAGGGTCAAAGGCGGAGCTCAAGACAGAACTCAGAAAAACCAACCTACTCACTTGTGCTCTTGCGACGCCGCGAAGATACTCGACCACGCGCTACTTTTGTTGTTCCTCTTTTGTTGTCGGTATTATTTTTAATTTACTTAGCATTCTTGTACTCAATTTGTATTCAGACTTTCGAATTGCTAGTGAATTACCCACCGAAAGCACCCTTGCGTGCGGGCCTTGGAGTAGGAGTCGCCAAAGGCTCCGAACCAAATAAAATTGGTGTGTGTTAGCGTTGCATTTACTTTTCCGCTGCGTTTACTTTGTTCAAAAATTTTGAATCGATATTCACCCCCCTCTATCGACTCTTCACAATCCAACAAGTGGTATCAGAGCAGGCACCGCTCTGATTTGGTGCAACCACCAATCAGACAAAGGGGGGATCTGTTTTAAATTTTCATTTCTTTTTTGTCTTTGGTTTTAAGTTTTTCGTATAATTCCAAACTGATATTATTACCTTTTTGGAAATTTTTCCATTGCAATTAAATCTAAATTGGTGCAACACCAATTTAGTTATTTTTTCATTATTTCTTAATTCTTCCCACACTACTAAATCCAAGACCAAGTCTTGGGATACTTTGTCTAGTTGTTTACTTGTGTGCAGGATGTCTCAGATCAAAGGTTTTAGTACGGTGCGTCCTCCCCTATTCAACGGGGATGATTTTTCGTACTGGAAGAAAAGGATGGAAGTCTATTTAAAGACAGACTTCGATCAATGGCTTAGCGTCACAAAGCCTACAAACCGCCAGTTGACAACTCCGGGAATCTGCTTGATCCAGAACAATGGATAGTAGACATAAAAAAGAAGGCGTCAATGGAGAACAAGGCGATCAATACATTACAATGCGGATTAACAAGAGAAGAACTGAATTGGGTCGGACCGCATCAGAACGCTAAAGAGCTATGGGATAAATTGATCGAGCTGCACGAAGGAACTAGCGACGCTAAGGTAACAAAAAGAGATTTATTATTAAATAAAATATTTAATATAAAAATGCAGAAAGGAGAAACAGCGAGTCAGCTACACACGAGGATCAAGGATATCCTCAACAGGCTCCACGCGATAGGCCACCAGATGGACAACAGAGACCTAATCAGGTATGCATTAAATGCATTTCCACGCAATAGTTTATGGGCATCCATCATGAATGCCTACAAAATTTCTAAGAATTTAACTAAACTTAAATTAGATGAATTGTTTTGTGAATTGGAGTTACATGAGCAGACTAACGCTGGAGCCGAGAAAGGTGTTGCTTTATATGCAGGTTCCTCTAAGAAGAAAAAGTCTGAACCCGAAGAAGACTCTGACCAAAGCTCTGAAGATGAAGAGCACCTGGTAAGGAAGATGTTCACCAGGAGGAAGAGAAGCTTCAGCAAAAAGGATCTACAAAAGATCAGTTCTCCAGCCGATTCGAGGAACGTAACATGCTTCGGATGTAACAAAAAGGGGCACTACAAGAACGAGTGTCCAAGACTAAAGATCGACAAAACGAAACCGACCAAAAAGAAGGCCCTCAAAGCGACATGGGACGACTCCTCCTCGGACGAATCAGAGGTCGAAGATCAAAAGCATCAGAGCCACCTCGCGTTGATGGCCTGCGAAGCAGAGTCGGAAGACGAATCAGAAGACGGGTCCGAACCCAAATCGAGCCACGAGTCCTTACTCGTTTCCGAAGGTTCCGAAGAGGTATACCTAAACTTAAACAGAAAGTTTTTTAAAATTATTTCTTGCTTAAATAATAAGTTAGTTAAATTAGAAAATGAAAACAAATTGCTCCTTGAGGAAAATCAAATTCTCAAGGAACAAATTGTAAATAATAAACCAACTCAAGATCTAACACTTGAGGAGGAGAATTCATCATTAAAATTAAAAATTAATAATTTAAAAAATATGTTAGAAAAATTTACTACCATATCGAAAAATTTAGACTTAATCCTAAATAATCAAAAAGCATGTTATAATAAAACCGGACTCGGATATAAGTCGAACTCAAATAAAACTTTTAAATCATTAATAACCCAATACAAACCTACGAGTAAAGCCTAGATTTCGAAAGCGTGTTTGATCACACAAGTAGGACTTAACCAAAACTATATACCTAAAGAAAAAATATATTATATAAATCCGAATAAACCAAATCAAAATCCAAAATGCAAACCTAAACCAAAAAATTTAAAATCTAAATATTTTAAAACTCACCAAAACTTAGACTATCACCAAGTAAATTATAACTATAAAAGAAATAGACATAAACCTAGAACTAAAAATTAAAGTAACGACCAATAATTCAGGGGGAGGCTCCAGAATAGCTGGCACCTCCAAAACTAACCTACCCGACAGGGTAACCCTAACCAACCTACCCGACAGGGTAACTAGGACTAGTTAAAAAGGGTTTAAGTTTAACTTGAAAAATGGTACTAGTGAAATTTTGGATGATAGTACGTTAGGGAAGCTTAGTCTATGCATATCTAGGAAGATATGGCTTCGCCCTAGTACATTTGGCTAAGTGGAACTGACCGAAGCTACCCTTTATGGATCCTAACCAGTTAGACCAAGGTTTTGTACTAAGTCCAGTGGATAGGACTATTTGAAAAACTTCGAAGGTATGGTTACTTTAATGATGTCCAAGTGACACACCATAGCCCAGAAGTTTATCCAGAGAACGCCTATTTGTTGAACTCAAAGCTAAACCTGAATATAACACAAGTTAAAAAACAAACCCCAAAATTGAACCTAATTCATCTCATAAAATTATAGGATTCCCTGATTGAAAACATAGATCGGGTGAGATGACTAAGGACCTAAATGAAATTAATCAAATTAATCAAATTAATTAAATTAAAGTATATTAAATTAAATTAATTAAAATTAAATTAAATTAAATAATTAAATACTTTAAAATTAATTTTTTAAAAAATATTTTAAATTTTATTTTAAAATTAACTTAAAATTTTTTTCTTAAAAATTTATTTTAAAAATTAAACTTAATTTTTTAAAAAAATTATTTTAAAACTTAATTTTTTTTAAACTTAAAAATTTATTTTAAAAATAAACTTAATTTTTTTTAACTTAAAAATTTATTTTAAACTTAAAAATTTATTTTAAAAATTAACTTAATTTTTTTTAACTTAAAACTTCACTTAAAAAAAATAGAGTGAAAAACCAGGGGCGAGCACCCCTGGTATACAGACCCGGGGCGCCCGGAAGGGACTCCGGGCGCTGGGAAGGGACTCCGGGTGCCCCCGCCCCACTTGACCCCGGGCGCCCGGAGCCCCCTATATATAGGGAGTAGGGGCGCCCCCTACATTTGCACCTCAAATCTTTCGTTAAGGCTCCCTCCGAGCTTTACTGCGAGAGTGATTAAAATTAAATTTTACTTTACTCCATGGTTCATACGCTGTTGCGAATCAACCGAGGTCGTCATTTCTAACTGATATCGTGCGATGGCTCCTCGGTAAAATTCCTTTCCCTTGGCTAAATAATTAATTTGTTGCATGCTAGTTCGTTTGTTACTTAAGAATATTTTTTAATTTAGGAAACGTTCTAAATCTGGTGATGGGCCCTCCACTGCTAGTGTTGACCCTAGGTTTCCTACTGACGAACTTAGGGTTAAGTTTGAGTCGACCATTTATATGGGCATTAGAACTAAATGTGTAGATAGAGCATTCTTTTTATGTTCTTGCGTTCTAGTTATAGAGGTTATAAACCACTGTAACTTGCGGAACCTTATTGACTGTACCAGTTCAGTAAACATAGGTTTGTGTGCTGAATTTTATAACAACCTAGTGAAAGTAGATGACCTTACCTATGTTACTAGGGCAACTGGCACTGATATCATGCTATCCCCTATTACCATCCGGGACTTTTTGGAATTACGACCATCTACCTGCCTCTTTCAGTGCTATCCTCCCAGGGATCTACCATTTGGAGATCCCTACTCGCATATTACTCTTGATACGATTTATTCATATTTTTTTAAGGGCAAGCGAGTACCCACTGTGACCCAGTTTAGGTCAGTTGCCCTTCGAGTCCAGGACTACGCCCTTTATAGGGTCTTAGTCTTTTGCATTCTACCACTGAGCACTCGCGACATCGCGGTGATGCGTCCATTCCACTCTTTTCTTCTATATGCCCTGTGTCATAGGTTAGATATTGACATCAGCCTACATATCTTTTCCACCATTATCTACTCGGCCGAATACGTGACTAGAGGACGAGTTCATATGCCCTACTATCACATTTTGACAGCATATATGTTCTCTTTGGACATTGATGTCGCCAGAGGTGACATTCACCCTATGACCGAGTTTGACGTTATAGGAGCTAGGAAATTTTCCCTAGCTGGTGTCTATATAGATGATGAGGGTATCATGTCTTGGCAGAAGGGGGCACAGCACCAGCCCGACCCAGATGCCCAGCAGGAGGAGGCAGAGTAGGATGAGTTTTTTCTCCCACTATTTCCTGACGAGGCCGCTCCTGCCCCACCACCAGCTCGAGCACCACGTCCCGCTCCTCGCACTCTAGCCGATCGAGTATCCGGACTAGAGAGAGCTATGTCGAGCCTCCAGCAGGAGTCCTCCGAGTTTCACTGAGACATACGACAAGAGGTCTCCGACCTACGACGAGAGGTGCGACAGGAGGTCTCCGATCTACTACGAGATGTGCGGCAGGAGTTCTCCGACCTGCGACGAGACCTACGAGAGGATGACCGGACCCGTCACACTGAGTTGTTGGCACTACTTCGTTCTTTGGGTTCCGGACCACCTCCTTCATTATCTTAGTAGTTGTGATTGCTATATAGTTCTGTTATGACTCTATTACAACTCTTGTAGTACATCTTAATATATTGATTATCATTTCAGATTTGATTGATTCTGCTCTAATTTAGTAGATTAGGATCATTAAAATTCAAAACTGTCTTCATAAATGAGTGTTTTAAACTCTAGGTTAAAATTGTTTATTTTTCAAAACTTTCCTATTTTTAGAATTTCAAAAAGATTTTTAGCCTTAGACTAGGTCAATCCCTTAGAAATCATATTCCCCTAGGACTAGCACTTGAGCATCTCACCAACACCCTAAATTTACCTTGCTTGTGATTGACAAACATAGAAAGGGGTGAGATACATAGGCAGATTGCCTGAACTTAAGATGCTTATATCAGTGTATCGACATAAGTCTGGGCGTTAAATACAAAACAGACATTGATCAACTTAAGTTATTCAGTTTAGTTAAACACTAACTGATTACAATACACTTAACTTGACTAACCAAGTGAAAGCTGCTATCTTCTGATAGTTAGCAAGTACCTAATTAGTTAGACAGCTATTTTGAATGTCAGGTTTAGGGGGAGGATTAAATCATCTTTTTACACTTAGCACCAAAATTATTTTCTCAGCTTTAAAAATAATGTCTTCTCTTAATTTTTTTTTTAAAAATCTGTTCTTTGGAAATCCAATTTGATATATATATTTTTGAAAACTAGTTTTTATAAACTAAGCTTTTAAATTGGATTTTATAAACAAAGTTTTTGAAAATTGAATCTTTTGTAAATTTAGTTTTAATTAGTTTTGAAAAGTAGATTTTTCAAACTTAGTTGTGAAATTTTGGTTTTGAAAACTCTTGATTGTTTCAAAGTTGAAACTTATTTCAAAAATTTAAACCTTGATCTTGAAACTTTGGTTTTGAACAACCTTGTTTGTAAAGTATTTCAAAGTTGAAACTTATTTTGAAAATTTTAAATTTTTTTGGAACTTATGTTTGAAAATTAGACTATCTAAACTTATACTTGAAAATTAGTTTTTTAATTTTTTTTTTGCAAATTCATTATCTTTCAAAATTACTCAAAATATACTAAATACTAAGTTATGTTGCTAAATTAGTCATCTTTCAAAACTTAGTTATTTTACAAAATTTAAGAAATAAAAGCTAAAATACTATGTGTTAAAATTTAAAACTCCCCCAAGTTAACTTGACATCATTTCTTATGAGTTTCTGTATTCAGCATTACTAATTATACTTTTGTCCTGATTTGATGAATGCCAAAGGGGGAGGGATAGGTGGTTAAGTTAGAACAACAAAATGTCAAATTTAAGAACTAACTTAAACCTTAAAAATCATGCTTGTTTTTTTACTTGCATACTTTTCCACTAACTTAACCAGGTTGTCATTCCATTAAAAAGGGGGAGATTATTGGTGCGGTTAGCACTAACGATCTAACTCAGGTTTTGATGAATGACAAATCAGGTTAAGTTAGGTTTGTCGTTGTCTAACACTCTGATCGAGTGTGCAGGCGAAGTCCAGACAGGTCGACGGGTTGACCGGATGTTTGGCACGAAGCCCAGCTAGGTCAACGGGCTGACCGGATAGCTAGCACGAAGTCCAAATGGGTCGAAGGGCTGACCGGACATTTGGCACAAAGTCCAGTTAGGTCGACGGACTGACATGATAGCCGGTGAGAAGTCCAGACGGGTCGAAGGGCTGACTGGACGTCTGGCAGGTGAGTAAAGGTAAGTCACTGGAAGGGAGGGACTGTGAGGACGCATTCCCGGGAAGGGAACTTAGGTGCCGATCCGACTTAGAACCATTTCAGAACTCTAAGTCGAGATCTTGACTAGATTCCGGTCTCAGAAAGACGGAATCTAAGTCATATTCTTTATGTTGAATTTATAAATTGTTCTAATACGTTGTGTTGCAGGATATTCATTATATATTTGCCTAAGACTAACCTTATCTTGCAGGAGAAGGACTTTTCTGGAGGAAGGTGGTTCGGGCGCTCGGAAGGGATCCGGACACTCGGAGGCAAACTTTATCCTGATCGCGGCGTCGACACCTGGAGCTCACTGGATGGGACTGCTACGTTACACCAGGGCATCCGGAAGGGATCCAGGCGCCTCGAGCATCCTATAAAAGGAGGGTCAAAGGCGGAGCTTAAGACAGAACTCAGAAAAACCAACCTGCTCACTTGTGCTCTTGCGACGCCGTGAAGATACTCCGACCACGCGCTACTTTTGTTGTTCCTCTTTTGTTGTCGGTATTATTTTTAATTTACTTAGCATTCTTGTACTCAATTTGTATTCAGACTTTCGAATTGCTAGTGAATTGCCCACCGAAAGCACCCTTGCGTACGAGCCTTGGAGTAGGAGTTGCCAAAGGCTCCGAACCAAGTAAAATTGGTGTGTGTTAGCGTTGCATTTACTTTTCCACTGCGTTGACTTTGTTCGAAAATTTTGAATCGATATTCACCCCCCCCCCCCCTCTATCGACTCTTCACGATCCAACACCTTCTAGTGACCGTTAGCCGAAGATAAAGTTTTATCTTTGGCGATAAAACTTCTCTAATTAAAGGCGTCTTGAACCCTATTGAAGGCACCTTCCAACTTTGGATAGAGTTTTTCAGGAGCTATAAAAAGACCCATAGAGTTAGGAAATAGACAACAACTTAACTACAACTTCTGTAATAACTTTCTAGTCCTTTTCTAAGTTGTCAACGTTTGTAAGAGGCTACTCTGCCTTCAACAAAGGAGATTTCTAGTGGAGCTTCTTCAACACCTTGGATTAATAACCACGTAGGTTGTAACTAAGTAAATCTAACTTTCTTACTATTTTCTCAGAAGTTGTTAATTTTATGCATTATTATTTTATTTAATTAATTGTGCTATCTAACCAAGTTAAAAGATCAAGAAAGGAGTTGTTTGATTTTTGTGTAGGCAATTCACCCTCCTCTTAGCAGCCGTACGAGACTAACAAGTGGTATTAGAGCCTAATCGCTTCAGAAGGACTAACCACTGATCGAAGCAAATAAGATGATGTCCGAAACAAGTATCCATCCACCTAAGTTCAAGGGAGACTTCACCCACTGCATGAATAAAATAGAGGTATATTTCAAAATATATTTTTATATTTTTCTAATTTTGAAAAATAGTTTGTGGTACCTACCAACAACAACGACGATCTAAAGAAAGAGGACAACTGGACAAAGAAGGAACAAGTTGAATTTATCGCTAATGAAAAAGTAGAATTCCATCTGCCGAGTGCGTTGCCACCACAAGAGGTCAATAGGATTGGAGTCTATAAGTCTGTAAAAGATATGTGGGAAAAATTCCTGGAACTTCATGAAGGATCCTCCGAAGCTAAGCTCGCAAGAAGAGATCTACTTCGAAATCAACTAACAAATCTTCGATTGAAGGAAGGTGAAATGACCCCTTAACTACACGCCAAGCTAAAGGAGTTAATCATCGAACTTACGAATCTCGGAGAAAAGTTAACCAATCTAGATTCGCTAAGGTATGCATTTAATGCTACGAGGTAGGGGCATGTCTTGTAACACCTTTAGTTTGGTCAGATTTGCCTCGATATCCCGTTCAACGATGATATATCCGAAGAAGCATCCACTCTTAGTGTCGAACAGACACTTGCTTAGGTTCAGCTTCATCCCGTATGTCCTCAAGATTCGATATGTTTCTTCGATATCCGCACATAGATCAGCAACTCGGACTGACTTTATTAATATGTCATCGATGTATACCTCCAAGTTGCGGCCGATCTGCTTCCAAAATACCTTATTCATTAGCCTCTAGTCAGTGGCACCAACATTCTTCAGTCTAAACGGCATGACGTTGTAGTAGAACGTTCTATCGATCGTGATAAATCTAACTTTTTTATGATCTTCCTTGGCGAGCGGTACTTGGTGGTAGCCTTGATACGCGTCGAGCATGCATATCAGCTTGCAGTTTGTCGTATAGTCCACTATCTGGTCTATCCGGGACAGCGGATAGAAATCCTTTGGGCACCCCTTGTTCATGTTGGGTTCGTCGGGCCGCGAAAACCGCTTTTTCGCGTCGCGGAAAGCCCGAGTCACCCAAAGCCACGGATCTCGTGCAAAGATTCGTAAACAAAATTTTTCGAAAAACCTTTTTCTTGTACAAGTTTGTAAAAACTTTAGATCTACACTAAAGTTAAGATCATTACCCTTGTAGCGAAGCCCTTCGCGTTCCCGCTTGTCCAAGATGTCGCCGGATCTCTAGTTGTCAAAGTAGACAACCTCTATATGTATCCACACGGACACAATTAGAAGGAGATGACCAAAACACAAGGTGTGCTAGCACCAATGGAGTGTTCGGCCAAGGAATGGGAGAAGGAGAAGAGAGAGCACCCAAGGGAGAAGAAGAGTGAATGAAATCAATGAAAGGAAATTCAAACAACCCCTTAGCCATCAAGTGGCCGGCCACTCTAGGAGGTGTAACCCCCACATTAATTCCAATTAATGTGGAGACCATTAAGAGTTGTAACCCCCATGAGGTGGCACTCTAGGATGATGTGGATCAACACTATTGGTCCACATCTTGCCACCTCACTAAATGACATGGCAACAAGTGTAACCTCCTCATTTAATGTGGGCCGATCACATTAAATGCTATGGAGGCTTGTAACCTCCATGAGGTGGCACACATTGATGATGTGGAACAATCCTATTGGTCCACATCTTGCCAACTCACTAGTGATGTGGCAAAAAGTCAAGTCAAACATGACTTTTTCTCTTCCTCTCAAATCAAGTCAAACTTGATCAAATCTCTCTCATGGTTGATCTAATCCAACCATATGATTCAAGCCAACTTAATATAATGAATCTAATTCATTAAATTAAGTTGATTTAATGAGTTATAATCTAAATTAGACTCATTGAATACATGAATCGACTTGAGTCCAACTCAATTAGCCCAATTTGGATTACTCTTAATCCAATATGATTCATCAAATGAATCTAATCCTCTTGGTTCATCATATGAACCAAATCTCCATCTAATTGTCCTTAGTGTGTGACCCTATAGGTTCTTGTAACGTTGGCAATGCCCTAAACCCATTTAGGAGCATAAGTAGTGAGCGGTATCTAGCAACACATCATTACTACCCAAGTTACAAGAATGTCGAGATCCGACATCACCTTGTGACTACCAATTGTGACTCCTCACAAAATATGTGACATTGTCCTTCTATCCTAGACATCTAGATTGATCAATATGAGGCATAGACCGTGTCATCCTCTAATCAATCTAAATCTTGAACTCCAAGTAGACTCACTCGATCAAATGAGCTCAACATCTCATGTTGACTCATTTGGGCATGGTCATGCATTTAGTGGTCTCACTCTATCAAGAATACCGATGTCGCTCCCGTCATATGGGAGGGATAGATCTCATCTACATCACTCACATCCCTCTACATAATTCGTTATATACCCAGTAATCGCCTTTATAGTCTACCCAGTTACGGGTGACGTTTGACGAAACCAAAGTACATAACTCCTTATGTAGGGATCCATGGTGACTTCAGGTCAAAGGACTAATAGTCATACTAATAGCCACATGAGAAAGTATATGACACTCATATAATGATCCATGATACTTTCTCATGGC
Source organism: Zingiber officinale (assembly GCF_018446385.1). NCBI lineage: Eukaryota > Viridiplantae > Streptophyta > Magnoliopsida > Zingiberales > Zingiberaceae > Zingiber > Zingiber officinale. The sequence goes on from NC_055988.1 coordinate 22,411,088, forward strand.
GGGTCATTCAGTATACATTCTCTAATGCATACCCATGTGTCAGCTTGATATCTCTATATCCATGACTTGTGAGATCAAGTCATCGAGCTGACCTACATGCTAGTCTTATTGTATTAACATTGTCCCTGAATGTTAATACTCGACTAGGAATGATTTAGAGTAGTGTTCCCTATATCATCTCACTATCGATTCAACCAATCGATTGATATAGGTAAGAACCTTCTACTCTAGGACGTTACTATACTTATTTTATCTGGCACTAATACAAATAAGCATAATAACCAAAAACCAAATGTCTTAATATATATACATGAATATGATATACATGAGTCCATACAATCATCAAATGATTGGCTCTAGGGCTCTAACTAACAATCTCCCACTAGCACTAGTGCCAATCAGTATAGGCTCTAAGGCCTAATGACCTAGTGTGACCATCATGCTTCCTCTGTGCCAAAGCCTTGGTCAAGGGATCTGCGATGTTAGCCTCTGTAGGTACTCTGCAAATCTTCACATCTCCTCTATCGATAATCTCTCGAATGAGATGGAAGCGCCGTAGTATGTGCTTGGTCCATTGTTGTCACAATAGAGCTCAACTGTTGTCACATGCTAGGAGATACTAGGAACCACCCCAAGTTCAGTGATGAACTTGCGGATCCAAACTGCCTCCTTTGCTGCCTCTGATGCAGCAATATACTCGGCCTCTGTTGTAGAATCAGCTACTGTGTCCTGCTTCGAACTCTTCCAACTCACAGCACCACCATTTAAGCAAAACACAAACCCTGACTGCGATCGGTAATCATCTTGATCGGTCTGGAAGCTGGCATCACTGTAACCCTTTACAGTTAGCTCATCATTGCCTCCATATATCAAGAAATATTCTTTAGTCCTTCTTAAGTACTTAAGAATAGTATTGACCGCTATCCAGTGACTTTCACCTGGATCTGACTGGTATCTGCTCGTCATGCTCAAAGCATACGAGACATCAGGTCGAGTACATTGCATGGCGTACATGATCGATCCTATGGCTGAGGCATAAGGGATCTGATCCATGCGGTCTCTCTCCTCTCTAGAAGAGGGACCTTGAGTCTTCGAAAGACTCACGCCATGTGACATCGGCAGAAATCCCTTCTTGGAGTTCTGCATGGCAAACCGAAGGAGTACCTTGTCAATATATGTACTCTGACTTAGGCCAAGCAATCTCTTAGATCTATCTCTATAGATCTGTATCCCTAGAATGCGGGATGCTTCACCTAAGTCCTTCATTGAGAAACATGTCCCTAGCCAAGTCTTGACAGACTGTAGCAAAGGGATGTCCTTCCCAATGAGTAGTATGTCATCCACATACAATATGAGGAAGACAACTATATCCCCTACAACCTTCTTGTAGACACAAGGCTCATCTTCGTTCTTGATGAAACCAAACTGTTTGATTGCATCATCGAATCGAAGATTCCAGCTCCGAGAAGCTTGCTTTAGTCCATAAATGGACCTATGCAGCTTGCATACTCTGCTAGTATGCTTTGGATCTACAAAACCCTCAGGTTGTGTCATGTACACATCCTCGAGTAGGTTTCCATTCAGAAATACGATTTTGACGTCCATCTGCCAGATCTCGTAATCATGGTAAGCTGCAATAGCAAGCATGATCCAAATGGACTTAAACATCGCTACTGGAGAAAAGGTTTCATCATAGTCAATACCATGAATCTGCTTGAAACCTTTAGCTACCAAGCGACCCTTATAGATAAGTCCATCCATGTCAGTCTTCTCTTAAAGACCCACTTGCACCCAATGGGTTTTACCCCTTCAGGTGGATCAACCAAAGTCCATACTTGGTTGGTGTACATGGATTCCATCTCGGATCTCATGGCTTCTAGCCATTTCTCGGAATCTGGTCTCATCACATCTTCCTGATAGGTAGTAGGCTCATCCTCTATGAGCACAATGTCATCATGGTCAGACAAGAGAAATGAGTATCTCTCAGGCTGACGACGTACCCTATCAGACCTGCGAAGAGGTATGTCTACTTGAACTGGTTGTTGTTCCTCAACTCTTTGTGGAACAACATCATCCACAACACTTTGTGGTTCCAGTTCAACTTCCATCGAGGCATCAGTGCTATTGTTCGCATCTTGAACTTCTTCAAGATCGAACGCACTCTCACTAGTCTTTCTAGAAACAAAGTCCCTTTCTAGAAAGACCCCAGTCTTTGCCACAACTACCTTGTGCTGATTGGGAATGTAGAAGTAATATCCCTTAGTTTCCTTGGGATATCCGATGAAATAGCACTTGTCGGATTTGGGTCCTAATTTGTCTGAGACTTGACGTCGTACGTAAGCCTCACAACCCCAAATCCTCATGAAAGACACCTGGGCATCTCTCCCAGTCCATATCCTATATGGTGTCTTTATCACGGCCTTGGATGGAACTCGGTTGAGAATGAAAGCTGCCGTGTCTAGAGCATAATCCCAGAGGTATGTCGGAAGATCTGTGTGACTCATCATAGACCGTACCATATCTAATAAGGTACGATTCCTCCTTTCGGACACACCATTCCACTGTGGTGTTCCAGGAGGAGTGAGTTGGGATAGAATCCCACACTCAGCTAAATAGTCACGAAACTCATGGCTTAAGTATTCACCACCTCGATCTGATCGAAGTATTTTAATACTTTTGCCAAGCTGGTTCTGTACTTCATTCTTGAATTCTTTGAACTTTTCAAAGGATTCAGACTTATGTGTCATCAAGTACACATAACCATATCTACTGAAGTCATCAGTAAATGTGATGAAGTATCTATAACCACCTCTAGCAGCAACATTGAAAGGGCCACATACATCACTATGTATGAGTCCTAACAAATCAGTTGCTCTCTCACTGTGCCCACTAAAGGAAGTCTTGGTCATCTTGCCTCGTAGGCATGACTCGCATATCTCATATGATTCAAAATTAAATGAGTCCAGCAAACCATCCTTATGGAGCTGGGATAAGCGCTTGTCATTTATATGACCTAAGCGACCGGAGATAGGTGTGGTTCATATCGTTCGATTTGAACCTCTTGGTACTAATGTTATAGATAGGGCTCTCAAGGTCTAGAATATAAAGTCCGTTCATCAGAGGTGCACTACAATAGAATATATCGTTTAAATAGACAGAACAACATTTGTTCTTTATTATAAACGAGAATCCTTTCTTGTCCAAACAAGAAACTGATATAATGTTCTTAGTCAATGCAAGCACATAACAACAATCGTCTAACTCTAGTATAAGCCCAGAGGGCAGAGATAGAAAATAAGTCCCTACAGCAACAGCAGCAACCCGTGCTCCATTGCCTACTCGTAGGTCTATCTCACCCTTTGTCAATGCTCTGCTATTTCTCAGTGCTTGTACATTAGTACAAATGTGCGAAGCACATCCGGTATCTAATACCCACGACGAAGAAATAGAGAGGTTGACTTCTATAACATTTATACCTGAAGTAGAAATCTTATTTCTCTTCTTCTTAAGATCTTCCAGGTATCCTGTGAAGTTCCTCTTCCAGTGCCCTGCTTGTCCTTGATATAGTTGACGAAGATGTGCAACCATGTCGTAAACACCCATCAACTCATGTTGCTTCTGAAGCTCAGAGTTCATGGTCGCGAGCATAAGATAGGACACATCTAATGCGTCATCTTGATGCTTCTTGTAAGCATCCCGGTCAGCTCGCGTGGCAGTGGCAGGAGGAGCCTCCGGAATGGGCTGCTCCAGAACGTACAGTTTACGTTCTTGAGTGTGAACTATTCTCAGGTTCCTGTACCAGTCCAGGAAATTTGCTCCGTTGAGCTTGTCCTTCTTAAGGACAGAACGCAGGGAGAAAAAGTTCGCATTCGATGTCATGGTTATCTACAACAGAAAATTTGCAGAAATAAATATCATATTCTTTAAAAATCATTTAATTAGGCCTTTAATTAAATGATGCTCCCACTGAATTCTATAATTCTTGTGGGACAAGATCCACATCATACTAACCCTTGAGTTAGCTTTGGCTAATACGCCCAAGGCTTAGTATGATCGGTAGGTAACGATTACCAATTACATCTCTATGCAACTCTTGTTTATAGAATCAATATCCGCATTTATATTAAAACTCGAGTTAGCTTTGGCTAATACGCCCGAGAGTTAATATAGATGTGATTTTGACCTATCCTTTCCAACCGTTGGAAGAATGCCTATAGCTGACTCGATCCAACCGAGTAACTAGGAATACTCAATCTAATTGAGTTTATATTCACCCATGCGTTGATAGGCGGGACCAAGATTGTCCCTCCGTACCCTACCAAGATAATATGTATTGCTCTGCTTTGGCATATTCAACAATACATGTGATCGAGGTAGTGATAGGTATCACGACACGGTTAGGCATTTAGAGTTGGTTTGATCTAGATCTAATCTAATCGAGAAGGATGCATCTTGTGAATGACTTAGATCTAATCTAATCGCAAGGGTGCATCATGTGCACGACTTAGATCTAATCTAATCGTTAAGGCACTAATTAATTAATTAATTAATTATTAAACATGCATCAGATACATAACAATTAATTAATTAATCTATTTGTGATTTAGTCATGACCCTACTATGTAATGCCCGAAAATTCTCAAACTTGCATTAGAATTATTCTATGATTTTTCTGGAATTTTTAGATATTTTTCCAGAATTTTCTGAGTAGCGGAAGTAGCAAAAGTAATTAGATAAGCAAAATGGTTTAAGCGGGAATCGAACCCGGGACCTCTCGGGTCCGCTAAACCTTTAGTTAGCCTTAGTAACCGGTGAACCCAGCAGGGCCGTGCTGAAAGAAAGAGGAACAAATTATATTTATATTAGAGTTGGGTTCAATAATCCGCTTAATATAAATTAAGAACTTAAGTAGGTTTTGGTTTATTTTGGGTTCGGCAACTTCTCAACCCTCACCACCGAGACCTCACCGCCGCCTCTTCCCTCTTCTTCCTCTCTCGGCACACCAAGCCCCAAGGGCTCTAGGAGCACTTTCCGGCGAGATCTTCGATACGAGGACGTTCCCCTCCGCGAGAAGAACGCGTGGACGCGAACGAATCGTCGAGAGGTCGTCTCCACCGGAATTTCTAGCGATTAGATTTGTAAGAAATCTAGCACACAAGGTAAGAAACCCCTCACCTGCAGTATAATAGCTACCGTGTGATTTTTCTGTGCATTAGTTTAGTTATATGCGTATGTTTTCGACACATAGGGTGTATTTAACCCTCCTCGCAGGTTTAGGGATTTAGTGAGTACCTTTAGATGGGCCGGACACATCTTTTCTCCTTCAGTTGGAGGTTTAGATGCTGTTGGGTGCCTAAAGGTAGTCTCCCTAATAGAGAGGGGAGTTAAAGCGCACTAGGTGTTCGATTAAATAACCAGCTTAGAAAAGAATGCAACTTAGGCATTTTTATTAGCACGGTTGAATGCATTAGAAGCATCTAAATTAGTAAATCAGTTTATTCTAGCTTATATGGGACTACGGTCCAATGGGTGGGCTCCCACAGTCGCCTCTAGGTTCAGACAACCTAGCTCTAGGTTCAGATAACCTAGAAAGAGCAAGATAAGCAATTTAGCTATTTTCAGTTGGCACTGTACTGGATTAGATATCCATTGGGCTGGGCTCCCATAGTCGGTCCCTAGGTTTAGATAACCTAGTAGCTCTACTAAATTCGGGACTTGCAACCCCGGGTCTAGTTAGAGATGCGCGCATAGCACGTACAGTTGCCGGGCCCCTCAGCGACATGTTTAGTATTTTCACTTATTATATGTATACGGTTTTCAACTTTTCACAAATTAGTTCGTGAATTCAGTACAGTTCTAGCAGTAGCTCAGTATTAGCGTAGCTCAGTTCTTAGTATCAGCTTAGTTTTTCCCTGTGAATATGCATGATGACTTTATGTTCAGCTTTAGATATGCCATGATTGTATGCTTATATGCCATGCCATGCTTAGTTTATTCAGTATATCCAGCATATGTTTTAAACAGCATGATTTAAAATCATATTTGCATCGTTGTATGTTTTGTGAGGTAGATGGTTTCTTACTAAGCTTTTTAGCTTATAGATACTACTTTTCTTATACTGCAGATAAAGGTAAAGGAAAAGTGGATCAGTAGCGGAGGCTGGAGGGTAATGCTATTAAGATGTGTGTGGGCAGGAGTTGGAATAAAGATCTTTGGGATCTAAACAGTTTTACTTCAGTATTAGCACGTTGCGTTTTTAGTTTTCATTATTCAGTTTTGATTGTTAAGTGTTATGAGATAGTAAACCATGCACTATATAGTATGCCAGGTTTAGAATGTTAGTAGTTTTATATTAGTGTGATTTGCATTGGTTTAGAGTTGTTGTGTGAGGTTTTGCACGCCAGTGCTGAAATCGATTCCGGCGAATCAACTCGATCGGTCTGGACCGATCGGGCCTCGATGCATCGATCGCCACCGACCGATCCAGACAGATAAGATATCAGATCTCCTCGGATCGGCCACCGACCCACCCAGCAAGACGATGAGCGTTCGAGAGTTTCAGTGCGGATCGGTCACCGACCGATCAGACATACTGGATCGGCGCCGACCGATCGACCACACTGGATCGGTCTGCCGACCGATCCAGTTGGGAACCGAACGACCGCAACTCCGATAGATCTGTGGATCGATCGGCAGGTCTGTAGGTAGTTGGGAAGTTTAGTTTCTAATCCCTAGCTCAGTTGGGATGTTCAGTTTCCCCTCCTTAGCATGTGTACACCAGCAAAGAAGGTCTTTAGACCTTTCTTATTAGTTGTATCCGTCCTTAGTAGAGTAAAATTTTAATTAACCCAGCTTTCCGCACAGTATAGTTTAGCATAAATTGTAGCGACCGGCCTTACAGCCAGTACCCAGAAGGTGGGCCGTTACATACTACGATCTTCTCAAGCCAATGAGAAGATCGAATGGTCAACCTAGGGTCAACAGCTTCTCCAAGCTCCTCCCTTTGACCACCTTGTGTTGCTCGTGCCCGCCTCGGAACTCCGTCTCATGTGGACCCTCCACCGCTCCAATTTGTACATTACAATTTGAAACTCGAGTTACATTCGAGTCTAAATCTAATTTACAACCAGAATAAGAGAAAGGCACGACGCGCAGGCCGTGAAAAAAATAAAAATACAGCACACACAATCATATGACGGCACGCAGGCCGTATTATGAATTACAACACAAATCCAATCTTATTGGGTATTTTGGGCCATGACTATCACAAATTATTATATAATTCAAAATTATATATTTTTCATAATTTTTCTGTAATTTTAAAAATAATTTTTACAATTTTTATGAGTAAAATTTCTCGGCGGTCCCGTTTAGCGGTTTCGGGCGCAATCGCGGAACGGATCCCCTTGCGGGGCCCAGGGGCAGCGCCCCTACCCGCGATCTAACCATCGCGAGGGTTCCTTTGCGATCCAACAACGCCTAAACCCGCTGTCCCAAAACGATTTGGGTCGAGACATTGCCGTTTCGGAAAAATCTTCCTGGCGGGTTCGTTTTTAGTGATTTCGGGTGCAATCGCGAAGCAAATTCCCTTGCGGGGTTAGGGGCAATGCCCCTACCCATGATCTAACCATCGTGAGTTGCTCCTTTGCGATCTAATGGCACCCAACCCCGCTGTCCCAAACGGATTTGGGGCAAAACGAAGCCGTTTAAAAGAAAACTTTCCGGTAGCCGAAGCCTACAAGTGCCGAGACACTTGTGCTTCGCTTCTACGGAAAAATTACTCATAAAAACTCTAAAATCTCAATTTTTACAGAAAATCACAGAAGGTATATTTTTCATAAAAATACAATCAAGTTAATATCATCAAAATGTTGGGTTATTTGGGCCGCGAAAACCGCTTTTTCGCGTCGCGGAAACCCCGAGTCACCCAAAGCCATGGATCTCGTGCAAAGATTCGTAAACAAAATTTTTCGAAAAACCTTTTTCTTGTACGAGTTTGTAAAAACTTTAGATCTACACTAAAGTTAAGATCATTACCCTTGTAGCGAAGCCCTTCGCGTTCCCGCTTGTCCAAGATGTCGCCGGATCTCTAGTTGTCAAAGTAGACAACCTCTATATGTATCCACACGGACACAATTAGAAGGAGATGACCAAAACACAAGGTGTGCTAGCACCAATGGAGTGTTCGGCCAAGGAATGGGAGAAGGAGAAGAGAGAGCACCCAAGGGAGAAGAAGAGTGAATGAAATCAATGAAAGGAAATTCAAACAACCCCTTAGCCATCAAGTGGCCGGCCACTCTAGGAGGTGTAACCCCCACATTAATTCCAATTAACGTGGAGACCATTAAGAGTTGTAACCCCCATGAGGTGGCACTCTAGGATGATGTGGATCAACACTATTGGTCCACATCTTGCCACCTCACTAAATGACATGGCAACAAGTGTAACCTCCTCATTTAATGTGGGCCGGCCACATTAAATGCTATAGAGGCTTGTAACCTCCATGAGGTGGCACACATTGATGATGTGGAACAATCCTATTGGTCCACATCTTGCCAACTCACTAGTGATGTGGCAAAAAGTCAAGTCAAACATGACTTTTTCTCTTCCTCTCAAATCAAGTCAAACTTGATCAAATCTCTCTCATGGTTGATCTAATCCAACCATATGATTCAAGCCAACTTAATATAATGAATCTAATTCATTAAATTAAGTTGATTTAATGAGTCATAATCTAAATTAGACTCATTGAATACATGAATCAACTTGAGTCCAACTCAATTAGCCCAATTTGGATTACTCTTAATCCAATATGATTCATCAAATGAATCTAATCCTCTTGGTTCATCATATGAACCAAATCTCCATCTAATTGTCCTTAGTGTGTGACCCTATAGGTTCTTGTAACATTGGCAATGCCCTAAACCCATTTAGGAGCATAAGTAATGAGCGGTATCTAGCAACACATCATTACTACCCAAGTTACAAGAATGTCGAGATCCGACATCACCTTGTGACTACCAATTGTGACTCCTCACAAAATATATGACATTGTCCTTCTATCCTAGACATCTAGATTGATCAATATGAGGCATAGACCGTGTCTTCCTCTAATCAATCTAAATCTTGAACTCCAAGTAGACTCACTCGATCAAATGAGCTCAACATCTCATGTTGACTCATTTGGGCATGGTCATGCACTTAGTGGTCCCACTCTATCAAGAATACCGATGTCGCTCCCGTCATATGGGAGGGATAGATCCCATCTACATCACTCACATCCCTCTACATAATTCGTTATATACCCAGTAATCGCCTTTATAGTCCACCCAGTTACGGGTGACGTTTGACGAAACCAAAGTACATAACTCCTTATGTAGGGATCCATGGTGACTTCAGGTCAAAGGACTAATAGTCATACTAATAGCCACATGAGAAAGTATATGACACTCATATAACGATCCATGATACTTTCTCATGGCGGGTCATTCAGTATACATTCTCTAATGCATACCCATGTGTCAGCTTGATATCTCTATATCCATGACTTGTGAGATCAAGTCATCGAGCTGACCTACATGCTATTCTTATTGTATTAACATTGTCCCTGAATGTTAATACTCGACTAGGAATGATTTAGAGTAGTGTTCCCTATATCATCTCACTATCGATTCAACCAATCGATTGATATAGGTAAAAACCTTCTACTCTAGGACGTTACTATACTTATTTGATCTGGCACTAATATAAATAAGCCTAATAACCAAAAACCAAATGCCTTAATATATATACATGAATATGATATACATGAGTCCATACAATCATCAAATGATTGGCTCTAGGGCTCTAACTAACAGTTCAAGTAGCCAAAGTCGATGCATACCCGCCATTTGTTGTCCGACTTAGAGACCAATACGACATTAGCGAGCTAGTTCCAGCTAGCTTGGGAACTAAACTTCCCGAATGTGGCCGACCTCTAGTAATTTCTCTATTTCTACCCGGATGATCAGGTTTTGCTTCGCGCTGAAGTCCCTTTTCCTCTGCTTCACGGACCGGGTGTCCGGTTGGATATGAAGCTGGTGCTGGGCGACGCTCGGTGAGATTCCGGGGAGATCATGGGTTGACCAGGCGAACACGTCATGATTCCACCTAAGACAGACATACTATCCTTCTTTTTTCTCTTTCTCTCTCTCTCTCTCTCCAGGTTGGCTGCAATGAAGGTGGTCGCTTCCGACCTGCTTGGGTGAATATGGATTTCTTCCTTTTCTTCATAAACCATTGTGGGGGGCTTCTCAATGATGACGTTCACCTATAAGCGTGAGTTTTTCCGTGCGGTCTTTGCTTCTGATCTGACCATCTCGACGTAGCCTCGCCGAGCGACCAATTGGTCACCTTTGACTTCTCCCACCTTGTCGTCCACTGAGAACTTAATCTCCCGACAATAGGTGGACACTACCGCCTTGAACTCGTTGAGGGCCGGTCGGCCTAATATAATGTTGTAGGCCGACGGTGCGTCTATCACAATGAAGTTTGTGATCCTTGTCCTCTTCAGGAGCTCCTCGCCGAGTGAGATGGCTAGCCTGATCTGACCGATGACAACACTTTGTTGCCCGTGAAATCGTAGAGTGGGGTTGTCATCGGCAGCAACTCGCTCTAATCGATTTGCAACTGATCTAATGCCTTCTTGTATATGATGTTCATTGAACTCCCTGTATCAACAAAAATTCGATGGATTGTATAATTGACAATTACTGCTTGGATGATCAGAGCATCGTCATGAGGAATTTCCACTCCTTCTAAATCTCTGGGCCGAAACTGATCTCGGGTCCTTCAACTCTCTCCCTGCTGCAGCCAACAATGTGGATCTTGAGCCACTGAGTATGCGACTTCCTTGCTCAATTAGAATCTCCGCTGGTCGGCCCTCCGACAATCATTCCTATCTCTCCCTGAGCAGTGTTACTCCGGTTCTCTTCCTCCCATGTCGACGGTTTGCTCTGCTCAGTAAAGACTCAAGTGAGACTTTGATTACTCTCATGCTGAAGCCGATGGTGGCATGGTTCGGCTGTTGTTCTTCCTTCTTCTCTTCAGACGGTTGATCGACGCCTTTGTCGCCGATCAGGTGATGGGGATCGATGACGATATCCTCGCGAGGGTGGCCTGCTAGCTGCCAGGTCATTGCAGTCCCGGGTGTTGTGCGTCGCCAACTGGTGAAAGGAGCAGAACATCGGCGTCCACATCTTGCCTTTTGCAACCTTTGGACGAGTGACCGCTACATGCTGCATGACATGTGTCCTGGGCTCGTGTGGCGGGGCTCCTGATCGAGGCCCCTTGGGGTGCTGATGACTGCTCTGCTGTCGTCGTTTAGATGCTCCTACGGTCTAGGCGGATTGTTAGAGTGTATACTAAAAGACTAGCTTTTGTAAATGATCCTATCCGAGCGCTGAGTCGACGGACGCTGGGGACGTGGCACGCTCCGTTGTCTCTGAATGGTGGTGTAGCTATCCGACGAACCTGCAAAGATGCCGAGCCGGGAGGGGTTTCCCGGCGACGGTCCTCCGACGCTCAAGTCAGGCAACGAGAGAGGCAGCGTAATGAGGCTACAGTAGAGATGTGTGCATACCTTCGTCGACGTCTGGGGGTCCTTATATAGGACCCCGAGGAAATGCGGGCACACTTCCTAATGCGTGCACGCTTCCCTAAACATATCTTAACGAGTCTGTGTCAAAAAAATACCTCTAGCGCCATTCCGCAATCGTCCGAGCATATCCCGGATGTGACGGTGGAAGCTTCCACCGTATGATCTTGTGTACGGCTCGGCCGCCAACTTTGCTGCTTGTCGGCGACATGCGTCTCGAGGATGATGTTATCCCCTGTCTCCTTTATCCTATTGCTTCCCTTGTCTGTTCTAGGGCTGAGCGGGTCGGCCGCTCGGTAGGCATATAACTCCTGCCTCAGTCGTATGCTCGGATGAGACTGCTCCCGCCTGTGTTGCCTTGTGTACCGGCCGAACGGACTGCCCGTTCGGCCTATGATACCTTTTTACCTTGAGCATCAGAAACCCGACCCCCAGTCGGGTTGTCTTCCTTCGGTTCGGGAGATTCATGGCCGGTCGGTCTGCATCGCCCGGTCGTCCAGCCCGCTTCACTCGGTCGTTCAACCCGCTTCATCCGGTCGGCCGGTTGGCCGATCTCAAGGTTGAATATCTTGACCTTTGACCTCCACGTGCCGTTGACCCTCCGCCAATGAGGATCCCCTGTCTTTATCACCGGATCACATGCCTCCCCTTCAAGTCTAGTCGAAGGAGGCTCTAAGTCCGACTGACTGGACTATGAATTTGGTCGAGCGACATTCATTTTGCCGCTCCTGAAAGTGTATTTCCGACCGGCTTTAGGAAGCCCCTTCGGCCGCACGGCGAGTTGATGGCTATGCCTTGGTAGTTTTGATCTCCATTCGCTGCTTGTTGCACAACTGTTTCGGGAACGGTCGGCATCGTCGGGTCTCATCGGAATTCGTGCCAATCCTCATTAAGCGGCCCACGCGCGAGTAATGGCGCTCATTAAATGCCGCCCAATCACTGATTGCCACCAGGCAAGTCCGCCGTCATCGTACGGCGAGGGCACCAGCTTTGATTGGATAGGCGTTGGTTCAAATCTGACGGCCCGATGCTAAAGTGTGTTTCGATGACCTGGATCGGACGGATGTGGTGGACTGAGCCCGAGGTTTATGAAGCGCCGACGCTGACCCTCCTTCCATCGTTCTTGCCTTCGCGTTTTCGGTGATTCCTCTCGCGACCATCTTCCCGACGCTCGCTTGCCTCGGTGTTCCGACGAACTTTCGACCTTCTCCTTCACGCTTTGCTCTCAGTAAGCCTTCTCCTATCTCTATTTTCTTCTGTTTTCTCCCCTCAGGTAGTCTTTGCATTCAGTCAGTGTAGTTTCAGTCTCCTCCGTCAACCCTTTCATTTTCCTTTCCTCGGTTTTTCCTTCCTCGCTACTGTTCCGGCGATGGCTAGCACCTCGCAGCCTTCTGATCCTCCTCCTAGCCTGTGGTATATGACCCTGGTTAGCCGGTTCAACGAGACTGACGCGAGACGCTTTCTTAACAAATTTGAACTGCCTTCTGACCATAGACTAGTTTTAGCCACCTCTTCCGATCGACCCCATAATCCGCCGATCGACACTGTTTGCTTCTTCCGCGACCAATTTGTGGCCGGTCTGCGCTTCCCTCTACACTCTTTTATCCGGGAGGTTTGTAATTATTTCCGCATCCCGCTCGGCCAGCTTGTCCCCAACTCTTTTATGTTACTGTGCGGCGTGGTAATCCTTTTCAAGCTGCACGGCATTCCCTTAGTCCCCCGAATATTCCATTACTTTTACTATCCCAAACAGTCCGAGTGGGGTACTTTCCTCTTCCAGTCACGAATCGACCTCGTCTTCTTCGATAAGATGCCGACCTCGAATAAGCACTGGAAGGAAAATTATTTTTTCCTTCGCTTTCCCGAACTGCCATCCTTTCGCACCCAGTGGCAGACCACCGTGCCGAGCCAGCTTAACTTCGGTAAATACAAGAGCCAGTCAGATTATCTTCATGCAGCCAATCTACTGGCCGGCCAGAGGTTCAGTATCGATAAACTACTTCACGAGGGGGTATTGTACATATTTGGTTTGAGCTCGATCCGAACGAAGCTTCCGAGCAGCATGGGTAAGCACTTTCCCTGTCCTTTTTCCTTTTGGTCTAACTGATTTATTTTCCTATTGTGCAGCTGACATCATGTGGCGTGCCAAGGTTGCCGATCAGCTGAAGTTGAAGGCTGCCGAGATTGAGGCGATGGCAGCCAAGGAGATGGTCGATCGAGGCATTGCGCTGGTCGACTCGCATGAGGGTGAAAGCGGAGGAACTCCAACGGAGGCTCGAGAGTCTGCCGCTCAGGTCGCCGCAACTGGAGCGGCAGGGGATGATATCTCTTCGGCTGGTCAGCAGCCTACGTCAGAGGATGCGGAGCGGTCGGCCGGTGATTCCCCATTGATAGTACGCAAGTGACGCCGGACGGCCATTGTGCACGCTGAGCCGGTGATTGGGCCGGTCGACGCCCCCTTAGAGACAATCGACCCGCTACCCGCCGCGCATGAGGCCATTTCGTCTGATCAGACTCCTTCCCAGATCGACCAGCTAGCAGCTTCGACTGGAGCGCCACCCATTAGTTCTGTGCCCCAGGTCCGCCTTCGGCTCATGCGCTCGGACATTATTTCTGCACCGCTCGGCGAGTCATCCAGCCGAGCCTTTCTTCCCAATCCGATCCAAGCGGTCGCCGGATGATCCAGTTCGTCCTCCGTCTTCCCACCGAGGAATTTCTTTTGGCGACGGACCTATTGCTCCCGAGCATCAAGTTACCATCCGAGGGCCGCTCGCCAAGATGTGGGAGGATGCGAGGGCTCGAGTTGCTCTGATGACTCCCGGTCAGCAATCAGACAACCATATGCAGCAAGCTACCGGGGTATGTTTCTTAATATGCTATTATGACGACTTCACCAGGTTCCTGACATTATCCCCTCCGAACGTAGCAATGGGTAGAGAACATTGCGGTCAGCAATCGTCTGGCCGAACTGGAGGATGAGTTGAAGAAACTCCAAATTTCTAGAGGGGCGCTGGCTGAAAGGCCCTCGTATGCTACGCTTAGGTCCGAGCTGACCCGGGTAGAAAAACTGCTAGCGGCCGAGCGGCACAAGTCTTCCGGCCTGGAAACCAGGGTGGCTGGACTCGAAAACCAAGTCAAGTCCCATGACCACCAGATCACTGTGGCCACCAACAGAAAAAAAAATAGGGACGTTGCTGATCTGGACGCGATGAAGGTGCAGGTCTGAGCGCTGGATCAACGTGTTACAGAATTGACCGACCTGCTATCTGCTGAGAAAGAGAGTCGGTCTGCCACTGAAGCTAAACTGCAGGCAGATAAGCAAGATCTCCAAGGAGCTCTCGACTCCTCCCGAGCGGCACTTAAGGAATACCAGGACGGAGAAGCTGACCGCTTCCAGGCGATGAAACAGAACTACCTCCGATCGGACACATTTGGTGACAAGCTCAGCGATCGGCTAGTTCTGTCCTTCGAAGGGGCCATTCGAGCGACCACTGTCTACCTGAAGGCCAAGGGCCATCTCCCTGAGGAGACCTCTATTCCTCCTCGAGATATGGCCGGCCTGCTGGAAGCTCTACCGGAGTCCATCTTTGAGCCCATAGAGTGAGGAGCGTTTATGATTTCCTTCAGCGTCTTTTTTGTAACCCTTCCGATCGGCTCTGAGGGCCTGAATTTCAATGGATATGCTATCTTTCTATTAGCCTACTCTGTCAATACTTGTGTCTTCCGCTCGGAGCGCGAATTACTGTCGTCCGCGACTTCCCCTTTTTCTTCTCGTTAACCGCTTCTCGTCTTGCCTTCCTAGTTTTCCGACGAAATTTTTCACGAAGTATTTTCGCTAACTGGGCCGCTCGTCTAAACACACCCACCTTTTTAAATGGCGTTCCCGTTAGACTGTTCGTGAAGTACCTTTGGTAACTTGTCCGATCGGCCATTTACCTCACGGGTCGACCTTTTTATTATCTTTTTCCGGCCGGAGGGTTTATAGTCGTCGGTCCGACTCTAGAGTTTAACGTCGCCGCTCGACGGTCTTCAAACCGGGGGGTTTATAGTCGCCGGTCCGACTCTAGAGTTTAATGTCGCCGCTCGACGATCTTCAAGCCGGGGGGTTTATAGTCGCCGGTCCGACTCTAGAGTTTAACGTCGCCGCTCGGTCACAATGTAACCCAGGAAGCACCCTCCTCTTGCTCCGAACAGGCACTTCTGAGGGTTGAGTTTGACGCCATACCTTCTCAATGTTTGGAAGGTCTCCTCCATGTCCGCGTAGAGATCGGCCGCCCGGAAGGACTTGATAAGTATGTCGTCCACGTAAACTTCCAAGTTGCGTCCGATCTGCTCCCTAAAGACCTTGTTCATCAGACGCTGGTAGGTGGCTCCCGCGTTCTTCAATCCGAACGACATTACATTGTAGCAGTAGGTGTCGTCCGCCGTGACAAAGCTGTCCTTCTCTTGGTCTTGTCGGGCGAGCGGCACTTGGTGGTAGCCTTGGTATGCATCCAGCATGCATATCAGCTCGCACCTGGCCGTGGAGTCCACCAGTTGGTCGATCCGGGGCAGGGGGTAGAAGTCCTTCGGGCATGCCTTGTTCAAGTCCCGGAAGTCGATGCAGACTCTCCACTTGTTGCCTGGCTTGGAGACCAGAACCACATTGGCGAGCCAACTCGGGAATTGTACTTCCCTTATGTGCCGACCTCTAGAGGCTTTTCGACCTCCGCCCGGATGATTACATTTTGCTCCGCGCTGAAGTCCCTCTTCCTTTGCTTCACCGGCCGAGCGTCCGGCCGGACATGAAGTTCATGTTGCGCTACGCTCGGCGAGACCCCAGGCAGCTCATGGGTCGACCAGGCGAAGACGTCGCAGTTTCACCGCAAGCACTTGATCAACTTCTCCTTCTGCTTCTCCTCCAGATCGGATGCTATGAATGTGGTGGCCTCCGATCGGGAAGGGTCAATCTGCACCTCCTCCTTTTCTTCATAAACTAAAGAAGGTGGCTTTTCAGTAATAGCATGTACCTCGACCCGCGGCACTTTCCGAGCGGACTTGGCTTCGGCTCGGACCATCTCTACGTAGCATCTTCGAGCGGCCAGCTGGTCTCCCCGCACCTCCCCTACTTGATCCTCCACCGGGAATTTGATCTTCTGGCAGAAGGTAGAGACGATCGCCCGGAACTCGTTGAGAGCCGGTCGCCCCAGGATGACGTTGTATGCAGAAGGATCATCCACCACGATGAAGGTGGTGGTCCTTGTCCTTCTAAGCGGCTCCTCGCCCAACGAGATAGCTAGTCGGACTTGGCCGACCGGAAAAACTTCGTTCCCCGTGAATCCGTAGAGGGGGGTCGTCATTGGCAGTAGTTCAGCTCGGTCAATTTGCAGTTGGTCGAAAGCCTTCTTGAATATTATGTTGACCGAGCTGCCTGTGTCAATGAAAATGCGGTGAATAGTATAATTGGCTATTACCGCTCGAATGATCAGGGCGTCATCGTGAGGGACTTCAACTGCTTGGAGGTCCCTGGGCCCGAAGCTAATCTCGGGTCCGCTCGCCCTTTCCTTGCTACAGCCGACCGCATGGATTGTCAACTGCCTTGCGTGTGCCTTTCTGACTCTGTTGGAATCTCCGCCGGTCGGGCCCCCGGCGATGAGGTTGATCTCTCCCCGAGATGCGTTGCCCCTATTTTCCTCCTCCCGAGCGGAAGGTCGAGGTCGTTCATTTGACGCTCGGTGGTGGGCTCCGTGCTGCTGACGGTGATGCCGCTCGGGGGATCGCCTTTCTGTCATTTGCACGAGGCTCCGTTGTCGATGTTGCCGATCTGGTGAAGGTGATCGGTGGCGATAACTCCTCGGTGCGGGATGAGCGATGGGGGGTAGGCTCCGACAGTTTCGGGTATTGTGTGTGGCCGACTGATGGAGTGAACAAAACATTGGGGTCCATACCTTCCCCTTGGGCTTGGGCCGATCAGCCGCGACCTGCTGGACGGTGTGCGACCGAGTGTGCTGGTGAGGACGGGCGGCTTCGGCTCGCGGTCCTCTGGGTGGCTGGTGACTGATGGGCTGCTTCCGCTCGGCGGGAGCTGGTTGGTCGCTCTGGGCTTCTTTTCTTCTCGCCGCTTGGGCTTCCTCCACATTGATGTATTCTTTGGCTTTATACAGCATGTGGTCGTAGTCCCGAGGTGGCTTCCGGATGAGCGATCGGAAGAAGTCACCGTCCACGAGCCCTTGCATGAACACGTTCACCATTGTTTCCGAGGTGACCGTTGGAATGTCCATGGCCACCTGGTTGAAGCGCTGAATGTATGCTCGGAGCGGCTCCCTAGCGCCTTGCTTGATGGCAAACAAGCTGACGCTTGTCTTCTCGTGGCGCCTACTGCTTGTGAAATGAAGGAGGAACGTCGTTCGGAATTCCTTGAAACTTGTGATGGAGCCGTCCGGCAGTCTTCGAAACCACCGATGCGCCGATCCCGAAAGCGTGGTGAGGAACACTCTGCATTTTACACCATCTGTGTACTAATGCAGAGTGGCGGTGCTGTCGAATTTACACAGGTGGTCGTCTGGGTCGGTTGTCCCATTGTACTCCCCGATCGCAGGGGGCACATAATGCCTCGGCAATGGATCGCGAAGAATGGCATCTGAGAACTCCCGGTTGGTCCGCTCGGGGGACGCGTCCGATCGGGGCGCCTTTCCTTTTCTGACGTCCCGGATGGGTGCTTCGTCCGATGAAGATCCCTTGTCTTGGTTAGCTTGCGCTACCTCCGAGGGCGTCTGGAACAGAGCCCGATGAAAAGGTATCGGGGCGGGCGGCGCCCCCATCTGAGTGTAGGCCGGCCCCTTGTTTTGCCTCCATATTGAGAGCTGCTCCTGCCTGTCTTCGGGCGGCGCTCGGCCCCCCGAGGCTGATGTCGCCTGCTGCGCTGCCCGCTCAGCCTGAGCTTTCTGTTGTTGCTCCACGATTTTTGCGGCTCGCGCTTGGACGAGTGCTTCGAGCTCCTCGGGAGAGAGCGTTACCAGAAGTTGACGTCCAGCTTCTTCCATCTCCTTGGCCCAGATTCAGGTGCGTTCCCACAGACGGCGCCAATTTGATCCTGTCCGAGCGCTGAGTCGACGGACGCTGGGGGCGTGACACGCTCCGCTGTCTCCGAATGGTGGTGTAGCTATCCGACGAACCTGCAAAGAAGCCGAGCCGGGAGGGGTTTCCCAGCGACGACCCTCCGACGCTCAAGTCAGGCAACGAGAGAGGCAACGTAATGAGGCTACAGTAGAGATGTGTGCATACCTTCGTCGACGTCTAGGGGTCCTTATATAGGACCCTGGGGAAACGTGAGCATGCTTCCTGATGCGTACACGCTTCCCTAAACATACCTTAACGAGCCTGTGTCAGAAAAGTACCTCTAGCGCCATTCCGCAATCGTCCGAGCATATCCCGGATGTGACGGTGGAAGCTTCCACCGTACGATCTTGTGTACAGCTCGGCCGCCAACTCTGCTGCTTGTCGACGGCAGGCGTCTCAAGGATGATGTTATCCCCTGTCTCCTTTGTCCTCTTGCTTCCCTTGTCTGTTCCAGGGCCGAGCGGGTTGGCCGCTCGGTAGGCATATAATTCCTGCCTCAGTCGTATGCTCGGATGAGACTGCTCCCGCCTGTGTTGCCTTATGTACCGGCCGAACGGACTGCCCGTTCGGCCTATGAGACCTTTTTACCTTGAGCATCGGAAACCCGACCCCCAGTCGGGTTGTCTTCCTTCGGTTCGGGAGATTCATGGCCGGTCGGTCTGCATCGCCCGGTCGTCCAGCCCGCTTCGCCCGGTCGTTCAGCTCGCTTCATCCGGTCGGCCGGTCGACCGATCTCAAGGTTGAATCTCTTGACCTTTGACCTTCACGTGCCATTGACCCTCCGCCAATGAGGATCCCCCGTCTTTATCACCGGATCAGTAAACATTTATTTTGAATAAAGAATCACATTGGTCAAATGTCTACATTTATATGTTTAGTGTAGTTGTTCAATTAATTTATATTGTAGATAACATGGTGTGTGGTGTCCCACACAAAGATCATGTTATCAGTTCCTTATAAATTATAAACAGTAGCTCATGACTAAGATGGATAGGAACAAACCATTGGAATAGTCATAGTGTAATTTGATATTAATTTATCTTGACTATAAAATTACACTAGTACACTCTGAGTGTATTGAGCAGGACCATTTGAGGTAGTTTCCTTTTATACTGACTCTTTAAAAGAACAAGATCTATGTTATTATGGAAGTGTGTGCTATTAATCATGATATAATAACAAGCACGTATGCTTAATATTTATTTCTTTAATTTATCAAAGGGTGCGATTTAGTTCGATAAATCAATAGGCCCGATCAGTTGGGAAATGATATTATTTATATGGTGTGTTGTTGATTATAGAATGAAATTGTGTCCTAGTAATCTAGGTTGATGATGCCCCCTTGAGCAGCTCATAAGGATTGTCATGTAAACCCTGTAGGTGGACTTAGTCCAACATGACGATAAGGTTGAGTGGTACTACTCTTGGAACTAGATATTAATTAAGTGAGTTGTCAGTAACTCATTTAATTAGTGAACATTCAATATCTTAAACACAGGGAGACTAACACACTCATGATAAGAAGGAGCCCAAAATATAATTTGGGATTGGTGTGGTAGTTCAATAATAGCTCTTTAGTGGTATGAGTTATTATTGATGAACTTGAGTTAGGTGTTCGGGGCGAACACGGGAAGCTCAAGTTCATCGGGAGACCATAATCAATTCCTCCTCTCGGTCCCTATTGTAGCCTCTTATATATAGTCTTATATCGACCCAAAGCCTAGCCTCTTAGCCTATGCTAGGGGCCGACCCCTATCCTTGCTTGGAGCCCAAGCAAGGGGTCGGCCAAGTCAAGCTTGGAGCTAAGGCTAGGGTCGACCAAGCCTTGCTTGGTGCCTAAGCAAGGGGCCGACAAAGTATGAAAAGGGAAGAGGGTTTTTATTAAAAATAAAATTTTGATAAAATCTTTCCTTTTATGTTTTTATTCACATGGTTTTAAAATAGAGTTTTAAATTTTAAAATCTTTCCTTTTATAGATTTTTTACAAATGATTAAAAGAAAGATTGTAAATCTTTCCTTATTTGTAGTTATCTATAATATGAAAGGAATATTTTAATTTTTTGACAAAACTTTCTTTTTTTTGTAACCATGATATAAAAGGAGTTTTTTTTAAGATCTTATCTTTTATAGATATCCATAAAAGGATTTAAAAGAGAGAGATTTTAATTTATAAAATATCCTTTTATAGCCAACCACAAGAGGGATTTATAAAAGAGAAATTTTAATTTTTGTTTAAAATCTTTCCTTGATTGTTTAAACATATGGTGGCCGACCATAGAGAGGAATAAAAGGAAGTTTTATTTTTGTTATAAAACTTTCCTTTTTTGGATTCACCAAGGAATATAAAAAAGGGGGAGAGAGTGTCTTCATGAGATACACAACTTATTTTATTGTTCCTCTCCTCCATCCTTGGTGGCCGGCCCTACCTCTTCTCTTTCTCTTCTTTATTGTGGCCGGCGGCATAATCTCTTGTGGAGCTCTTGGTGGCCGATAGCTTGGAGGTGAAGAAGTAGAGAAAGGAGACATTGTTTTCTAGCATTCCTTAGAGCATTGTGGTGGTGGCTGAAACTTGGAAGCAAAGAAGGCTTTGGTGGTTTTCTTCTTGGTAGATCGTCATCCACACGACGTCCAAGAAAAGAAGGGGAATACAATAGAAGATCAAGAGGTTGTTGCTTACAAAGAAAGATATAACTAGTAGTTTTATTCCGCATCATACTAGTTTTCTTTGTATGGATTTTGAAATACCAAACACAAGAGGCTAATGATTCTAGGTTTCGAATTTATGATTCAAGTTTATGTTAAGTTTTGTTTGCGATTCCAAATTTAATTTCTAAATAACACAATAGGTTGTTAGGAATGGTTCAGGAGTTGTACAAAATTTTTGTACAGGGGAACCAGTACGATATTCCGAGTAGCAACCAACAATGTCTCCTTCATTGCCGCTTTGGCTTCTTCCACGTTGATGTATTCGTTGACCTTCTTTTGTAGGTGGCCAAAGTCCCTCGGCGGTCACCGAATGAGCGACCGGAAGAACTCTCCTTCAGTGAGTCCTTGGGTGAAGGTGTTCACCAACACGTCCGAGGAGACCACTGGGATGTCCATCACCACTTGATTGAAGCGCTGGATATAGTCTCTCAGTGCCTCTCAGGGCCCCTGCTTCGGCGAGAATAGATTCACACTTATTTTATGGTGTCGGCGACTGTTAGGGAAGTGATGCAGGAAGGCCGCTCGAAAGTCTTTGAAGCTGTGGATCGAGCTGCTGGGTAATCGTTTAAACCAACATTGCACTGATCCAACTAGCGTGGTGAGGAAGACTTGACATTTCACCCCATCCGTGTATTGGTGAAGTGTGGCTGCGTTATTAAACTTGGCCAAATGGTTATCAGGGTCGGTCGTTCCATTATATTCCCCGATCACCAATGGGGTCTAATGCTTCGGCAGAAAGTCATTTAGAATCCCTTTCAAAAACTACTGCTTGACTCGCTCAGGTGAATCATCTTCTCTGAGTGCCTTCCTTTTCCTTGTGTCTTAAGCAGGTGCCTTATCCGAGGAAGATCCCCGATCTCTATTCACTCGACCCCTTTCTTCTGCTGAAGTCTATAACAAAGCTCGGTGGTATGAGATCGACGTATTAGGGCCTTCCCCATAGGTGTCGATCAACTTTTTTGTTTGATTCCCGAGTGGAAATTTGTTCCGCTCGATCTCCTCGTTCATCTTGGCGACTTGTTGCTAAGGCTGCAGGCTCTTATGCTTGGCGTTCGACCAATGTCTGTTGGCGCTCGACAAGTGCCTAATGTTGCTGTTACTCTACTATCTTTGTCACTCGAGCTTGTATCAACGTGTTGAGCTCCTCTTGCGTTAGCGTCACCATTGTGAATCGTTCAACATCTTCCATTTTCTCGTTCGGATGCAGGTTATTTTTCCACAAACAACGCAAAAATGTTCCTGTCCGAAAGTGTGAAACTGGAAAGTCGGGGATGTGGTGACTGCTAACTGGATGAAGACCTCGCTCCTCTCTACAAAATAAAACCAAACCAGGGAAGGGATTCCTGACGTTGGCCCTCCGACACTCAAGTTAGAAACAAAAGAAGAAGAGAGTGAAAATATTAGGGACAAAGATTCATCTTGCCTTTCTTTATACCTATCATACTCTTTTATACCTGTCTTAGTGACATTTTATATTCTCTTGTTTAATGATATTAATTTATAGATAGAAGACATCTTTGTCTTGGCTTCTCCGCATTCAATGATGGATGGAGTGTTCTTTTTTGTTTTCTCCTTCCCTTATTAAGTATATGTTTTTTTCTCTTTTATTATATCGGTTCATTGTTCATTGTCAATGATATATCCTGAGCCGGACAGATGCCTTGCTCGGCCCGCTCTCCTACCAATCGGCCTATGTATCCCCCTCTCGCTCAGGCGACGCGGTTGAGCCACGTTGATCGTCTTGACTTTGACCTCCACCGTGGTCGTTTACCCATGCCAAGTGGGCTCCTCACTGTTGCATCAACATGTATATGTCAAAGTAATAGAATATTTCCTAATAGGTTGTTATGATTCTCTATTAATGTTGTCTCTTAAAGGGAATCCAGCCGGTTCTGGGGTCGATCGACTGTACACTAGAAGTCATGCTCATGTGTGGGGAACTGGACTCCGGATGTCCGACTAGCTCTGGGGCTTCGTGGATGTAAGTTGAGGATCATGCCTATGAGTGGAAAGCAGAGTCTTAGAGGTCTGACTGGCTTTGGGGCCAGACAAATCTAAATTGAGAGCCTTGCATTTGGAGAAATGGGAAGCTAGACCCTGTAAGTCCGACTGACTCAGGGGCAGCTAGGTTTTATGTCGGGGATTTGACATTCGTTCGGATAAAATGCCCGGTCGAACTTTATATTGGGGATTCATCTTGTACTCAATTGCTACATTTGAATAAAGAGTCTAGTCAAGCCGCGCGATGTGCCTAGCATGTCCGATCAATCCTTTTATCCGATCGACTATAGCTCTTAGCGATAACACTTGACTTATTTCGATATGACACTAATAAAACCTAACAATTGACCTCTTTTTAATTTTGACCGCATATATCCCAAATACTTTTTTTTTTTTTTACATCAAACGGGATCTCATCTTAGTCACCGTATCAGGTCTCTTATCTTCGTTTAAGGAATGAATGCAAACTCAGGACAGTTAAGATCAAGTGGTTTTCATAAACAACCTGGTTTAGCTTGCTCGATCATTCGATATGGCAACTCAAGTCATCGACCTTCTGCGTCTGACTTTTCATAACCTTGAAAAGTCAAACGGTATGCGTTTGATCACTCTGGGACAGGCCGACGACTGAGCCCTGATGTTCTAACTTCTAAGTCAAAAACCACAGCCTGCCATGCATTATGAGTGGTTCGATTCCATGGCCCTACCTTGCGATGGAGATGTGCGCTAGGGTTGACTTTATTTAATCTCAGCACTTGACTTTGTTTGCAGGACATAAAGCAGCAGCCGCCAATTGCAAACAGGACGAGTGGGAGAGGGTGGGTGGAGAGTGGCTCTGAAGTCAAACTCAGAGAAGATAACAAATGCACTATCCACCCTTTCACCTCTATAGTAAACAGAACAAGTATAAGACGAGGCTATACCACTGCCGGCTTTAAATGCTCTCCTTCTCTTCTCCTTCTACTCGAGTTATTGGACCAAAGCCATGGCGGAGGATCGCCTCCCATCTATCAACGCCTGCATCGAGAACGACGCCCTCGCCGGCGCAGCAGGGTTGCCCCTCCTCTCCGGCCCATCCTCCTCCGTCGCCTTCTCCCCGCTCGGTTTCCTCTCCTCCTCCCCCTTCCTTCTCCCGCTCCCCCTCGCTGGCGGCCCGCCGCTCCGCCTCCGTGACCCTCCCTCCCTGCGGATCGGGAAGAAGCGCAAGCCGCGGGCGTGCAAGCGCTGGCCGACCGCCTACATCGCCGCCGACCCGGCCAACTTCCGCCAGATGGTCCAGCAGGTGACTGGAGTCGATGCCCACGGAGGTGCGGAGGGGTCTCGGGCCCAGGATCCGCAGCTTCCCGCCGTCCAGGGGGGCGGCTTCGTTCCGACGCTGGACGTGCCGGCGTGCTTGCTGAACCGGCTCGAGCAGGATACTGCGACTGGACCGCCCGATCACGGCTGGGTTTTCTCGGACTTGGACCCGGTCCTCATCTGAGACCCGAATCCGCTTTGGGTATTTTATCGAACATTTGATGGGCATCGAACGGTTCTGAGTAATTTTAGTATTACAAGAGTAGCCGTGCAGTTTGTATGCCAGCTGTGTGAATGAATTTTCAAAAGAAAAAGAAAACACATATACACAAAAAAAGAAAAGAAATAGTGATGAGAATAAAAAAGCGAAATGAATAATTTTAAAATAAAATATGTAATAAACTCGTAATGTAAATTCCATGTTTGAAATTAGCGTTGTCGGGTCCAGTTCCGATCGGATGGAAATAAATATCTTTTATAAAAAACCCCAAACGATTCGAATCTAAACTTAGCTCAAGATCCTAAATTCGAACTCGCATAATTCAACCAACCCCCAAAAAAACTTTTTTTTTTATTATTTTAATATAATTCTTTATTTTTTATCCTAATATTTTATTATTATTATACTAACTTTCTATTATTTATTTATGTAAATAAAATATCATAATTTTTAAAATAAAAACTTTTAAAACCCCTAAACTCTAATTAAATTTTAATTTGATATTTTTATTGGATTGGCCTATGGCCTATGGGACTATGTCCAGAGGATCTGGCCCCCTATTTTTGACGCCCCTGCTCGAAATGTTCTTTTTAGCGGGAAAAAGAACGATAGTTCCGCAAATTCAATGCATAACATTTTTTGCCCAATGTTAATTAGTAATACTTTCTAGATTAAATTGTAAAACTATATATTTTCATCGCATTGCACCAAAGTAGCGGTGAGGAGGAAGGAAGAGGCGAAGCGCAGCGGGAGTGGAGCTATGTGGAAGAAAGGTTGGAAGAGGAAGACCGATGATGACTTCGTTGGCAAGCATGAAGCTCCCCACTCCAGGAAGTTCCCTAAGAGGGATTCCGACGAAGGCGGGGTGGTTGATGGCATCGCCGTGTGTCAGGTATGATCCTTCGCTGCTTAAAACCCTAGATGCCGTGATGTCCTGGATTTCTTTTTCTGATACATATGGTGACTGGCTTGGGTTCAACTTGTAGATTTCAAAGAATCGGAAGGTTTCGGTGCGGCAGTGGCAGGGGAAAGTCGTGGTTGACATCAGAGAGTTCTATGCGAAAGACGGCAAGGAATTGCCTGGGAAGAAAGGTCCGCTCTCTCGAACTCCCTGACTCGTTTCGTAGCTTTGCATTCTTGATTTATACGGAAGGATCTGAGTAGGTGATGGGCTCGCTACTGGATTTGCTCCCTCCCTCTTCTTAAGAATGGAATTTGAATCCCAAATCCATAATTTTGATGAATTCTTTCGTATAATTGACAAATAATACAAACTATAGGCTGTGAGGATAAGAGTTAGGAGTGAAGGAAACTTTTAATGAAAACGGTGATCCATCCCCCTCACTTTTCCTTCATCCTATGCGGTTTCTTACCCCTCCAACTTGAGAAATAAGGAGGGTGAAGAGATTCTCTTAAGTCATAAACTTGAATTTTACTCTTCAAGTAACTTTAAAGAAGTTTCTGTCAACATAAGAATATTATAGTCAATTTGAAAACATGTAATTGTTCCTCTTACAGTTTTACTTAAATGATATCCTCTTAATATTTTCCAAACAAATTAGCATTATTGGTAACCTATCAAATATAAGGCATGGAATGGTTAGCACACCATATCAAAACTGTCAGTACCTATCGGATTACATTGAGAAACAAGCTTGTAGATTGAGTTACATGCATATTGGTTAACCGACAGTAGAAGTTTTCGCCGTACGATCCGCCTGTTAGCTATGTCTCGTGTTAACGACATTATCTCCCAAAAGGATATCGAGAGATATGGCACTGGTCCCGTTGCTTGGCCGAGCGGGTTAGCCGCTCGGCCGGGGCTCCTTTGCGCTGTCGGCCTCAGCTGCTCTTCCTTGCGATGATTGGGACAAGCTCTTTGGTCTCCTCAACGTCCGACCGTTCCGCATTGAGCGTCTGGTTGTCTTACCGTATTATCCCGAGCTGGACGGGTGGTCAGCTTGGACAAGTCTCTTGCCGATCTGACACTAATTGCCCCGACCGACCTTACTAAGGTCCTTCGCTTGGCCACCGTAGGCTAGCCTTTTAACACCATGGCGCTGGCCACCTTGATTTTGACTCCACATCGGCAGTTGATCCGTGCCGGGCGGACCCCCCTTTATAGCTGCATCACAAGTTTCCCTCTAAGTCTAGTCGAAGGAGGCTGTAGGTCCGACTGACTGGACCAGTAGAGTTTTCGGTGGTTGTATGTTCGATTGGACCATATACGCTCCCGACTTTCTAATCGGAACAAATGTCTACGCCATTCGGCTTTATTTCATGCTGGGTTTGTAGCTGCCGCTTGGATCATACCTCTTAAGGCATATAGTGAATCGGCCTCTCGGTTGTGTGATAATCCACTCTCCGTGCCGAATGGGACGATGGGCGACAGCACTTAGCGAAATTTCTCCTTTCCCCGCGCTCTCTCGGATGAGCGCCCTTTCATAGTAGTTGACGTCATCCAAATTTCTTGAAGACCGTGCAAATCTTGGATCATTATGGCCGAGCACACGACCATATCTTTTAATTAAGCCTCATTAATGTCTTCCGATAGCTGAACGCCACGTGTCCCACTTTTTGCCGCCGCACGTTTGATGTGATAGGCGGATATCCGCTGGGGATGTGATAGGCGCCTTTTCAAATTCTCCGGCCGGATCTTCTCCTGGTTTTTCGAACCTTGGATCGGATGGCTCAGGCGATCGGACGCGAGGTTTATAGACCTTACTTCGCGTCGCCGTCGTTTTGAGCCTTCTCTGCGACGCTTCATTCTTCTTCTTCTCCAACGATTGTTTCCTGTAAGCTAATCCGCTCTTTTGTTATTCGAATCTGTTCGTTGCTCCTTCTCGAATCCTTTATTTTCGATGACCAGTTCTTTGCAACCCCCCGTCCCTATCCCTGGGCTCTGGTATACTTCTACCGAGTTCAGGTTCGACGGGGACGACATCGAAATGCTGAAATCTGCCTACCACTTTCCATCTGATTACCAAGTTGTCATTACATCTGCTTATGACCGGTCACACGAACCACTAGCGGATTTTTTGTGTTTTTAAAGGATCAGTTTCCCGTCGGCCTTCGGTTCCTCGTTCATCCTTTCTTTTCCGTTGTTTGTAAATATTTCCATATTTCTCTTAATCAATTGGTGCCGAACTCCTTTAGATTGCCGTACGAGGTCATAGTTTTGTTCCGCCTGCACGGCATTTCCTTGACTTCTCGGCTCTTCCATTATTTTTATTACCCTAAATTATCCAAGCCGAGGACCTTCTTGTTCCAAGTTTGAGTGGGCTTGATCTTTTTTGGTAAAATGTCATCTTCCAATAAGCATTGGAGGGATCACTACTTCTTTCTTCGTTTTCTTGAGTGGCCAGACTTCCCGACCGGCTGGCAGATAGAAGTGATGAATCCCCCATCGCTCGGGAAGTACAGAAGCCGATCGGAATTTCTCCAAGCAGCTTCCAGTTTGGCCGGTCAGAAGTATCATATTCACTGGTTGCTTTTGGAGGGCGTCATTTACGTGTTCGGCTTGAGCCCGATCCGCACGCGACTTCCGTCTAGCCTAGGTATGCTCTTTCTTCTCTTCATCCTTGAATCTAACTGATTTTGCTTTCTTTTTTACAGCTCGCATCATGTTAAGGGCGCGTCTGGCTGGTAAGAGCAAACTCACGGACGCGAAAATTAATGTCGCGGTTGTGGCTGAATTAGAGAGTCGAGGCCTATAGTCGGTCGGCTTTCACGAGGATCCACTTGGCGATCCCGAAGGAGCGGAAGCACTAGCCAGCGAGGGTGGAAGAAGTCAAACTGCGCTAGTGATGCAGCGGCCGCTACAGCGGACCTTCCTCCCAAACGACCCTCAATGTTGCCGATCGCGGTGGCTTCTGAGTCGGCCACATCCGGCGAACCCCTGCAACGACGCAAGAGGCGCCGCGCAGAAGCATCCTCCCGCTCTGCCACTTCCGCTCTATAGATTCCAGCCCAAGCTGGTTCACGACCATCCTCCGAGCGGGTCGAGACATCCACGCCTGCTCTTCTTGAGCAAGGAGCCGTAGCGCTCCACACCTCGCTGTCATCCGACCGGACTATTAGGACCTGTGGCGGTCGGCTAGAGGGGTGTTAATAGCCCTGCAAAATAAAATGAACCTTTCTCGGACGTTATAACTTAATTAAACACTTACATAAAAATTAAGAAAGTAAAATTAACAAGAAGAGACACGAAGGGTTTTACTTGGTTACAATCGGGGAGGTTGTTAATCCAAGGAAGTTGAAAAGCTCACTAAATTCTTCTTCAGGCGGAGAAACCTCTTTACAACAATTAAAGCACTCAAAAAGCAAAACTAGACAGAAGAAGTTGTTTACAAGTGTTCTGTTTTAGCTTCTGGAACCAGGACTGTATTTATAACCCTGGTCGGGGCGCCTGGAGGGGAATAAAACTTTATCTTCGTCGTAACGGATCACGTTTGATGCAATCCAGATAACAATCAGGGTCCGGGCACCCGGAGTTTGGCGAGTTCGGGTGCTCAGACCAAGAAAGTCAACACCTTGTTGACTTTCGGTCTCGGTCTTCCGTTCCGGTTCCGCTCGCCTTGGTTCGGGTCTTCCGCTCCGGCTCTGCTTGCTTGGGTGATCTCGGCCATCCGGAATAGGGCTCATCCGAACCCAACTTCCGGCCTTCGAGCAAGCTTTTGCTCCAGCTTCTTGTCCTTCTGAAACGCCGCGCGCCGCCTTCTCATCCGCTAGCGTACTCTTCCGCAGCATTTCGTCCTTCGGACGCACCGAGCCCGTCAACTCTCTCCCGTGTCGTCCTTCTCGCTAGCTGCGCCTTTTGCTCGACTTTCTGTGCTCCTAAGTTCTTGCACACTTAGACACGGTTAAAAACCAAAAGGATCTAACCTGATTTGGTTGATCACATCAAAACTACCTTGGAGTACTAACAATCTCCCCTTTTTGATGTGAGCAAATCCAAGTTAAGTTAGGGTAAAACATAAACAAATAATTATAATTTTTGCAAAATTTTTTTTTTGCAAATAACAGTTATATAAAAAATGAAATTGCAAGTACAAAAATTTAAAAATTGTACTATCCTTCCCCTAGATCAATTTTCATTAATTCCCCTTTTGATCATATAACAAATGGGGTAAAAAATTTTACTTAACAATGATAAAAAGTCTAAGGGACATTAAAGTTTTAAAATTTAAGCATATTTAAGGCAGAAAAAAAAGATTTCATATAAATTTCATATAATGGAAAAAAAACCTTTAATATTTAGAATATTTTAACATGTCAAAATTTTCTTACAATTAAGTGAAAAAGTTCTCGAAAAGTTAACTTTCAAATAATTTCTAAAAATTTTGACATACATTTTAAAGCATTCTTATTACCACTAATTGCTTAACAGTAAGTCAATTAAATATTCAATTCAGTAATTGACTTCCAGCACTAGGTTTTCTTGGTTATTGGAGCATCAACCACTTCTAGACAAAGCCACTTAAAGAATTTTAAACATTTAATTTTCTTTCTGAAAGTCCTAAAAGAAATAATTAGTCTAAATGTGATTTTGGAATCCAAAATAGGTTCCTTCCTACAGGATTAATTAAAAATTTCCCAGGAATACATTTTCTAGGTAATTTTCTAATTTTCCCTTTGTAATATCTAAATTGTTAATTTAATCAAATATTCAATTCAGTAATTAGCTTCCAGCACTAGTCCTTCTTGGTTATTGGAGTATCAACCACTTCTAGACAAAGTCTCTTAAAGAATTTTAAACATTTAATTTTCTTTCTGAAAGTCCTAAAAGAAATAATTAGTCTAAATGTGATTTTGGAACCAAAATAGATTCCTTCCTACAGGTTTAATTAAAAATTTCCGAGGATTACATTTTCTAGGTAATTTTCTAATTTTCCCTTTGTAATATCTAAATTGTTAATTTAATCCTTTATTGTTCCTGAAAGTTGAAGCAAGCAAATTTAAACATGCAGAATATTTTAGATTTTATATTTGATCATTTAAATTTGTATTCTCAATTTTTAGTTTTCCATTTTCAGTTATGATTTTGTCGAGATCTTCTAATCGACAAAATATAGCTAAGGTTGATTTTAACTTTTTATTTTCTTTTTCTAATCTACAGCAATTTTTTGATAATAGCTTTATAAATTGAAATGACTTATCAGGAGGAAGAGATCGTACGTGACTTACCTTGTCGATCCCGTAATCTGAAGCTCCCCTTGAAGTGCTGCTTTCTTCTGATGTTGCTCTCCCTTCATCGATGCTTTCGAAGCTCATTTCGGACAAGCTTAGTTCGTCTTCGTTTTCTTGGTGACTTGCCACTAGCGCAAGTCCGATGATTACTTCGATCTCTGATTCGGATGACGTGTCGTCCCACGTCACCTTTAGATTATACTTGGGTTGGGCTGGTCTCTTGTTCTTTTCTTTGTCCTTACCCTTGTCCTTCAATTTTGGGCAGTTATCTTTGACGTGCCCTTCTTCATTGCAGTGGTAGCATCTTATCTTTCTATTCCTTTTTTTACCCTGCACTTGATTAAGTTTATTAGATTTAAATAATTTTTTAAATTTCCTTACCATTAAGGCCTTTTCGTCATCGTCTAGTGATGCCTCGGAATCTGGTTCGTCCATTTTTGCTTTTAAGGCAATGTTTTGCCTCTATTCCCTTTTTAGCTCTGCACATCTTGACTCATGAATTTCAAAGGTTTAAAAAAGCTCTTCTAAAGTACTTACCTCTAAATCCTTAGAGATGAAGTACACATCTACTAAGGTCGACCATTCCAGAGTCCTAGGAAATGCGTTGAGCGCGTACTTTAGCGAATCTCGGTTGATTATCTTTTCTTCGAGATTCGTGAGTCCGGTGATGAGCTCTTTGATTTTTGAGTTGAGGTGTGCTATGATTTCGCCTTCTTCTAGCCGGAGGTTGTTGATCTGGTTCCGGAGCAGGTCCCGTTTCACTAGTTTTGCCTCCGAGGTCCCTTTGTATAGTTCTAGAAATTTCTCCAAGAGCTCCTTGACTGACTCGTAGGCTCAGATATGGTTGACTTCTTGAGATGGTAAAATGCTAAACAGATGAAACTATACTTTGCC
Organism: Zingiber officinale; assembly: GCF_018446385.1. Lineage (NCBI taxonomy): Eukaryota > Viridiplantae > Streptophyta > Magnoliopsida > Zingiberales > Zingiberaceae > Zingiber > Zingiber officinale. The sequence continues at coordinate 22,443,127 of NC_055988.1, forward strand.
GTTTGCCATGAAGTCGACTTGCTCCTTCTTCGTCCATTGATATTCTTCTTTGTATTTCGGGGTTGCAAAATCATATTTCATAATTATTAATAGTTCAAAGTCTGTCTTAAAAAATACCTTTATCTTTTTCTTCCAGCTCGGGAATTCCCCCACGAATTTCGGTGGATAGATGCTCGGTCTGACCATCTCGTGTGCTTCGTTCGGCGGTTAGTCCTCCTGAACCAAACTTGGCTCTGATACCATTTGTTAGGACCGATGGCGGCTGGTTAGAGGGGTGTTAATAGCCCTGTAAAATAAAATGAACCTTCCTCGGACGTTATAGCTTAATTAAACACTTGCATAAAAATTAAGAAAGTAAAATTAACAAGAAGTGGCATGAAGGGTTTTACTTGGTTACAACCGGGGAGGTTGTTAATCTAAGGAAGTTGAAAAGCGCATTAAATTCTCCTTCAGGCGAAGAAACCTCTTTACAATAATTAAAACGCTCAAAAAGTAAAGCTAGACAGAAGAAGTTGTTTACAAGTGTTCTGTTTTAGCTTCTGGAACTAGGGCTGTATTTATAGCTCTGGTCAGGGCACCTGGAAGGGTTCCAGGCGCCTGGAGGGGGATAAAACTTTATCCCCGTTGCAACGGATCGCGTTTGACGCGATTCGGATAACAATCTGAGTCCGGGCGCTTGGAAGGGTTCCGAGCACCTGGAGTTTGGGGAGTCCGGGCGCCCGGACCAAGAAAGTCTACATCCTGTTGACTTTCAGTCCCGGTCTTCTCCTCCGGTTCCACTCACCTTGGTCCGGGTCTTCAGCTCTGGCTTCGCTCGTTTGGGTGATCTTGACCATCTGGAATAGGGCTCACTCGAACCTAACTTCCGACCTTCGAGTAAGCTTCCGCTCCGGCTTCTCGTCTCTCGGAAACGTCGTGCGCCTCCTCGTTCGCCTGCGTACTCTTCCGCAGCACTTTGTCCATCGGACACACCGAGCTTGTCGGCTCTCTCCCGTGCCGTCCTTCTCGCTAACTGCGTCTTTTGATCGACTTCCTGTGCTTCTAAGTTTCTGTACACTTAAACACAGGGTTAAAAACCAATAAAACCTAACTTGACTTGGTTGATCACATCAAAACTACCTAGGGGAACTAACACGAACATCGTCGTTGTCCGGGCTGCCGCTGGGGACAATTTGCGCACCATCGGTCGCCTTCATGCGACCGACATCCGACTGACCCCAATGCCCCAGTTTACGGGCAGAGCTACCTCAGAACCCTCTCGTCCTAGCGGCTAGAGACAAATAACAACAATTATTCATTTGCCGACTGATGAGTGGCGTAGTCCGGACGACGTTGCATCCCGCACCCTCGAGCACCAAATACGGTCCAAGGGCCGCTTGTGCAAATATGGGCCGATGCCCTAGCGCGTGCAGCGGTCATTTCTTTAGGGGAGCTTGCGAACAACCATATCAAGATGTCTACTGGGTATGTATGTTGCCTTTGTACTTACTTTTTTTTTTATCCGCTCGGCCCTTACAATTTCACTATTGCTGTGGTACTGAGTCGAGAGCCTGGCCATGTATCAGAGACTTGTCTTTTTGGAACATGAAGTCTAGCAGCTGCGCGCTTCGAGCGGCCAGTCAGCGGCTTCTGAGGCGTGCTTGGAGTAGCTGACTGCCGAGGCAGCTCAACTAAAGGCCGATCTACAAAATAACGTCGAGCTGCTGGAGGCAGAGGGGGCAAAGAGCGCCGAGCAGGCTTCGCAACTGGCGAGGCTTATTAAGCAGGCCAGCTCCTTCGAGTCGAAGATTCATTCGGCCAATATCAGGAAGCTTCGAGCCATTGAGGAACTAGAGATCAAGAACAAAGAGGTTCGGATCCTGGTTCAAAACTTGAAGGAGGTGGAGGCAACTCTGAATGCCGAGTGGGAGAGCCGATCGGCTGAGCAAGCAGCGACGCAAATACAGCTTGTCGCTAAGGATGCCGAGCTGGCTACTTTGAAGGCCGAGCTGGAGGCTTCACGAACGACTTTGAAGGAGTATCAAGGCACAGAGTCTAGTCGATTCAAGATTTTGAAGCGGGATTACCTCCGCTCAGACCCTTTCAACGATCGACCGACCGCTCTGCCTCTTTAACCTCACTATTGATGGCCACTCAACCAGCTGAAGGGCGGCGGTTATATCCTAACCGCATTGACCAACAAGGTCATAAGTCGGGATAAGTTGATCGAGTCGCTGCCCAATGATGTGCTAGACTACCTTGAGTGAACTCGCCCTCTACGAAGCTCGCCTCCTTTTGTACTGCCCTTCGCAAACTTGTAAAAATTTTCTAAGTTTTAATGCATGATCACTCATTCGACGTATCTTTGTTTATTTGATTCTGCATTTCATCATGAGTCGTTGTTCGACCTTTCTTTGCTTTGTTGGTTGTCGCACTTGTTCATACATGCATCGCCGCTCGGCTCGAGTAGGACTACGAACCACTTATCGTTTTGTGAAAAATTTCTAAGTATTGTTCCTTGTCCTCCCGACCGTTGATGTAACTAGTCACTGGGATGTCCAAGCGAGCATTTCAATGCTGTCGAACGACCATTTTAGTGGAAACTGTTGCTTCTTGGAGCAGCATGTTTCCTGGTCAGCCTTATTATCGGCTTATATATTCGTCGATCCTCTTCATTTGTCGTAGACTTGGTTTTAGAGCGGCCGATCAGTTGTTATTCGTTGTAGACTCTGGTTTATAGCCATCGCTTGGCTGTTGAAGGCGCAAACTTGGGTTTAAAGTCGCCGCTCGACTGTTGATGAAGATCAGGGTTTAAAGTTGTCACTCGACCCTTGATTGGTGTAAACAAGGGTTTATAGTTGCCGCTCAACTTTTAACTTGACCGATCGACGCAAGAGTCTGGAACACTTGAGATTTTTATTCATTCTCTTCCTGCATCTACAAGACATACACTTATACAAGTACATCTAGATTTATTCACACACCTTGGTCCGACAGGTTGGGGTGGATCTGGACCTCCTCCTCCTCGTAGACTAGCGCGGGGGGCTTCTCCCTGATAGCATTTATCTCCAAGCGCGAGTTCTTCCGAGCGGCCCTTGTTTCGGACTTGACCATCTCGACGTAGTATCACCGAGCGGCCAACTAGTCGCCTTTGACTTTGCCCACCTCGTTGTCCACCGGGAACTTAATCTTCTGCAGAAGTGGATACCACCACTCGGAACTCGTTGAGGGCTCGGTTGACCTAGTATGATGTTGTAGGCGGACAACGCTTCCACCACCATGAAGTTTGTGGTCCTTGTCCTCTTTAGCGGCTCTTCTTTGAGCGAAATGGCCAGCCGTGCCTGGTCGATCGGCAGCACTTCGTTGCCTGTGAAGCGTAGAGTGGGGGTCGTCATTGGCTGCAACTCGCTTCAGTCGATTTGTTGCTGTGGGCTCGGCAGGAACCTCCTTTCTTCTGGTCGCTTGGGCTTCTTTCACGTTTATGTATTCCGTGGCCCTCCTGAGCAGATGGTCGAAGTCCCTCGGCAACTTCCGGATGAGTGACCGGAAGAACTCTCCTTTGGTGAGACCCTGGGGTTAGACGTTCACCAATACCTCTGAGGAGACCAATGGAATATCATGGACACTTGGTTGAAGCACTGGATGTAGGCCCTCAGTGCATTCTTGGGCCCTTGTTTCAAGGAGAACAGATTGATGTTTGTCTTTTGGTGGCAGCGACTACTGGCGAAGTGGTGTAAAAATGCCGCTCGGAAGTACTTGAAGTTGGGAATTGATTCGTTCGGCAATCTCTTGTACCAACGTTGTGCTGATCCGGAGAGGGTGGTGAGGAAGATCTGACACTTCACCCCGTCGGTGTACTGATGAAGTGTGGCCGCATTGTCAAATTTGGCCAAGTGGTCGTCCGGATCGGTAGTTCCGTTGTATTCTTCGATCGCCAGCGGGGTGTAGTGTCTGGGTAGAGGGTCATCCAGAATCCCCTGCGCTGCGAGAATTGTTGATTGATCCGCTCGGGCAAATCATCGTCCCTTAGTGCCTTCCCTTTTCGAGCGCCCCTAATAGGTGCGTCATCCGAGGAAGACCCACGATCCTTGTCCGCTTGGCCCCGTTCCTCTGATGGAGTCTGGAACAAGACTCGATGAAAAGGGATCAACGCGTTGGGTGCCTCCCCATATGTGCCGGTCGGCTTCTTGTTATGTCCCCGAACGGATGCATGCTCTGCTCAGCCTCCGTATCCTGTTTGATGCCCTGCCGCGGGCTCATGCGCTTAGCGTTTGGTCAACGCTTGTTGTTGTTGTTGCTCCACTATCCTCGTCGCTCGGGCTTGTATAGGCATATCGAGCTCCTCCTTTGTCAGCGTAACCATGGTGAGTCGTCTAGCGTCCTCCATCTTCTCATTTTGGATGTAGACTACGTTTCCATAGATGACGCTAAAATGATCCTGTCTGGAAACAGGAAGGTGGAAAGTTGGGGATGTGGCTGCTGCGTTGACTGGATGTAGATCGCATCTCGCTCTGCAAAACAAGCAACGTCAGCGCTGAGCCAGGGAAGAGGTCCTGACGTTGACCCTCCGACGCTCAAGTCAGTCATCGGAATTATAGAGGAAAGCGGTGCAACAGTAACGCAAGTGCGTACCTCCGTCGATGCTTGGACCCCCTTTATATAGAGCCTTGGTGGGCGATGTGCACGCTCCTCGAGGCGTAAACACGTTCTCCAATGTGTCCCATGAAAGGACCTGTCAGGAAAGTGCCTCTGACACCATGCTTAACAGGGCATGCATATCCCTGACAAGACAGTAGAAGCTTCCGTCGTACGATCTGCCTGTTGACCATGCCTCATGTCGGCGGCACTATCTCCCAAAAGGATATCGAGAGATATGACACTAGTCCCGCTGCTTGGCTGAGCGGGGTAGTCGCTCGGCTGAGACTCCTCCGCTCTGTCGACCTCAACTGCTCTTCCTTGTGGTGACTGGGTGCAGTAGTTTGTCCCTCCTGATCAGATAGCTCTTTGGTTTCCTCAGCGTCCTGCCATTCCGCACTGAGCGTCTGGCTGTCTTACCGTATTATCCCGAGCTGGACAGGTGGTCAATTCGGACAAGTCTCTTGCCGATCGGACATTGATTGCCCCGACCGACCTTACTAAGGTCTTTCGCTCTGCCACCGTAGGCTAGCCTTTTGACACCCTGGAGCTGACCATCTTGATTTTGACCTCCACCTCGACAGTTGACCCATGCCGGGTGGGCCCCCTTTTATCGTCGTATCACGCATTATTCATGAGGATTTCTTTATGTTTGTTTTTTATTTTGAATCAACTAACCTTTTCTTTCTTTCTTTGTACAAGTTGTAACTTTGTAGTTGTGTGTCAATTTATGTATGTGTGGTTTAATAGGCGTCAGGCCTTTAATTTTAGATGTGCAGTTAATACAGTAGATAATTTTGTAGTTGATAATTTCTATTGTAAAAAATATTTCATAGTTCTGACAGTTTGTCCTAACTATGTATTATGTTCTTACTGGGTATTATGAATTAGCTAAATTTGACCTAGTTTTAGGAGTTCTCCTTTTTGTTTTATGAAAGGGGCTTTGGACTTCGAATGTGATTCATTTTGGAATTCTAATAACAATTTCTCTGAGTTCTCTTCTTGAAATTTCTCCTCACTATTGCATCAAGTAGAGGCTGTCATCAGCACTTCCTTTCTGTTCTATTTTAAACAGAAGAATTAGTTGTATTCCTTTTTCCCTATCGTCAACCGCTCAACCCACACCAACCTACTGTTTCGTGTCTGCTTGTCCAACCTGTACTCTTGGCACTACCGCACCTGCATAAGGCTGCTACCTATAGGCATTGGAGCTTGCTTTGGTGCTGTCTGACCTCACGGTGAATTTCTCAGGAGCAAACTATAGGTCTCATCTCCTCTGCCCGCAGATTGCACTTCCTGTGCCTGATGTCATTGACACCTTGCAGCAGATCCACATCGCTGCACTACTAGATGCTATACGCATGAGCTCAGTGCACCATTGCCCTACTCACCATGCAAGCCTTATGCACCAATGCCTGTGCAAAATTGCATATCAAAACCCACACAAAACTGCACACTGTTACTTCAACGCTTTAACACTTAATTGTCTCTTGCCTCGTCTCTGATGACCACGACACTCGTTGCTCCATGTGGCTCTTTGCTAGGTGAAGTCCCTCCACTTGAGACCAAATCCTATGTCTTCCCCTTATAGCAATTTAAAGAAGCTATTGTAGCTACAATAAATCCTATAAAAAGAACACTGCTACAATAATCACCTTGTTAAGTTTGTCTGTCGCCTTTAAAAAATAATTTTGTTTAATTCATGTTGCTTGAGCCAATTATTTTCCATGTACCTAATTTTTCTTAGAAACCCTCCAAAAAAATAACTCATTTACTTAGCATCCTACTTGTTTATCATTCTTTCTTAGTTAAAACTTTACCTCACTGAAAAGGCAACATATATGCAGTCTCTTATTTGTTTTCTACTTTACTTGCTTATTTTACATGTCCATACTTGTCAACTCTTATGTCATGCAATGATGGGAGGTAATGCCACTATGAGAGGTATAAACAATAGATGTGTGGATCTAGGAATTGAATATAACATAGAAGACAAGCTTCACGCCTTAAAAACTAGAGCTGACAAGCTAGAATGATTTAAAAAATTTGTTACGCAAATGTTCAATCTACTAGCAAATGAAAACAATCTTGGCACGCTAGATCATTTATCTAATATAAGCTCACAAGTCTCACCTAGGCATAACCTGCATAATGATCATCATCTTATGCTTAGAGAAGATTACTTACCTAAAGCCAATAATTTGACATGAGTTAGGATGTGCCACTAGAATTAAATTTGAAGCTAGTTTTAACAATCAGTTACACTTGAATGCACTTCTTGATTAGTTGTCCAGAATAGAAGAATGGGTTTTTGACAGTCAGATTAGACTTGCATGCTACTAAGTTGCAGCTTTGAAAAAAGAAACATTTCCTGTTGACTGAATTGAAAGTGGAATCCTTCTCTTTTTGAGCTGTCTCCATTTGTGAGCCATGAAGCAACTCTTCCAAGACACAAGACTGTTTTATTTCTGCCTATTTTCTGAATAGGAAAGAAGAGCTTGTTTGATGATAAATCTACACATCTGTATAATTTGTTTTGGACGAAATATTTTCCTATTCTACACTAAAGATCAGATTATATAGAGATGCTTTCTTATAAATTACATGCCAGAAACTTTTTCTATCCACACATTCTTGTACAAGTGAGGATAGTACGCCTGTTCAATCACTGACAGACTTTTTAAATACAGGAAAATTAATTAATTCAAACTGAACATTAATTGAAAATCTGTTTTAGATGCTTGGATAGTTGGTGACGCTTTGGGATATAGTGCACATCTTTGACTAGGCACCTCTTGTTGGTCTTCTGCTTACACCTTATCACCTATCATCAACCATGACGAGGAGAATTCTTTGCATATCCAAAATTGGGCAAACAAAACAATAGATCACATCCATTGATCCTGATGTGGCATCAACACTTAGTTCAATAAATAGCTTATATATAGCCCCCACGGGATGGATCAGCTGGAAGGGTGCCTGACGTTTACAACAGAGGTTCAGGGGTCGAGGGTCGCCAGTTGCACATTGGTGTAAAACCTCGGTCTGCTGTGCTTTAAATTCCACTCGACCCCCAGTCACCCCTCCTGCCCAGCTTAACCGTGATTTACCCCTTCTGGATATCTGTGGGGCCGGACCCAGGGGGCCGCTAAGGTGGCTGTTCCACCTTTTTGCAATAAATAGCTTATATAGTTCAGAATAGCTTATTTGTTTCTTTGCCTTGGAGTTTATCAACTTGCTCTTCCCCAAAACTTTGATGGGGTTAGTGGAAGCATAAATTGATACACCATATCTGTTTCTGTCTTCTGCTATCTTGCCTTTATTATCTCCGCACAAAATGATGTGAAAAACAATATTTATTATTGGTTTATAGTGTTCTTTCTTTTGTGTGGGATTATATTGCATTTTTTTTGTATTTAATGATGTCGTACTACAACCATGCCCGCTGATCGCAGTTTGATGCTTCTGTTCTTCAGGTATTTCGCTGCCAATGGATCAGGTAATCACCAATCTGATGGATCTCAATTAACAAGCTATACTCTCTTCTAATTTGTGTCAATGTTTTTTTTTTTTTTTTTTTTTAAACTTGGGCATCATCATTTTTATGTACAGTGGAAAGTTCTGCTCGAACATGTTGATGAAATTGATGCAGCAGTAGAGGAAAATTCCTAGTTTACAAGATCTCGAGAAGACCTTAAATTGGTGGTTTGGAGTTAAGTTTTCGGTCTCTCTTTATTCAATCGCTCAAGGTAGCACCCTTTCCTGCGATTTCAGTTAATGATTAGGATCTTGGAAGGACTAATGTTAGTTAATGAATGTTGTCAGTTAATGATTAGGATCTTGGAAGATTACTTTTGAACAAAATGCTTTTATATTTCCCTTTCATTTCTAAAAAAAAAAAAAGAAAAATGAATCATTCTTTAACTTTCAAAGCGGACTATAATTTAGGAGTGTCAATTTAGATGAGTGGGATGAGTTTAGTTCGGCTTGAAGCAAAGATTTTATAAAAAAAAATTAATTCGAACCTAACCCCAATCTGAATACAATTTGAAATCCTTAAATCTGAATTTAAATAATTTGACCAACTTGAATAACTTAATTAAAAATATTGTTTTGCTTGTTATTTTTATTATAATTTTTTATTTTTATCTCAATAATTTATCATTATTATACTAACTTTAATATTGATATTCATAATTTTAAAAATAAAATTTGATTTAATTTAAAAAATTCACTAAATCCTAAATTTAGGTATCCTAGTCAATCTGGATTTCGATCCAATCCTAGCACAACTTAAAAACCCTCCGATCTAAATATGAAAATTTCTAATCTAAGTTGGATATTTTTCGGGTTGATTCGGATTTATGGATAAGATTTATTTTTGACATCTCTAATTATAAATTATTAAGAAAATTTAATGAAATTTTGTTCCTAGTTTTACTATATACCCACACAATTCAGCTACCAACCCAATGTGTATGCTATTATAAACGAAATATGATATCCTGTGTGACGTGCACAGTATGCGACTGTTCGCGTCGCGCAGGATATCAACACTTTTTTTTTCTTTTTAATTAATTTTTTTAAATTTTGAATTACAAACAAAAATTAAAATTTTTTTTTTAAATTTTATTTCTAGGGTTTATGTTTTCTAAATGGGTTATAATTTGTAAGTTATTTTTTTTTTTAAGATTTTACCACTAGGGTTCAGATTTCCCAATTCGGTTATAGTATTTAGTAAAAAAAAATTAAAAATAAAATAAATTTAGATATTTATGGAGTATTGTAATGTGTTTAGGGGATATATTCATGCATTAGGGATTTATATATAAGGAAATATTGATTTTTTAAAATTCAAAATCAAAATAATAGATATCGTATGATATTAATTATTATTATTATTATTTAAAAATTTTGAATTAAAAAAATTAATTAAAATATTTTTTAAGATTTTATTTTAGGGTTCATACTTCCCAATTGGGTTATAATTTTCAAGCTATTTTTTTTTTTAACATTTTACTTCTAGGGTTAAGACATCCCAATTGGATTATAGTGTTTAGTAAAAAGAAAAATGAAAAATGAAATAAATTTAAATATTTATGGAGTATTATAATATGTTTAGGGGATATATTTATATATTAGGAATTTATATATAGAAATATTGATTTTTTTAATTCAAATTAAAAAAATTAGAAAAGTCTAAAATGCTGTGCGCGTGCAGTCGCGCACAGTGCAATGCACAGCATATCACCACTCATTATAAAATTTATATAAACACAAAATATATATCATGCCAGGCCAAACAAAATCTATATATATTTAGATATTATTACATTTTTAATTTGAAATTGATTGATTAAAATTTTTATATTTTAAAGTTTATTTATTTGATTAATGAGTTTAATGTTACAGTTTTTTTTTAAAAATTTTATTTACAAATTTAATAACAAGTTTGTTAATAAATATAGTTTACAAGTTTTGTTTCATTGTTTGTGAATATAATTTTTGAATAATTTAAAATCTTTGTTTTTAAGAAATTTATTTATTTTTTAATGAATTAATCAAGCTTATTTATTTAATTCATATCGAATAAATATAAATAAATGATTATCGAGTTAAACACTAAATTTTCTCATAAATGTTTAATTTATTTTTGTTATCGAATATATAGATAGTGGAAATTGTATTTGAATTTTAAAAAAGATAAAATTATGATGTTATTTCTAGATCTCATTTGATCAGTTAAACTTATGAGTCTGAGAAATTTCTATCATTTTGATTTTTTTTCTTATTGTAATAGAAAAAAAAAATATTGTTATCCCTCATAATTTGTCGATTTTTTTAGAATGCATCTTTATGGTTTTTGAATCATTCATTTACCTTTACAATAGTTTTAATTTATTGAGTGCAAGTTTTTTTTTACAATTAACTTAAGCCATATAAATTTAGAATTTCCATTATTTTTTAATGTTACAAACTTATATTTGCAATTGGTATACATGTCATAAAACCAAAAAGCTAATAATCTCTTAGAATTTAACTACATGTTGGAGATAGAGATGTTCTTTGTATATATTACAAGAAGTTAACAAGTTAATGACGAGTTCCTCTAACAAATAGATCTTTGCCATTAGATGATCTCGATAGGTTGAGGACAAGCAATGAGTCCATTTTTGCCCACCATATCAAAGATTGAACTAATTCTAGCATGCCTTATCGCGTCTTGAATTGGTTTGCTCAAATCATACATTTTTTATTGTATTGATAATGACAAATCTAAGATTTGCACCCTAAAAGTAAGTTAATTTGATAGGAATATTATAGCGAGGATTTGAGTTATGAAGTCTGATTTACTGATTTTTGATGAATGTATATATTTGCAATGCTGAAGAATACTTTTGAGTCGCGAGATTTATCCCATCGCCATTAGTGTTCAATCAACCTAATCATGGAGCCTCCGAGGCTATGGTGTAGCGGCAGGGCATCTACACCCACGGTTCAAGCCCCAGCTATGGCGAATTTACAGGAATTTTTCCTCTAAATGGGGCACGCAACTAAAAGATGTTGGGCTTCTAGGCTGCCCACTGCGAGCCCTTCCCGATTTACCTTGGTGTCCGGTGGAAAACGTTCGAGGGACCGGGTCGGTCATCCCATGCTCGGCGTTACTCAGCCTGGTTAATTATTTTTAAGACTAGCTTAACATTACAAGACAACATTGGGAAGATGTAGAACCAATATCATCACATCTAAAACCCTTATTGTCTCAATCATTTTGATTTTACAACACACATTACAAGAACTAAAACAAAAACATTTTAGATACAAGTCAATCACTAGAAATCTTCTCTAACCGTATGAAAATGATAAGAAATCCACATGCGAACTCAATTTGTTAGATGTTTAAAGCAGTCCATTCCCACGCATTTATTGTTCGACCATATATCTGAATATTTGCCAAATCTTGAATCTATCGATCAATTCCCTCATTGTCCATGGTATAAACAGGGATTTGACAGTTCTTATTGTTATTCTTTGGGTCATTTATTAGACTCAGATCATCTTCATCTTCCTTGTAAGTTTTCACATATGTTTCGGCACTTGCCAAAATCAATCTTTCTACCATAAAAAGCTGATAGTTGTTCTCGACCACCGAGTCGAATATGTTTGTAAAGTTCGATGAGCATGCCAATTTGTACCTGTTACAAAGTTTGCACTCACATACAAAAACCAACATATATCCAATGCAGAAGTGCACGAATAGATGAAGTAACAAAAAAAACAAAAAGTAGTCCGGTGCATAAAGCTCCCGTTATGCGGGGTCTCGAGGAAGGATCCATTGTATGCAGCCTTATCCTGCTTTTTTGCAAGAGGTTGTTTCCAGGATTCGAACCCGTGACCTTTTGGTCACAAAGCAACAACTTTACCGTTGCAAGAGGCTGCACGAATAGATGAAGCAAAGAAGTTTATTTATTTCGATAGACAAAGCATAAATTCCAGAAATTATAAATTTAAAGAACAGAGAGATTCTTATGAATGACAAAAACAACACTTTAAAAATAGATTAAGAGATTGATAGACACATGGAAGTAGGAGGGTTGTAATCAAAGTTCATTCTTGTCATATTTTATGAATCTACTAAATCTTATTGCATTCTATAATAATAACAAGAATGAAAAGTTATCCATATGCGTTGAAGAAATTCTCCAGTGGTATCTCAATATGCATCATTTGTCTGCCACAAGAACAAATTCATCAAATGTTCTCATGTCACACGTTTGCAAGACTTTTGTGGCAAGTAGAGCAATGAAACTAAGAAAGAGTCACACGAGTCCAACACCAATTATTCATTTGAATGTCATAGAAACATCAGAGCTCATGAAAAAAATGAATTTCTCTGGAAGGGTTTGTGTCATAGAAACATCACAACCCTAACAAAAAGTGAATTTCTCTTGAAAGATATTTTACTTGTATTATGAGATAGTTATTAGCTATTTTGCAAGTCAAATAACAATTTGGAGAACCAATACCTTATCTGCTACATTCATTAGTCTTTTGGCAGCCATCGTAGGAAGAAAATCATGTGGTAGCAAAACAGAGCTGTGATTGGTTCGATCCTTGCACTCCATAGACCTGGATGTTCATCATGGTCAAGACTAGAGCTTGAAGATTCAAGATCACCTAGCAAAGTATCGGACCATTTAACCATGGCGACATCTTGGGAAATAAAGAAAATTTCATGTGCGGATTACTTACCATGCAAGAGGACTCGCAGTGCGGTTAATTAGTAGCACATTGGAGTAGTGATTATTTTCGTTGAGATCACTCCTGCTAACTCCATTCACGTGAATCACTCCTTTTCTTCTTAATTTCGAATTTGTTGACAATATGTGTGACCATGCCTTTGAGTTGTCCGAAATCACTCCTATTTTACTTGAAATGAGATCCAAATCCTATAAAGAATCAAGAGAAGCAGAACTTGTAGCCCAACTAAAAAAATCAAGTTACCATAACCAATTGCATTGATTGAACCGATATCAGTGCAAAAATGTAAAGACAAGCACATAAAGCATAGTCGGGATAAGAATTCCTAAAAGAAAATTGGCCCAGGACACTAATTGAAAGATAAAGAGAAAAGGATAATGAATCTAGAAAGTGCATTTGATGAAGAAGATATTCAAAGGGAACTTGATAAATGAAAGCATTTCAAACAAATAGCCATACAAGGTTTCATACGAGTCATTGAAATGACATCTCTAATATTCTTAAATTCACTATACACTAAAAAATTAAGGTATCTTGCACAAAAAGACTGGCTCAGATTCCAGTCTCTTAGTCTAACTAAAACACGAAAACAGCTGCACAATTTTCATTCGATTTTAAATATAGAGAGGAATGTGCATATCTTTCAAGTTACAAGTAGATTTGATATCAAAGTGACAATCTAGCTATGTCAAATTGCTAAAGAAATTAAATATTAACAAAACATACATTAGACAAAGTGGAATGGAACCCACTGCACAACCTATCAGAAAGAGTATATGATCCACGGGAAAGATGCAGAAAGCTACATGAAAGAGTATATGAGCATAAGTTTACCCGCTATTGATTAAATAAAAAAGGAACAAAATTTGCACAATGCTTCATTAAAGTTTTAGAAAAACACAAAAATAATGTCTGTGACTTGTCAAATAATGTAACAGGAGTTGAGTAATTGTACATTCCATCTGTATTTGGATTTCCGCTTTGGTGCAGGATCCTTGTTATGTGTTGGATTGATGCACATTCTAGAAGGCATCACAAATACTCTGCAAATTTTTTAAACAAGCATAATGTCAGTACAAAACAACTATTAATTAATTCCTCCATCTAGAATTCTTCCTACAAATTTTTTATACGCAAGGAGTGAACTTTAACACCCAAATCAAATGCTCAAAGGCAAATCTTCATAATCCCAGAAACTTGGAGTGTTCTTAATTCCAATTCAACGAATCAAAGAAGATCATCCACAATAGTGATGGAATATTAAAGCAAGGTAGTAGACCAGAAGAGAAATTGATGGGACCTTCCGAGGAAGAGGGCTTCTTGGAGGGTGCATTGGAGGCTGGACTCTTGGTGTCGCAGTGCTTTCCGGGGCAATCAATGCGGTCGCCCCAATACAAGTACTTGCTCTCCACCACCTCCTTGGCGGCGTCCCTCGACGACGTTGAGGAAGCAGGGATCGCAGAGGAGAAGGCAACCCAGAGGAGCGCGAGGGCAGCGGCAGAGATGAGGAAGAGTTATACGACGAGGTGCCGTTGGAACCGAAGAATCGCCATAATGGTGAGAGTCCGAGGTGTCGTTCACTAAATTCATCAATCTACGAGACGAACTAATTTTGTAATGATATTTGAGAATATACATTAAAACCTATTAATGGGGATGTAGCTCAAATGGTAGAGCGCTCGCTTAGCATGTGAGAGGTACGGGGATCGATACCCTGCATCTCCATATTTTATTAGTTTATGTTTTTTATTTTGTATGTGAAAGTAATAAAACTCTTTATATATAATTTTATTATTCTAGGTACTCATTTATGAGAAATTCATGAACATACAATAGTGTTAAGTTTTTTTTAGAGTTTAGGTTAAAAAAGTGAACATTTTTTTTTAACAGGTTTTCGTTGATGATCTTGGATTGATAACCAAGGTTATCAAGAATAACTTCCAAAAAAACACACCCTAAATGATCATGATTTGCGTATACATGGGTGTGCATGATAACAAAACACTATAAATATAGTTTTGATATTCTGCATACCTTACTCTGCACATCTCTTGAGTATCCAATTTGTTTTTAAAATTTAATTTTTTGTTATGCTTAATACTATAATCCAAATCCTACACTCAAAAGACAAACTCTTATTGACATAAGTGGAGCTAAAAAAATTCGTATTTCGCTGATTCAATGTGCTGCCCACGAATGTCGCCTAGGCTAGCATCCGTGTGTGTATAGTATGTTATGCGATCGTCCGTGCCTGATTGGTAGAGGCACCTAGAATTGATCAAGGCGTCTCAATTTTTTTTATATTTTAAAATTAAAAAAATCCATAAATCGGAGCTAAAAGAAATATCCTATATATATATATATATATATATATATATATATATATATATATATATATATATATATATATATTATACCCGTGAGTATCTAATTTTGTTTAATTTGAACATTATAATTTAACATATATAGACACTAAAGGTAAAATCTAATTAGTTTAAACTCGGAGCTTAAAAAAATAAAATAAAATAACACATGTATTTCAATTGGGGTGTCTGGATCAATTCTATGCGCTCGACAACACAGTTGTGGACTGTTCCACTACAAAAAAAAAACAGCATTACTGACGGAATATTCCGTCGTAGTTCTGTCGGTAGAGGCATTTATCGACGGAAAATAAAGTGTCGGTGTAAAATTCGTCGCAAAATTATACTCCGACGGAATTACTGTTCCGTCGGTACATTTACCAATGGAATAACTAGTTCCATCGGTAAATATATACCGACGAAAAAGTTATTCTGTCGACAATTTTCGCTATCCTAATCTATGAGCCCGACAACAGAGTTGTGGACTGTTCCACCGTGAACGATATATATATATAGGTGCCCCTCTTGTATTAGATTTATTTTTTAAAATTTATTTCTTTTAGCTCCTGAGTTAAGCCGATTAGATTTAAACTTTAGGGTTTAGGAGTTGGATTATAGTGTTCAAGCTAAAAAAATTAGAATTAAAAAATTTTAAGTACTCATGGGGTATATAATATATGTATTTTGGGTGTTTAGGATTTTACAATTTAAAGGAATAAATTAAAAAAAAATTGAGATGCTTGGATCAATTCTAGGCGCGTGAATTGTTCTGCAGCGAATGATCCTTGTAAATTTCTTATGAAGGAGATCAATGATCATAAGCAAGGAAACCGGAAATCTCCATGTTTCAGGAGATACATTCTCTCGTGAAACATAGAACAAACACACTATTGTAAAACAACAAATTACTACAATCAAAGTTAACTGCGAAATTGAATCATTACCCGTTCAGCAAGCACGCAAGCTTTGCTAGGAGTCCCAACACCAACTGCAATTTGTTTAACTCCTGCTGCATCAAATTTGGATGAGTTTGCAGGTATCAAAAGAGAAGAGCTAAACTCACCAACAAAAACATCCAAACTGCCTCATGAGTGCAACCACTGAAACACACTGATCTACACAAAAGTAGTTGATCATGTATCAATCAATCTGCTAGGACAATGAAACGGAACAGCTAACAATTGCCTAATCGAACAAACTAAGAGCAGGTGGTAATCAGATCTAGAGAAGAAAGATTTAGAAAATCAGTAGTTAGTATGAACGGGAGAAGGGAAAAAAGGAAGCAATTTGATATTTCATTTTGGTCCCAGAGATCGCTGAGGAACAGGGCTCTCCAGTGCCCCCCCCGCGAATACACGGATACCATCAAGGGCATCCCAGGTTGCGGTCTAATTGACGCCGCTAGTAGCGACTGCAACAGAGGAACCATGCGACGCAGCTTGAAGGATCGGCATCTGAAGCCGACTAGTGACGAGCCGAGTGAATCGGGGGATCAAACCCACAGATGGCTTCGGCGGAGAATTCGATCAGCTTACGAGGGAGCGAGGCGGAGAGAGGGTGAGCGACGGAGGAGAGGTCCTGCTCGCCGACGCAGCTGCAGTGGCGAAGCAACAAACCTTAACAACCTCCAGAACAAAATCTCAAGCAACAAGACTCTCCTTTCTTTTCCGCGGTCAAGGAGAAGGAGACATGAGAAAGATCACGGTTTGCAATGTACTCTCGCCTCTTCTTAAAAAAAAAACTCTAATGGCCATTTAGACTAGGTGGAGTTGTACTCTCGCCTCTTCTTACAAACAAAAAAAAAATTGTAATGACCTTTTATACTAGATGGAGTTTAGAGTTTAGGGTTTAGAATTTAGTCCCATATCGTTTGTTTTTGATTGACGGAGTGGAACTAGTGCTATAAAAGAAGAGGCTATGACTCTAATTTATTCATATCTTTCTCAGCCTTTTGGCTAAGATCAAGTGTAGAATTTGTTCTTATTAGTTTAATATCTAATACGTGGACCATTGGTTCACTATGATATTAAATTAATTTTTGTTTTGGGGAGAGACAGGGGTGTAGCTAGGATTTTTGATCATGAAACGAGAAAGGAATAACTTACAACTCTTGGAAGATCATTGCTTTTGAGAAAAATAGATAAGATAAAATAGAGAGGAAGATGTAAAAAATGGAGAACTTTACTTTCTTCGTTAGCGTTTCGATGAGCTCGACAGCAACACAAAGAAAATAAGGTAAGACAAAACATGACTATTTTGTTGTGCCAATAAAATCCTAAAAAATACCAAAAGAGGAAGAAGATTGGGGTTTGATGGCTACTTGATCTTGTTGCTAGAAGAGGGCAGCAACTGGTGTTATATTTCTTGCTTGCAGGAGAAGAGAAATGAGAAGAAAAAACTTTCTTTTCCGCGGTCAAGGAGAAGGAGACGTGAGAAAGATCACGGTTTGCAATGTACTCTCGCCTCGTCTTAAAAAAAAAACTCTAATGGCCATTTAGACCAGGTGGAGTTGTACTCTCGCCTCTTCTTACAAACAAAAAAAAATTGTAATGACCTTTTATATTAGATGGAGTTTAGAGTTTAGGGTTTAGAATTTAGTCCCATATCGTTTGTTTTTGATTGATGGAGTGGAACTAGTGCTATAAAAGAAGAGGCTATGACTCTAATTTATTCATATCTTTCTCAGCCTTTTGGCTAAGATCAAGTGTAGTATTTGTTCTTATTAGTTTAATATCTAATACGTGGACCATTGGTCCACTATGATATTAAATTATTTTTTGTTTTGGGGAGAGATCATCTACTAGATCTTTCGTGTGTTATCCTTGTGTTGTACTATTGTAGGGTTCGTGTGTTAAGTTCAATTAAATTTTTATATTAAGGTGGTGTTTGGTTTAGAGGTTTGGAAATAAGGGAATGAATTCATTTCCAAACCTGGATGAAACCCACCCCCTCCCTTAGGTTTTGATGGAATGGGATTAAGAATTAAGTTTTTGACAAAAATACCCTTAGTATATTTGTTTAATTTTTCTTTCATTTCATTCTCTCTCCATGTTCTCTCTCATCATACTTTCTCTCTCCTCATTCTATCATCATATTTTTTCTTTCAACATATTTTATCTCTTCTTATTCTTTCTCATCACACATTCTTTACAATTTTCTCTCTCATCATACACTCTCTCTCATTATTTTCTCTCTCTTCATTCTCTCATTTTTTTCATCATACTTTTTCTCTCATCATTCGTTCTCTCTCCTAAATCTCTCTTACCATACTCTCTCTCTCCATATTTTATCTAATCACACTTTCTCTCTCTTCATTCTCTTCCATCACTCTCTCTCTCCTTATTCTCTCTCATCACACATTCTCTACCATTTTCTCTTTGTATTCTCTCCATTATTTTCTCTCTCATCACTCTCTCTCATTATTTTATCTCTCTTCATTTTTTCATCATACTTTCTCTCTCCTCAATCTCTCTTACCATACTCTCTCTCCATATTTTCTCTCATCCCACTTTCTCTCTCTTCATTCTTTTCCATCAGACACTCTCTCCTCATTTTCTCTCATCACACTTTCCCTTCTTCATTTTTTCCCATCACACATTCTCTCTCATCACATTTTCTCATCATACTTTCTCTCATCACACTTTCTCTCTCTTTATTTTTCCCAATTACTCTTTCTCTCTCAACACACTTTCTCTCTCATCATACTTTTTCTCTTCTCAATCTCTCCTATCAAGCTCTCTCTCCTCATTTTCTCTCATCATACTTTCCCTCTCTTCATTTTTTCCCATCACACTTTCTCTCTCATCATATGTGTCTCTCACATTCAATTTTACTTTCCATCTAATTTTTTCTCTTATTTTCCTCTAAGGGTAAAAAAGAAAATTTAAGTTCATTCCGATTGAAAATATTCAACTAACCAAACATTACTTTTAGGAATGATACCCAAGCTCACACTCATTCCCATTCCACAATACTATGATACCTATTCCCATTCCGATTCCTTGGAGAGAACCAAACACCACCTAAATTAAGTTTATTTTTAAATTATTTATTACAGTCCATGAAATTAAATCATAAAATTTTATATATTTTAAAATAAATACAAAACACATAAAAAATAATCAAATTTTTTTACTGATTTAATTATTAATTTTTAGTTAATAAATAAGAAATTTTAAAATTATAATTGAATAAATTGATGTTTTCTTAGATGAAATTTTGAAATAATTTAATTAAAAATTTAAATTTGATTAGGTTATTCATTTAAAATTTTAAATGTTATCAAGTTCTCAATTTAATTGGTATCAAGTATTCAACTTGCAAATCCTCCAGCCATGAAAATTTTTAACCGGTCTATCAGTCCAGTGTTCTTAGATCAACCGTCCATTAGAAAAAATTCATCAGTTAATTCACCAAGATTTAAACACGATCCTTAAATCTTTGAGAAACTAAAAAAGTGCCCTACCGTGGTACTATTACACAAGAACAACCTTATTTATTGCTTAAAACTTATTCAATTAGTTATTAAATTTAATAATTTAAACTTATTTTATTTTATTTATTTAACATGTTTATAAAAAGTTATTGATGATTATTATTCACTAATATACTTGTTCAAATTTATTCATAAGTCATTGAAACATGTCCAATTAATTAAAATTGTGTTGTATTGAATGCACATAAATAATTCCATATTAAATTGAACACCAAACTTATTTTTGAACCATTGGTTCATTTACTGCCCTATCCAGCACGCTTGGGATATGCAACGAGGGCAGAATGATAGGGCACAGTTGGGATATGTACCGAGAGCACAATGTTGTTGCCATCTCGATGATCTTGAACCAACTCCAGACCAATGCTTTGGATAAACATGCTCGCTCAGTCAAACTGATAAGTAAATTGTTCGGTCACACTGAAAGAACAAGCCAAATGAAAGTGTCACGCCCCGGGAAAGTCCCTGTCCGAAGAAATTTCGGCAGCACCTCCCCTGTACGGCGGACAATATGAAACTTTCTACATCCACAATATACATCAGCCACATGCGGCTGGAATATATACACAACCACACAGATATATATATATATATATATATCATCAGCCCTCTCGGCTGGAACAAAACCAACACAACGGAAAATGACAGAAATCACATACAAACCAAAACACAAAAAACTACTAGCCGGATAGGCTTACACAACCAACAACCAATACAAAATATCACATAACAACATCAACACTCGAAAAACAAAATCGGAGTACAGAGCTAAACAAACTGATACATAAACAAACAAAACATAAGTGAAATCGATAAGTCTTCTGATGTGACGTGGGGACCAGCAGACAGGATACTCCAAGCGACACCATAAACAACCTGGTACCTGAAAAAAAATATAGTGTCCACGGGGGTGAGTTCAACAACTCAGCAGATACCAATAGACATGTCTAGTAAGATATATCTAACAGCAATAAACATGGAATACAACTCCCTAATCATATTTAGGAAATATGTAAAACTGAAAGGTAACTGAGGAAGCTGTACTCACCAGGAACTCCTATCCAGACAAAAGGGTCGTCAAACCAGATACACACTATGCCTCCTGTATGCATGTCAAACAAATGCATCCACCAAAATGCAGCATATAAGTGCAGCAAACACAAGCAAATAAATGCAATAAATGCATATGGTGCCAATGACATGGTCACCCCTGACGCCAGTCAGTCATCTCACACACAAATGGTGAGATTGAGTGGGTAGGGTTGTGACAACCGTGCACTCTGACATCACTACCCCTGATGAGTGACTGAGTGGACGGGATGTTGTCGGAGTACATACATACTCCTACCCCAAATCATAACTGGGGGAGCGCAATGCTCTCATCTCCCGGTGCACTATGACGGGGAGGGATCCCTGACGTGCTACCACGCTGCGTCACACTACCCATGAGCGGACCAACGGAGCACCGAACATAGCCAAAACTGACGTGCTACCACGCTGCGTCACGCTACCCATGAGCGTCAACAACGGAGCACCGAACAGTGATGAAACCGACGATGTGCTCGACAATAATGGAGCAATCTATCACACAACATAAAATCATGTGAATGGTGCATGACACTAAGCATGACAATATCCTGATTAGCATAGAAAAATCTATATATATATATATATAATATGAAAACCGCAGTATCAGCAAGTCAAATCTATGGATCTAGGGTATACAGGTCCTCTATGGTATAACAACCTAGATTCTGAACATATCCCCCTCCATAACATATGTACCAACAATATGCACAGATCAAACAAAAAGGGTCTAGGTACACAAATCAGATATGATATACAAATATAGGTACACAAGTCAGGTATGATATAAAAAAACCTAGATGAATATCAGATTATCTAGATACACATGCCAGAAAATAAAATCCAGAACCTAGTCCTAACCTCAGTAAGATATGGTATGTCACTTACTCTAGGATCTAAGGTACTCATGACAATAATCATGAAGTATAAAACATGGATACATAACAAGCGACCAAACAGATCATGCTATGGGTATCAAACCGTGACATACCAAAGACAAACATTGTCACGCCCCGGAGGAGTCCCTGTCCGAAGAAATTTCGGCAGCATCTCCCTTGTACGGCGGACAATCTGAAACTTTTCTACATCTCACATATACATCAGCCACAGGCGGCTGGAATGATAACAGAAATAAAAACAAACACCACGCAGTTAATAAAGATATTCAGCCTCTGGCTATCACAACCACGCAGTTAAAAATAGTAATCAATAACAATAGGACTCTGACTCGAAATCCACCCTACTCCACTACACTCGTAAAGCTCAAATCCAACGAACTCACCTCTTCTGCCGTCCAGGCAGGCACGTAGTAGAATGAAATCCAATATCATATCAAAAATCCATCAAAAGGTATCACTCCATACCATATCCATAGGAAAAATCCAAAGACAATACTAAAACAAAGTCTGATATAGAAAAAGGCCAAATAAAAACAAATAACGATCTGGTAGAGAACGGCTCTACGTGAAGATGGGGGGCCAGCGAGACAGCCTCAACCTGAAAATATCAACAATGGAGGCGGGTGAGTCCAACACTCAGCAGTACAACTGATATGCATAATAAAACAAATAACAGACAACACTAATCATAAATACGGTCTCACGAATACGAGAAGGATAAATGCAATGAAACGAAATCGGAGATAAGCTGTACTAATAGGATCAAAGTACAAGGTAGGTCGTCGGGGGGAAGTCATAATCCTGTATGCATGTCAATCATATGCATCCACATAAATGCAATCACAAACAATAAATGCAATAAATGCATATCGTGCCACTGATATGCTCACCGCTGACGTCAGTCAGAACTACTCCTATCCTCCTGTCCCCAAATCATAAATGGGGAGCTCAATGCTCTCATCTCCGGTACACAATGACGGGGAGGATCTCACTACCTCTGAGTCCGACCAACGGAGCCAAACAGAGTCCACCATCTGCCGGCTACCATCTGCTACACTAAATGCCAACGACAGAACTGGCGGCGGCTACCACGCTGAGTCCTCGGACCAACGGAGCCAAACAGCGCCACACACCTGCCGATATACCACTAATCCATGGGTGGTGGTGGTGTGTGCAATAACTGGCGATGGGCTCAATCATAGTGGAGCCGACAATCGCACAGCATGCAACCATGATGCATGATACTAAGCATGACAATCTCATGAATAGCATAGCAAGATCCATACATAAATAAAAGGTGTACCACAAGTCAATGTATCAGATGGAAGGTACACAAACAGATAGGGTATCATATAAACCCTAGGTCCTGAACATGATGTATCACATGGTTGGGTCACTACCGAAAGCATGTATGGTCAGGTCAATAATAACATGCAGTGCATAATAAATAAACAAACAACATGTAACAGATCATGTAGTGACCAACCGAATCAAAAGGAAAACACAATTCTTGCTATATGTTAGACACTTTATCATGCATATCAAAAGACATAAGTCAAAGTACCCGCCTCCAATCGAAATGGTCCAACTCGGGCGTCGAGATGTTCGTCTCGAATCAAAGTCCTGTAATAAACCGTATAGTTTAGCTAAATTTAATTATAACCAAATAGCTAAACTAATTTCAAATCCACCGACCAGTTAGGGTTGATTTCATTAACCCCAATTACACCGTTATATAACTTCTAAACCTACATCAATAATTATTGCTAATACATCTAGCAATAATCTACCACAAAGATCAAAACCATAAACCTTACCTCTAACTCTCCTTCAGTCGTGTTTGTTGATCCACCACAAAGACGGATTGATCAATAACAGAGAAGAATATCCAAGCTCTGCACTGCTCGGAAGGATAGAGGTGCCGGAAAGGATTTGCAGCAGTGCTGCTCGATCAACAGTCGGCGGTGGTCGGAGTGGCTCGGGAGCAAGTGTCGGCTAGAGCACAGGGAAGGACTCGGCAGTGACTCTCGTCGTCGGCGGCAGAAGCTAGGGCACGGTGGAACCAACTGTGGTACGCGGGTGCTGGAATCGGGGTGGCCGGCGCTTCTCGAGTGGCTGTCGTCGGGTTAGGGCACAAAAAGTAGCAGCCGGCGCTAGGAACTCCACGGCAAGGGCTAGGGCTCCGGGTGGTCGATGGTGGCTCTCGACTAGGGCAGAGGTTGGGTCGCCAGCGTCGGCAAAGGAGAAGAGGAAAGAGATGGCATCGGGCTCGGGGGGTTTGTACCGGCCGGGGAAGAGGCGGTTAGGGCAAGAATCGGGAGAGAAAAGCTTGGCGTCGGCGCGTGGAGATGTGCTCGAGAGAAAAGGGTAAACGGCGATAATGAGAAAATAAAGAAAATAAAAAGAAATAAAAGAAAAGGAAATGTAAATATAAACATTTCCTCATTTAGACGGGGTAGTCTATGTTAGTTAGAGCCTTAGAGCCAATCATTTGATGATTGTATGGACTCATGTATATCATATTTTTGTATATTAATAAAGGCATTGGTTTTTGGTTATTATGCTTATTTGTATTAGTGTCAGATAAAATAAGTATAGTAACGTCCTTGAGTAGAACGTTCATACCTATATCAATCGATTAGTTGAATCGATAGTGAGATGATATAGGGAACACTACTCTAAATCATTCCTAGTCGAGTATTAACATTCAGGGACAATGTTAATACAATAAGACTAGCATGTAGGTCAGCTCGATGACTTGATCTCACAAGTCATGGATATAGAGATATCAAGCTGACACATGGGTATGCATTAGAGAATGTATACTGAATGACCCGCCATGAGAAAGTATCATGGATCGTTATATGAGTGTCATATACTTTCTCATGTGGCTATTAGTATGACTATTAGTCCTTAGACCTGAAGTCACCATGGATCCCTACATAAGGAGTTATGTACTTTAGTTTCGTCAAACGTCACCCGTAACTGGGTGGACTATAAAGGCGATTACTGGGTATATAACAAATTATGCAGAGGGATGTGAGTGATGTAGATGGGATCTATCCCTCCTATATGACGGGAGAGACATCGATATTCTTGATAGAGTGAGACCACGAAGTGTATGGCCATACCCAAATGAGTCAATATGAGATATTGAGCTCATTTGATTGAGTGAGTCTACTTGGAGTTCAAGATTTAGATTGGTCAGAGGATGACACGGTCTATGCCTCAAATTGATCAATCTAGATGTCTAGGATAGAAGGACACTTGTCACATATTGTGAGGAGTCACAATTAGTAGTCACAAGGTGATGTTGGATCTCAACATTTCTTGTAACTTGGGTAGCAATGATGTATTGCTAGATGCCGCTCATTGCTTATGTTTTTAAAGGAGTTTATAACATTGCCAACGTTACAAGAACCTATTGGGTCACACACAAAGAACATGTGCATGGAGATTAGGTTCATATGATGAACCAATAGGATTAGATTCATATGATGAATCAAAGATTGGATTCAAATTAGACTTATTGAGTTAGACTCAATTAGATTCAATTGTTGAATTAGTCTAATTTAAATTTGATTCATGAGTCAATTTATATTAATGAATTGAGATTCATTAAATTAAAATTGACTTGAATCAAAGGTTGGATTTAACTCAACAAGGAAGAAAATTGGTCATGTTTGACTTGACCAAATGGAAGTTGAAACATCAAGTTTGACTTGATGTCTTGCCACATCATCATGAAGGTTGACTCATCCTACTTGGTATGACCAATCTAGCCACATCATTAGCCACATCATCTCCTCATTTAATGGTGTGCCACCTCATGGAGGTTACACACCAAATGCATTAATGTGGCCGGCCACATTAATGTGGGAGTTACACTAGTGTGACCGGCCACACTAAGTGAGGAGAATGTTTCATTTGGTGGTAATTGAATGGTGTTCAATGCTTCTTCTTCCTTGGGTGCTTCTCCCTCTCTCAAGCTTGCTTTTGGTCGTGGCTTCATGGTGGAGAAGAAGTGAGAGTTGATTCCAAGCAACTAGGTGGTGTGAAGGTCACAAAAGGAGAGTACCTAGAGGAGTGTATGAGTTCCTTTTTCCCTTCTCTCCTTTCTCACCTTTTAGATCCAATCCGAGAGCCCTAGAAAGTGCTAGCACACTTGTGGGTTCTCCTCTCCATCTTTGAGTGGTAGAAGACCACTCCTTGTTCGTGTGGATACCGCTAGAGGACCGTTCGCTTGACGGTCTCGAGATCCGGCTACCTTTGGACGTTGCGGGATTGCGAAGGGCACGCATCAAGGGTAAATATTTTTCCCTCGTAGATCTAAGAGTCGATCGTGTTTTAAACTCGTACTCGCATTTTTCGAAAGTTTTACCTTGCACGAGATCCGTGGCTTGGGCGATTCGGTTTTCGCGGCCCGAAAAACACAACAGTGGTATCAGAGCCACGTGCAAGGTTTGTACAAGTTTGTTTTTATTTTTATGAAAAATAAAAACCTTCTGTGATTTTCTGTAAAAATTAGTTTTTTATGATTTTATGGGTAATTTTTCCGTAGAAGCGAAGCACAAGTGTCTCGGCACTTGTAGGCTTCGGCTACCGGAAAGATCTTTCAAAACCGGCTTCGTTTCGCCCCAAATCCGTTTGGGACAGCGGGCTTGGGTGCCATTAGATCGCAAAGGAGCAACTCACGATGGTTAGATCGTGGGTAGGGGTACTGCCCCTAACCCCGCAAGGGGATTTGCTTCGCGATCGCACCCGAAATCGCTTAAAACGAACCCGCCGGGAAGATTTTTCCGAAACGGCAATGTCTCAGCCCAAATCGTTTTGGGACAGCGGGTTTAGGTGCTGTTGGATCGCAAACGAACCCTCGCGATGGTTAGATCGCGGGTAGGGGCGCTGCCCCTGGGCCCCGCAAGGGGATCCGTTCCGCGATTGCGCCCGAAATCGCTAAACGGGACCGCCGGGAAATTTTACTCGTAAAATTGTAAAAAAAAATTTATTTTAAAAATTATAGAAAATTATGAAAATATATAATTTTGAATTATATATTAATTTTGTGATAGTCATGGCCCAAAAACCCAATATGATTGGTTGTGTTGTAATTCATAATACGGCCTGCGTGCCGTTATGTGTTTGCGCGTGTTGTATGTTTTATTTTTCCGCGACCTGCGCGTCATGCCTTTCTCTTATATTCTTGTTGTAAATTAGATTTAGACTCGAATGTAACTTGAGTTTCAAATTGTAATGTACAAATTGGAGCGGTGGAGGGTCCACACGAAACGGAGTTCCGAGGCGGGCACGAGCAACACAAGGTGGTCAAAGGGAGGAGCTTGGAGAAGCTGTTGACCCTAGGTTGACCATTCGATCTTCTCATTGGCTTGAGAAGATCGTAGTAGGGCCATGACTAAATCACAAATATATATTAATTAGTTAATTGCTTATGTATATGATGCATGTTTAATAAGTAATTAATTAATTAGTGCCTTACGATTAGATTAGATCTAAGTCATGCACATGATGCACCCTTGCGATTAGATTAGATCTAAGTCATGCACAAGATGCATCCTTTTCGATTAGATTAGATCTCGATCGAACCAACTCTAAATGCCTAACCGTGCCGTGATACCTATCACTACCTCGATCACATGTATTGTTGAATCTGCCAAAGCAGAGCAATACATATTATCTTGGTAGGGTACGGAGGGACAATCTTGGTCCCGCCTATCAACGCATGGGTGAATACAAACTCAATTAGATTGAGTATTCCTAGTTACTCGGTTGGATCGAGTCAACTATAGGCATTCTTCCAATAGTTGGAATGATAGGTCAAAATCACATCTATATTAACTCTCGGGCGTATTAGCCAAAGCTAACTCGAGTTTTAATATAAATGCGGATATTGATTTTATAAACAAGAGTTGCATAGAGATGTAATTGGTAATCGTTACCTACCGATCATACTAAGCCTTGGGCGTATTAGCCAAAGCTAACTCAAGGGTTAGTATGATGTGGATCTTGTCCCACAAGAATTAGAGTATTCAGTGGGAGCATCATTTAATTAAAGGCTTAATTAAATGATTTTAAAAGAATATGATATTTATTTTTGCAAATTTTCTGTTGTAGATAACCATGACGTCGAATACGAACTCTTTCTCCTTGCGTTCTGTCCTTAAGAAGGACAAGCTCAACGGAGCAAATTTCTGGGTGATGCGGGAACACGAGAATAGTTCTCACTCGGAACGTAGCTGTACGTGCAGGCGGCCCATTAGGAGGCTCCTCCCTGCCAACGCCAGCGAGGCAGAGATGCTTACAAGAAGCATCAAGATGACGCATTAGATGTGTCTTGTCTTATGCTCGCAACCATGAACTCTGAGCTTCAGAAGCAACATGAGTTGATGAGCGCTTACGATATGGTTGAACATCTTTGTCACCTATATCAAGGACAAGCAAGGCACTGGAAGAGGAACTCCAAAGAATACCTGGAAGATCTTAAGAAGAAGAGAAATAAGATTTCTACTTCAGGTATAAATGTTATAGAAGTCAACCTCTCTATTTCTTCATCGTGGGTATTAGATACCGGATGTGCTTCGCATATTTGTACTAATGTACAAGCCCGAGGAATAGCAGGGCATTGACGGGTGAGATAGACCTACAAGTAGGCAATGGAGCACGAGTTACTGCTATTGTTGTAGGAACTTATCATCTATCTCTTCCCTCTGGGCTTGTACTAGAATTAGATGATTGTTGTTATGTGCCTGCCTTGACTAAGAACATAATTTCCGTTTCTTGTTTGGACAAGAAAGGATTTTCGTTTATAATAAAGAACAAATGTTGTTCCGTCTATTTAAACGATATGTTCTATTGTAGTGCACCTCTGATAAACGGACTCTATATTCTAGATCTAGAGAGCCCTATCTATAACGTAAATACCAAGAGGTTCAAGTCAAATGACATGAACCAAACATACCTCTGGCACTGTCGCTTAGGTCATATAAATGACAAGCGCTTATCCCAGCTCCATAAGGATGGTTTGCTGGACTCATTTGATTTTGAATCATATGAGATATGCGAGTCATGCCTACGAGGCAAGATGACCAAGACTCCCTTTAGTGGGCACAGCGAGAGAGCAACTGATTTGTTAGGACTCATACATAGTGATGTATGTGGCCCTTTCAATGTTGCTGCTAGAGGCGGTTATAGATACTTCATCACATTTACTGATGACTTCAGTAGATATGGTTATGTGTACTTGATGACACATAAGTCTGAATCCTTTGAAAGTTCAAAGAATTCAAGAATGAAGTACTGAACCAACTTGGCAAGAGTATTAAGATACTTGATCAGATCGAGGTGGTGAATACTTAAGCCATGAGTTCCGTGACTATCTAGGCGAGTGTGGGATTCTATCCCAACTCACTCCTCCGGAACACCACGGTGGAATGGTGTATCCGAACGGAGGAATCGTACCTTATTAGATATGGTACGATCTATGATGAGTCACAGATCTTCCGAGCATATCTATGGGGATATGCTCTAGACACGGCTTTCATACTCAACCGAGTTCCATCCAAGGCTGTGATAAAGACACCATATAGGATATGGACTGGAGAGATGCCCAGGTGTCTTTCATGAGGATTTGGGGTTGTGAGGCTTACGTACGACGTCAAGTCTCAGACAAATTAGGACCCAAATCCGACAAGTGCTATTTCATCGGATATCCCAAGGAAACTAAGGGATATTACTTCTACATTCTCAGTCAGCACAAGGTAGTTGTGGCAAAGACTGGGGTCTTTCTAGAAAGGGACTTTATTTCTAGAAAGACTAGTGGGAGCACGTTCGATCTTGAAGAAGTTCAAGATGCGAATACTAGCACTGAAGCCTCGATGGAAGTTGAACTGGAACCACAAAGTATTGTGGATGATGTTCCACAAGGAGTTGAGGAACAACAACCAATTCAAGTAGACATACCTCTTCGCAGGTCTGATAGGGTACGTCGTCAGCCTGAGAGATACTCATTTCTCTTGTCTGAGCATGATGACGTTGTGCTCATAGAGGATGAGCCTACCACCTATCAGGAAGCTGTGATGAGACCAGATTCCGAGAAATGGCTAGAGGCCATGAGATCCGAAATGGAATCCATGTACACCAACCAAGTATAGACTTTGGTTGATCCACGAAGGGTAAAACCCATTGGGTGTAAGTGGGTCTTTAAGAAAGACATGGATGGACTTATCTATAAGGGTCGCTTAGTAGCTAAAGGTTTCAAGCGATTCATGGTATTGACTATGATGAAACCTTTTCTCCGATAGCGATGTTTAAGTCCATTCGGATCATGCTTGCTATTGCGACCTACCATGCCTCTGAGATATGGCAGCTGGATGTCAAAACCGCATTTCTGAATGGAAACCTACTCGAGGATGTGTACATGACACAACCTGAGGGTTTTGTAGATCCAGAGCATACTAGCAGAGTATGCAAGCTGCATAAGTCCATTTATGGATTAAAGCAAGCTTCTCGGAGCTGGAATCTTCGATTCGATGATGCGATCAAACAGTTTGGTTTCATCAAGAACGAAGATGAGCCTTGTGTCTACAAGAAGGTTGTAGGGGACATAGTTGTCTTTCTCGTATTGTATGTGGATGACATACTACTCATTGGGAAGGACATCCCTATGCTTCAGTCTGTCAAGACCTGGCTAGGGAGTTGCTTCTCAATGAAGGACTTAGGTGAGACATCCCGCATTCTAGGGATTCAGATCTATAGAGATAGATCTAAGAGATTGCTTGGCCTAAGTCAGAGTACATACATTGATAAGGTACTCCTTCGGTTTGCCATGCAGAACTCCAAGAAGGGATTTCTGCCGATGTCACATGGCGTGAGTCTTTCGAAGACTCAAGGTCCCTCTTCTAGAGAGGAGAGAGACCGCATGGATCAGATCCCTTATGCCTCAGCCATAGGATCGATCATGTACGCCATGCTATGTACTCGACCTGATGTCTCGTATGCTTTGAGCATGACGAGCAGATACCAGTCAGATCCAGGTGAAAGTCACTGGATAGCGGTCAAGAATATTCTTAAGTACTTAAGAAGGACTAAAGAATATTTCTTGATATATGGAGGCAATGATGAGCTAGCTGTAAAGGGTTACAGTGATGCTAGCTTCCAGACCGACCAGGATGACTATAGATCACAGTCGGGGTTCGTATTTTGCATTAATGGTGGTGCTGTCAGCTGGAAGAGTTTGAAGCAGGACACAGTAGCTGATTCTACAACAGAAGCCGAGTACATTGCTGCATCAGAGGCAGCAAAGGAGGCAGTTTGGATCCGCAAGTTCATCACTGAACTTGGGGTGGTTCCTAGCATCGCTGACCCAATTGAGCTCTATTGTGACAACAATGGAGCTATAGCACAGGCGAAGGAACCTCGCTCACACCAGCGGACCAAGCACATACTACGGCGCTTCCATCTCATTCGAGAGATTATCGATAGAGGAGATGTGAAGATTTGCAGAGTACCTACAGAGGCTAACATCGCAGATCCCTTGACCAAGGCTTTGGCACAGAGAAAGCATGATGGTCACACTAGGTCATTAGGCCTTAGAGCCTATACTGATTGGCACTAGTGCTAGTGGGAGATTATTAGTTAGAGCCCTAGAGCCAATCATTTGATGATTGTATGGACTCATGTATATCATATTTTTGTATATTAATAAAGGCATTGGTTTTTGGTTATTATGCTTATTTGTATTAGTGTCAGATAAAATAAGTATAGTAACGTCCTTGAGTAGAACGTTCATACCTATATCAATCGATTAGTTGAATCGATAGTGAGATGATATAGGGAACACTACTCTAAATCATTCCTAGTCGAGTATTAACATTCAGAGATAATGTTAATACAATAAGACTAGCATGTAGGTCAGCTCGATGACTTGATCTCACAAGTCATGGATATAGAGATATCAAGCTGACACATGGGTATGCATTAGAGAATGTATACTGAATGACCCGCCATGAGAAAGTATCATGGATCGTTATATGAGTGTCATATACTTTCTCATGTGGCTATTAGTATGACTATTAGTCCTTAGACCTGAAGTCACCATGGATCCCTACATAAGGAGTTATGTACTTTAGTTTCGTCAAACGTCACCCGTAACTGGGTGGACTATAAAGGCGATTACTGGGTATATAACAAATTATGCAGAGGGATGTGAGTGATGTAGATGGGATCTATCCCTCCTATATGACGGGAGAGACATCGATATTCTTGATAGAGTGAGACCACGAAGTGTATGGCCATACCCAAATGAGTCAATATGAGATATTGAGCTCATTTGATTGAGTGAGTCTACTCGGAGTTCAAGATTTAGATTGGTCAGAGGATGACACGGTCTATGCCTCAAATTGATCAATCTAGATGTCTAGGATAGAAGGACACTTGTCACATATTGTGAGGAGTCACAATTAGTAGTCACAAGGTGATGTTGGATCTCAACATTTCTTGTAACTTGGGTAGCAATGATGTATTGCTAGATGCCGCTCATTGCTTATGTTTTAAAGGAGTTTATAACATTGCCAACGTTACAAGAACCTATTAGGCCGCACACAAAGAACATGTGCATGGAGATTAGGTTCATATGATGAACCAATAGGATTAGATTCATATGATGAATCAAAGATTGGATTCAAATTAGACTTATTGAGTTAGACTCAATTAGATTCAATTGTTGAATTAGTCTAATTTAAATTTGATTCATGAGTCAATTTATATTAATGAATTGAGATTCATTAAATTAAAATTGACTTGAATCAAAGGTTGGATTTAACTCAACAAGGAAGAAAATTGGTCATATTTGACTTGACCAAATGGAAGTTGAAACATCAAGTTTGACTTGATGTCTTGCCACATCATCATGAAGGTTGACTCATCCTACTTGGTATGACCAATCTAGCCACATCATTAGCCACATCATCTCCTCATTTAATGGTGTGCCACCTCATGGAGGTTACACACCAAATGCATTAATGTGGCCGGCCACATTAATGTGGGAGTTACACTAGTGTGATCGGCCACACTAAGTGAGGAGAATGTTTCATTTGGTGGTAATTGAATGGTGTTCAATGCTTCTTCTTCCTTGGGTGCTTCTCCCTCTCTCAAGCTTGTTTTTGGTCGTGGCTTCATGGTGGAGAAGAAGTGAGAGTTGATTCCAAGCAACTAGGTGGTGTGAAGGTCACAAAAGGAGAGTACCTAGAGGAGTGTATGAGTTCCTTTTTCCCTTCTCTCCTTTCTCACCTTTTAGATCCAATCCGAGAGCCCTAGAAAGTGCTAGCACACTTGTGGGTTCTCCTCTCCATCTTTGAGTGGTAGAAGACCACTCCTTGTTCGTGTGGATACCGCTAGAGGACCGTTCGCTTGACGGTCTCGAGATCCGGCTACCTTTGGACGTTGCGGGATTACGAAGGGCACGCATCAAGGGTAAATGTTTTTCCCTCGTAGATCTAAGAGTCGATCGTGTTTTAAACTCGTACTCGTATTTTTCGAAAGTTTTACCTTGCACGAGATCCGTGGCTTGGGCGATTCGGGGTTTCCGCGACGCGAAAAGCGGTTTTCGCGGCCCGAAAAACCCAACAGTCTAAACAGGCTTTTCCGGCCCCATCTTGATCCCCGTTAACTCGTCCATACGAGCTCCGAAAAATTCCCGAAAAATTTCCAAAAATTCCCTTATTAAGATTCGCCTATTTTCCGATATTTTACATTCTCCCCCACTAACAAAAATTTGGTCCCCAAATTTCGTTATCTACCATCAGCAAACACTAACAACAGATATAGAGTATAAATGCTGAACGGTAAATAAATCACATACCTCAAGTGAAAAGATGGGGATATCGAGCTCGGATAGTATCCTCGAGCTCCCAAGTAGCCTCCATCCAATGATACATGACCTCAGCAAGTCCTCTAGAATCTGTTGGTCCGCACTGACTGTCCATCTGTCTCCGTATGGAACCTCCTCATAAGTAATGTCAGGTTGGACTGGAACTGGGATATCTGTCAGCACATGCGTCGGGTCAGGTACGTATCTCCTCAGCATAGATACGTGAAATACATCGTGGACGCCTGACAGGGACAGTGGTAGTACCAGTCGGTAAGCTACTGCTCCGATCCTCTCCAAGATCTCGAAAGGGCCAATGTACCGTGGAGCTAGCTTACCTCTGATGCCAAATCTCTTCACCTTTCGTGGGTGAAACTCGCAGAAATACACCAACAGAGAACTCTAGTGGTCTGCGTCTCCGATCAGCACTCTTCTGGCGATCCTGCGCCTCGACATCCTCCGTCTGAGTACGGACCAACTCTACATCCTGCTGAACTCTGAGGTCCCAACAATGGGCCTCTCCAACCTCATCCGAGGCGGGTGTCCGACAAGGTCTACCATAACGCCTCAAACGGTGCCATCTGAATAGCCGAATGAAAGTCGTTGTTGTAAGCAAACTCTACTAACGGCAGATGGTCCTCCCAACCGCCTCCAAAATCCATAACACATGATCTCGGCAAGTCCTCAAGAGTCGAATAGTCCGCTCGATCGCCCATCATGCGTGGATGGAAAGTCGTACTAAGTCGGGCTGTGTGCCCAAGGCCTGCCGCAGACTCTGCTGTAAACGAGACGTAAACCGTGGTTCTCTATCCGAAATGATACTCAACGGAACACCATGTAGTCTCGATGATCTCCGACAATACAGATCCGCCAATCGATCCGGGGATGGGTCCTCCAGATCGCTAAGAAATGCGCGGATTTGGTTAATCGATCAACGATTACCCAAATCGCGTCATGACCTCGTCGTGTCCTCGGCAATCCTACCACAAAGTCCATGGTAATGTGATCCCACTTCCACTCAGGAATAGGAATCTGCTGAAGTAATCCTGCAGGTCTCTGATGCTCAGCCTTCACCTGCTGACAGACAAGACATCTAGCTACGAAATCCGCGATGTCTTTCTTCATGCCGTTCCACCAGTAGGAACGTCTCAAGTCTCGATACATACGGGTCCCGCCTGGATGGATCGCAAATCGAGAGCGGTGTGCCTCCTGAAGTAGCTCCTGTAAGACCGGATGAGACTGAGGTACGCATAATCTGCCTCGGAAGTATATAACACCCTCCTCGTCTCGTGTAAACTCGGTCTGCTGCCCGGAAGCTATCTGACTGCTAATGAACTGCAAATGCTGATCACCAGCCTGTGCCTCTCGGATCTTCGTCCTGATCGACGACTGAGCAACCATAGTAACTAGAATACCCTGCTCTGTAGATCCCTGCTCCTCAAGGTCTAACTCAGAAAAACTCTGAATCAAATCCGTGACTGAAGTCCGGTGGCAAGCCAAAGTCGCTCTGGACTTCCTGCTGAGTGCATCTGCAACCACATTAGCTTTCCCTGGGTGGTAGCTAATGGTACAATCGTAGTCCTTCAGAAACTCCATCCATCTCCTCTGTCGGAGATTAAGCTCCTTCTGAGTGAAAATATATTTGAGACTCTTATGATCAGTGAGAATCTCAAATGTGATACCGTATAAATGATGTCGCCATAGCTTCAGAGCAAAAATGATGGCAGCTAACTCCAAGTCATGAACTGGGTAGTTCTTCTCATGCTCCTTCAGCTGACGAGAAGCATAAGAGACTACTCTGCCGTGCTGCATCAGAACAGCGCCCAAACCCTGAAGAGATGCGTCGGTGTAAAGTACAAAT
Source organism: Zingiber officinale (assembly GCF_018446385.1). Lineage (NCBI taxonomy): Eukaryota > Viridiplantae > Streptophyta > Magnoliopsida > Zingiberales > Zingiberaceae > Zingiber > Zingiber officinale. The sequence continues at coordinate 22,478,585 of NC_055988.1, forward strand.
CCATCCTCTCCAGAAGGTAAAACCAAAACTGGAGCCGACACTAATCTCCGCTTCAGCTCCTGAAAGCTGGTCTCGCAATCCTCAGTCCACGTAAACTTCACGCCTTTCCTGGTAAGGCGTGTCAGCGGCATAGCAATACGCGAGAAACCCTCGACAAAACGTCGGTAATATCCGGCCAATCCCAGAAAACTGCGGATCTCCTGAACTGACTTCGGCTGCTCCCAACTGGTGACAGCCTCGATCTTCTGAGGATCAACTGAAATACCTCTACTAGAAACCACGTGTCCCAGAAAACCGACTGAGGATAGCCAGAACGCACACTTGCTGAACTTCGCGTACAGCTGATGTCGTCGAAGAATCTCCAAGACTATGCGAAGATGCTGTGCGTGCTCCTCCTCGGAATGAGAGTAGACCAATATGTCATCAATAAAAACGATAACAAACTGATCCAGATACTCCAGAAATATGCGGTTCATCAAGTCCATAAACACCGCTGGAGCATTGGTAAGCCCAAATGGCATTACCAAAAACTCATAATGACCGTATCGAGTACGGAAAGCTGTCTTCTGAATATCTGAGTCTCTGACTCTCAGCTGATGATATCCGGATCGCAGATCAATCTTAGAATACACTGATGTACCTCTGAGCTGATCAAACAAATCCTCGATCCGTGGTAAGGGATATTTATTTCTAACGGTCACTGCATTCAGCTGTCTGTAGTCAATACATAACCTCATGGTGCCGTCCTTTTTCTTGACAAATAATACCGGAGAACCCCATGGGGAAACACTAGGGCGAATAAATCCCCTGTCTAAAAGCTCCTGGAGTTGAACCTTCAGCTCGTTCAACTCTTTTGGTGCCATACGATATGGAGCTTTAGATGTCGGTGCGGTTCCCGGAATTAACTCAATAGCGAACTCCACTGGCCTTCTGGGAGGCAAACCTGGCAGCTCCTCTGGAAATACATCTGGGTACTCCCGGACTACAGGAACGTCGGAGAGCTGCGAACTGCTGCTGTCCTCAGTACTGATCAAAGATAACAGAAAACCCTGACAGCCATGTGACAGTAACCTCTGAGCCTGTATCGCCGAAATGATCGATAAGCCGTCGTCTCTGATGCAAGTGAAATCCCATGAGGGTTAGTTCGGAGGCCGGAATGTGACCACCCTCGTCTGGCAATCAACTGTGGCATGATATGCTGACAAACAGTCCATGCCAAGAATAATATCAAAATCGACCATTTCTAATACTAAAAGATCCACTGTAAGTATTAGGTTGCCAAAATCTAACGGGCAACCTCTGACCTCCTGGGTGACGTCCAATGAATCACCGGACGGTAGGGAGACGGTCAATCGCTGGGGTCTGAAAGTGGGTAATCTACCAACCTCCCGCATAAAAGTGCGAGATATAAATGAATGCGAGCTACCAATATCTATCAGTATATCTCCAGATAAGGCATAAATAGAAATCATACCGCGGAAAACGGATCCGTCGGCTCGCTGTGCATCCTCTCTGGTCATCGTATGAACACGTCCAGTCTCTGGCGGAGGAGGAGGTAACCTTTGCCGAGCGTAGTGTGCATCGAGGCGGTGCGGGATCTTGCGCCATAGAAGACCGGGAGGACGGCGTCATCTGTTGGCCGGACCGAGTGCTTGACCTATAGGCTGAGGTCGCAATCATCGCCTGCGTCGGATAATAAAGTCCCGGAGTAACTCGGGTGCTATGGAAGCACTAGAGTACTCTGTCCAAGCATGCCAAATGCCGCCGCTGCAGGCTGCTGACCATGCAAAGGTTGGGCTCGTCGCCCTCCTCGATAAGTTCCGGACTGAACTGTCCTCCATGATCGGACCCTCAGGAAGCCATATGCCGAGTCTGCGGACAATCTCGGCTCTGGTGTCCAGGCAGTTTGCAATAGGCTGAAGTGACATGATCTCCGGATCCACATAAAACCGAATGTCGTGGCGGGTTATTCGCTGCTTGGGAAGACCGAAGCGTCAAGAAGATCGCCTGATTTCGAGGTTTACGTGATACCCGATGTACCTCGATCCGATCGACTACGCCCGCCTGGCGTGGTGTGATGCGAGGCTCTGTCGCCCGATGTCGACTCGCTTCCTTTTCCTATCCGGAAAAACTCTCTGCTGAGCTGACTCAATAGGGCTCTGTCCAACATCTCCGCATAAGATGTGATACCAAGACCAACAAGTCTTAGTTGCAAATGTCCATCCAGTCCCTGAATGAACTGCTGCATACGTGAACTGTCCTCGCAACTAGCTCGACAAAATCTGGGATAAACTATCACTGAGCAGGATCAAAAAGAGTCATTAGAAAAATTGCATGTGAGCCATCCGATATTGATGGAAAGAAAGGCCTCTCGAATCGGCCCAAGTGATCCTCACCGATGATAGAACGCTGGTAAGCCACCAAGTATCGGCCGCGTCCCGTAAGTGAAAAGCAGCCACCGCTTTCTCCCACTCGGAGCAAGCAATATAAAAGAAAGTCCGCTCCATAGTCTCAATCCAAGACAAGGCCACACTTGGATCTCGGTCTCCTCGGAAGAGTGTGAATCGACTCTTCATCGATTACGTCTGGAATCTGGCTGCGGCAATATCGAGGTGTGTCGGAGCGGTGTCGGGATGCAACAAGTCTGTGGTGCTACCGGTGTCTACTGCATAAACGGAGGAGGTACTCCGGTCTTCTTTGGTAAACTGGAGCATATGCCGTCGGGGCACTGTAGGGTGAACATAAGTGGTCGCATTGGATGTATGGTAGGCAATGGTATCGAATGTGGAGTAGCGTATCCTAGTGCAGTCCGAGTACCTGTATGTCTTGGGGCACAGGGGTCTTGGGATACAGTGGGTCAGTGGCGGTGGTGCGAGTACGCAATAGGCGAGGCGGTGTCGGATATGCTAATGGTATCCCTGGTGGTACCGGAAATACAAGAGGAGTGGATACTATCGGTGCAGTGAGGTAGGCACCTCTAAGGGAGTCATGAGTCTCAAGGCCCGCGCGATATCTTGAGTCATCACGTAAGCAGGCTCGGCCTCGGTAGGCATCTCGGTATATCCGGAGATCCTGCGATCCTCGAACGTGCTCGCCCGGACCACGCCTCGCGGCAATGCGTAGATCGCCTCATATCTGTTAAATTATATTACAGATATTACTACCAGTTTAAACAATTACCAAAATGACACCATACCTAATTGCTGTCTGGAGATGTTCCGTCGCTGTCCAGCCCCCAAATTGACCTTGGAATTCCGTACGAGAAAAACAACACTGGAAATCCATATAAATCAATAACAGAAGTCCATAACAAAATCGAAATGGAAAATCCGTGTAACCCAAAATAACTGCCCAGACTAATCTGTCTCGCAACTAGGGCTAGTATAAAAATGTCCAAAATACCAAACGCAGGTATCACACCCTGCTCTGATACCAATGAATTGGTATCAGATAAATCCCGAAAATCCAACACACGGAAATCAAATAAATATCGCCAAACTTTGGCACGCGGATACCCAATAAATTGATATCAGGTTATTCAAAGTATCCATAATACGAAAACAAAAATCGTATCAATCCAGAACACATAGCAAGTATCGTAAACTTGCTCTGATACCACTAAATTGCCACGCCCCGGAGGAGTCCCTGTCCGAAGAAATTTTGGCAGCATCTTCCCTGTATGGCGGACAATCTGAAACTTTTCTACATCTCACATATACATCAGCCACAGGCGGCTGGAATGATAACAGAAATAAAAACAAACACCATGCAGTTAATAAAGATATTCAGCCTCTGGCTGTCACAACCACGCAGTTAAAAATAGTAATCAATAACAATAGGACTCTGACTCGAAATCCACCCTACTCCACTACACTCGTAAAGCTCAAATCCAACGAACTCACCTCTTCTGCCGTCCAGGCAGGCACGTAGTAGAATGAAATCCAATATCATATCAAAAATCCATCAAAAGGTATCACTCCATACCATATCCATAGGAAAAATCCAAAGACAATACTAAAACAAAGTCTGATATAGAAAAAGGCAAAATAAAAACAAATAACGAACTGGTAGAGCGGCTCTACGTGCGGATGGGGGCAGTGGGCTACTCGGGACGGCTTAACTGAAAATATCAACAATGGGCGGGTGAGTCCAACACTCAGCAGTACAACTGATATGCATAATAAAACAAATAACAGATAACACTAATCATGCGTACGGTCTCCTGAATACGAGAAGGATAAATGCAATCAAACGAAATCGGAGATAACTGTACTAACCGGATCAAGTACAAAAATGGTCAGAGCAGAAGTCTATAATCTGTATGCATGTCAATCATATGCATCCACATAAATGCAGCAAAGCAATCACAAACAATAAATGCAATAAATGCATATCTGAGTGCACTCGACATCAGCTCTGGCGGTAAGGATGAGTGGACGGAATCTTGAGTACTCGTCCTCGTCCCCAAATCATAAATGGGGAGCTCAATGCTCTCATCTCCGTTACACAATGGGGAGGATATCTCTGCGGCTACCACCGAGTCTCGACCAGGAGCCAAGAGTCCACCATCTGGCCTACCACTGCTACACTAAATGCCAACTGAGCCAAACAGAGCGGAGCTGAGTCCTCAGACCAACGGAGCCAAACAGCAGAACCGCCACACACCACGATATACCACTAATCCATGGGTGGTGGTGGTGTGTGCAGTACATGTAACTGGCGATGGGCTCAACCATAGTGGAGCCGACAATCGCACAGCATGCAAACATGATGCATGATACTAAGCATGGCAATCTCATGAATAGCATAGCAAGATCCATACATAAATAAAAGGTGTACCACAAGTCAATGTATCAGATGGAATGTACACAAACAGATAGGGTATCATATAAACCCTAGGTCCTGAACATGATGTATCACATGGTTGGGTCACTACCGAAAGCATGTATGGTCAGGTCAATAATAACATGCAGTGCATAATAAACAAACAACATGTAACAGATCATGTAGTGACCAACCGAATCAAAAGGAAAACACAATTCTTGCTATATGTTAGACACTTTATCATGCATATCAAAAGACATAAGTCAAAGTACCCGCCTCCAATCGAAATAGTCCAACTCAGGCGTCGAGATGTTCGTCTCGAATCAAAGTCCTGTAATAAACCGTATAGTTTAGCTAAATTTAATTATAACCAAATAGCTAAACTAATTTCAAATCCACCGACCAGTTAGGGTTGATTTCATTAACCCCAATTACACCGTTATATAACTTCTAAACCTACATCAATAATTATTGCTAATACATCTAGCAATAATCTACCACAAAGATCAAAACCATAAACCTTACCTCTAACTCTCCTTCAGTCATGTTTGTTGATCCACCACAAAGACGGATTGATCAATAACAGAGAAGAATATCCAAGCTCTGCACTGCTCGGAAGGATAGAGGTGCCGGAAAGGATTTGCAGCAGTGCTGCTCGATCAACAGTCGGCGGTGGTCGGAGTGGCTCGGGAGCAAGTGTCGGCTAGAGCACAGGGAAGGACTCGGCAGTGACTCTCGTCGTCGGCGGCAGAAGCTAGGGCACGGTGGAACCAACAGTGGTACGCGGGTGCCGGAATCGGGGTGGCCGGCGCTTCTCGAGTGGCTGGCGTCGGGTTAGGGCACAAAAAGTAGCAGCCGGCGCTAGGAACTCCACGGCAAGGGCTAGGGCTCCGGGTGGTCGACGGTGGCTCTCGACTAGGGCAGAGGTTGGGTCGCCAGCGTCGGCAAAGGAGAAGAGGAAAGAGATGGCATCGGGCTCGGGGGGTTTGTACCGGCCGGGGAAGAGGCGGTTAGGGCAAGAATGGGGAGAGAAAAGCTTGGCGTCGGCGCGTGGAGATGTGCTCGAGAGAAAAGGGTAAACGGCGATAATGAGAAAATAAAGAAAATAAAAAGAAATAAAAGAAAAGGAAATGTAAATATAAACATTTCCTCGTTTAGACGGGGTAGTCTAAACAGGCTTTTCCGACCCCATCTTGATCCCCGTTAACTCGTCCATACGAGCTCCGAAAAATTCCCGAAAAATTTCCAAAAATTCCTAAAAATTCCCTTATTAAGATTCGCCTATTTTCCGGTATTTTACAAACATGATCATTGCTTGCATCTATAAAATACTATGCATATCCAATTGACAATATCATAAAAAGATAAGTCAAGAGGTACCCACCTCTAAAGAAAGGTCCAAATCTGACGTCGAGATGCTCGTCTCGCGTCAAAATTCTATAATATCAAACATATACGGATTTAGCTAATTCCCTTGTATATTTAATTAGCTAACCAACCAATAAACCAAATCCAACTAGGTTTAACCTAACCCATTTCACAATTACAATGGATTAGATATCCCCAATTATCTACAATCAAATTGTATTAGATTAATACATGAACTAATATCTAACCATATAAAAATCTGAATTCTCTACAGCATGTATCACGATCTAAAATAATCAAATTACACTATGATCTACAACTAAGACCAAAAACCCAGTACCTTACCTTGATTCCTAGCACTGTTGATGCTGGATGAATTTGATGCCGTAATAGAAAGTCCACAGAACAACCTTTCTTGCTGGTATCCTTCACAAAACGGAACAAGATGAGATCCGGCAAGAAGATTACAAATTAAACAATGCCTAATCTCTACAGACCTATACAGAAAATGCACACTTCCTACCAATCTGATCTCACTGATCTCAGCCATAGCTTACCCTAACTCAGTGCCGACAGCTTCCTCTTGTTGTAATCCACTACAGCAGCGTCGCTTGGTCCAATCCCGCGAGCAAAGAGGGAAAATAGCACTGTGAGCGGTTCGAGGAGAGGAAAGAAAGTAGGGCCCTCGGCGTCGGCACCTAGGGCAGAAGCAATGGGCACGCTGGGTCGGATCTGGTGGGCGACACTGCTCTGTGCCATGCCAATCTAGGGCAGAGGCGTCATGAGGGGGGAGGAAGAGGGATCGGCCGGGCTAGGGCAGAAGCTAGGAGTCGGCCCGAGGAGAGGAACGGAGACCCTCGGTTGGTTCTCGTCGACCGGCGATGAAAAGCTCTGTGTGTGGTTTGTGCCGGCAGAGGAAGAGAAGAAGGAAGATGCTTCAGCGTCGCGGAGGTTAGGGCACAGGCGGTTCGGCGGGGGAAGAAGAGAAGGAAAGGAAACGGCTCGCGTGGGTTCGGCGGGGAAAAAGAAAATGAAGAAATAAAGAAAAGGAATTAAGAAATAAACATTTCCTCGCTAAAACGAGGTAGCCTAAACAGGCTTTTCCGGGCCCCATTTTTATCCTCGTAAACTCGTCCATACGGTCTCCGAAAAATTTCTAAAATTTTTGAAAAATTCCCTTATCATTATTCGCCATTTTTCGGTATTTTACATTCTCCCCCACTAATAAAAATTTGGTCCCCAAATTTCGTTATCTATCATCAACAAATATTAACAACAGGCAAAGAGTATAAATGTTGAACGGTAAATTAAATCATATACCCCAAGTGAAAAGATGGGAATATCGAGCTCGGATAGTATCATCGAGCTCCTAGGTAACCTCCTCGTCCTTATGATGTTGTCATCCGACTTAAACCAGTCGAATAGTCTTGTTCCGCAACTGACACTCTTTCCGGTCCAGAATCCGTACCGGAACCTCCTCATAGTGACGTCAGGCTGAAAAGGAATTGAGATATCTGTCAGCACACGCGTCGGGTCCGGTACGTATCTCCTCAGCATTGATACGTGAAATAGATCGTGAACTCCTGCTAGAGACGGTGGTGGTAGTGCTAAACGAGAAGCTACCGCTCCAACCCTTTCCAAGATCTGGAAAGGTCCAATGTATCGCGGAGCTAACTTACCTCTGAGGCCAAATCTCGTCACCCTTTTTCGTGGGTGAAACTCACAGAAAAGCATGGTCGCCAATAGAGAACTCCAAGGGTCTGCGTCTCGAATCAGCATAACTCTTCTAGCGGTCCTGCGCCTTTGACATCCTCCGTCCAATAATACGGACCCACTCTGTCTCATGCTGAGCTCTATGAGGTCCCAACAACTGTGCCTCCCCAACCTCATCTCAGAGGGTGGGTGTCCGACAAGGACTACCATACAACGCTTCAGACAGTGTCATACAAAGCTGTTGTTGTCGACGAGCTCTACCGATGGCATATGATCCTCCCAACTGCTTCCAAAATCCAATACACATGACCTCAGCAAGTCCTCTAGAGTCTGAATGGTTCGCTCTGACTGTCCATCTGTCTGCGGATGGAACACTGTACTGAAACAGAGCTCAGTGCCTAAAGCCTGCTGCAGACTCTACTAGAAACGAGACGTGGGGGGTCTCTATCCGAAATAATAGTCAAAGGGACACCATAAAATTTGATGATCTCCCGACAACACAAATCTGCCAATCGATCCAGGGAATCAGTCTTCCAGATCACTAAGAAGTACCCGATTTGGTAAATCGCTCAACGATTACCCAAATCGCGTCATGACCTCGTCATGTCCTAGGCAAATCCGCCACAAAATCCATGGTAATGTGTTCTCATTTCCACTCGAAAATAGGAATCCGATGATGTAAGCCAGCTGGTCTCTGGTGCTCGGCCTTCACCTGCTGACGGACAAGACATCTCGCTACAAATTCCGCGATGTCTTTCTTCATACCGTTCCCCCATACAGAACGCCTCAAATCTCGGTACATACGGGTACCGCCTGGGTGGATAGCAAATCGAGAACGATGAGCCTCCTGAAGTAGCCCCTGTAAGACCGGGTGAGACTGAGGTACGCATAATCTGCCTCGGAAGTATATAATATCCTCCTCATCTCGTGGGAACTCGGTCTGCTACCCGGAAGCTATTTGGCTGCCAATAAACTGCAAATGTTGATCACCAGTCTGGCCTCTCGGATCCTCGTCCTGATCGACGACTGAGCAACCATGGTAACAAGAACACCCTTCTCTGTCCGTCCCTGCTCCTCAAGGCCCAAATTCGGAGAATCCCTTAATTAAGTCCGTAACCACAACTCGGTGGCACGCTAAAGTCCCTCTGGACTTCCGGCTAAGTGCATCGGCAACCACATTAGCTTTTCCCCGGGTAATAGCTAATGTACAATCATAATCTTTCAGGAATTTCATCATTCTCCTCAGTCGGAGATTAAGTTTCTTTCTAAGTGAACAGATATTTGAGACTCTTATTGTCAGTGAGAATCTCAAATGTAATGTCGTACAGATAATGCTGCCAAATCATCAAGGCAAAAATAATGACGATCAACGACAAGTCATGTACTGGGTAGTTCTCCTCATGCTCCTTCAACCGCCGAGAAGTAGGAGACTACCCTGTCGTGCTGCATCAAAACAGCGCCCAAACCCTGTACAGATGCGTCGGTATAGAGCACGAATCCGTCCTCTCCAGAAGATAAAACTAAAAATCGGAGTCGACACTAGTCTCCGCTTCAGCTCCTAAAAGTTGGTCTCGTAGTCCTCGAACCACGTGAACTTCACACCTTTACTGGTCAGGCGTGTCAGTGACATAGCAACGCATGGAAAAACCCCCAAGAGCCTCGGGTAATAACTAGCTCGGCAAAGGGAGTTACGAGTCTCATGTATAGACTATAATAACTCCCAACCGGTAACAACCTCTATCTCCTGTGGATCCATGGTATACCCCTACTGGTGACCATGTGTCTCAATCATCTCACAGAAGACAATCAAAATACGCACTACTGATCTTCACATATAGACGTTTCCGTCGAAACATCTCTAGAACTATGCAAAGATGGTGTACGTGATACACCTCAAATCAGGAATAAAACACCATGTCGTCAATAACGATAATGAATTCTGATCCAATATCCTAGGGATACCCAAATCATCGAGTCCATGACAACATCTAAGCCTCCGCAAGCCCTAATGGTAAAACCAAGACACATAATGTCCGTATCACAGACATTCCTAACCATAAGATCCTCAACAATAAACAGATCTGATCACCAACTAATAACATATCATCATAGAATAGATCCTCCAGTGTGAGAGCAACGCTCCATCACACGAAATACCACATATGTGGGAGCAACGCTCTACCACAAGAACTCCTCCATATGTGGGAGCAACGCTCCACCACAAATAATTCGAAATATGAATCTACAATAAATATGGGAGCAATGCTCCGCTACAAGAAATCCAAAATATGTGGGAGCAATGCTCCACCACAACAAACAATAATATGTGGGAGCTACGCTCCACCACAAACGATCCATAACATGTGTGGGAGCAACGTTCCACCACAACCAATACATAATTGCTCAAGGCACCTAACTATCCAGCTAGAGACTGCACGAGATCTCTCAACCACAGATCACTGTGGGTAGCATAGGGTATAACAACCCAGTACGTAAATCAATTCCATAGTCAACTCTATCATCATCCTAGTGGGTCGATCACCCACTAATAGGATAATTAGTTGACAGGGTAATACCACAAATGTCATAATGTAGACATTCAACATTCTACATTCAACATAGGTAGAATCATCATGATTCTACCAACCATACATCTGGCACACGTGCACACACAACATAAGTATGATCGACATAATCCTCCAATTAGTACACGCCAAATATACTCACAACATAGGTATAAATCACCGTGATACCTCCAACAATGTATACCGAACCCGTGTGCATATATCATCGTAGGTAAAATCAACAATACCCCTCAAACAAAACTCACATGACATATATACACATATGCCAAGAGTATAATCAACATATACTTCCAATAAGGCATACTAAACCCAGGTGCACTCACAAATCACACATAATCAACAAGATACCTCAGATACCACACAAAACACATATGTACATATCACAACACCGATGTAGTCGACAAGATACTTCCAATATGACACTCACACCCATGTGCACATACCACGACACAGATTTAAATCGATAAGATACCTCCAATATGTCAATCAGACACGTACAACTAACTAAATAACTATAATCCACAAGGAACCTGTTGGAACCCCAAGGTTGGTTTTGGTGTGATCAACAAGTTAAGTTAGGTTATGTTGTTTTCTAACCTTGTGTCTAAGTGTGCAGGAGCTTAGGAGCACAAGTACTCGAGCGGAAGATCCAGCTAGCGAGAAGGATGACACATGGTGCGTCTGAGGGACGAGGCGCTGCGGAAGAGTACACCGGCGGACGAGAAGGAAGTGCGCGCGATGGTTTCGAGGTACGAAAGCCGGAGCGGAAGATTGCTCAGGGAGCAAGAGACGCAGCTAGCGCGAAGGTCGGCACGGGGTGCGATCGAGGGACGAAGTCTGCAGATGAGTACGCTGGTGGACGAGAAGGGACACGCGACAATTCCGAGGGATGAGAAGCCGGAGGGAAGCACGCTCGAGAAGACCGGAAGATGGGTTCGGGTGAGCCCTATTCCGGATGTCAGAGATCACCCAATCAAGCGGATCCGGAGCAGAAGACCCGGACCGAGACGGGGACTTAACGGAGAAGTGGTCCCCGACAAAAAGTCAACCGCAGTTGACTTTTTGCTCCGGGGCGCCCGGAACCAATCCGGGCGCCCGGAGCTGTCCGGGGCTCCCGGAATGCTTCCGGGCGCCCGGACCCTGATTTTGACCAAGATCGCGATTTACGTGATCTGAATGTTGGGGGATAAAACTTTATCCCCCCCAGGGCGCCCGGAACCCTTCCAGGCGCCCCGACCAAGGCTATAAATATAGCCTTGGTCCAGAAGCTCTTCATCAGTTCAGAAATTGTAAACAACACTTGTGTGCTTCCACTGTTTAGATTAGCTTCTGTCTTTCTGTGCTTACACTGCTGTAAACGAGGCTTCTCCGCCTGAAGGAGCTCTTAGTGCGATCTTCATCCTTGGATTAACAACCTCCCCGGTTGTAACCAAGTCAAATTCGGTGCCTCGTTTTTATGCTTTATTTTCTGTTTAATCTATTTTTTATGTGTTAGCTTAATCGTACGAGAAAGGGTTGTGTTTGATTTTTCAGGGCTATTCAACCCCCCCTTCTAGCCGGCCGCATCGGTCCTACAAGTGGTATCAGAGCCGAGGCGCTTCAGGAGGACTAACCGCCGAACGAAGCAACAAGATGGCCGGATCCAACATCCACGCACCAAAATTCGAAGGGGACTTCGCTAGCTGGAAAAATCGAATGGAGGTATTTCTTGAAACAGATTATGATTTATTACTAACAATGGAATTTGGCTATGAAGCACCAGAGGGCAAAGTAAGAAATCAATGGTCAAAGAAGGAGCAGGCTGACCACGTGGCAAACAAGAAAGCAGAATTCCATCTGCTAAGTGTACTTCCAACACAAGAAGTCAATCGAGTCGGTACCTACAACTCGGCAAAGGAGCTTTGGGAGAAATTCCTTGAGTTACACGAAGGAACATCCGAAGCCAAACTTGCAAGACGGGATTTACTTCGTAACCAGCTTACAAACCTCCGATTTGAAGAAGGTGAAACAATTGCACATCTACACTCGAGGATTCAGGAACTCATCACTAGACTTACGAATCTCGGAGAAGAGGTAAGTAACCGAGATTCGCTAAGGTATGCCCTAAATTCCTTTCCTAGAAACTCAAAATGGGCATCACTAGTAGATGCCTTTTACATTTCAAAAGATCTAGAAAAAATTTCATTAGACGAATTCTTTTCAACTTTTGAAGTGCATGAGTCAAGATGTGCAGGTCCGAAGGAGCCCAAGAATAATGTCGCCCTTAAAGCTTCGAGAGATGAACCTGAGTCAAAATCTTCTCTCGACGACGAGGAAATGGTAATGATGGTAAGACGATTTAAAAATATTTGTAAATCTAGGAAATCTAACCATCCGCAGGGAAGAAAGAAAAGAACCATCCGCTGCTACCATTGCGATGAAGAAGGGCACGTCAAGGACAATTGCCCTAAACTGAAGAACAAAGGGAAGGACAAGGGTAAGAAGCCTATCCAAAAGCGCAAGGCCCTAAAAGCGACGTGGGACGATACGTCGTCGGAATCGGAAGTCGAGGAGTTCTCCGGGCTCGCGTTAATGGCGAGTCATCAAGACGACGACTGCGAGTTAAGCTCTTCCGAAATGAGCATCGAAAGCATCGATGAAGGGGGAGCCACGTCCGAAGAGAGCAGCAGTTCAGGGGGAGAAACCGACAACGAGATCGACAAGGTAAGTGAGGTATGATCTCTTCCTCCTGATAAAATGTTTAAATTCATTAAAATTTTAACAAAAGATTGCTGCAAATTAGAAAATGAAAATAAAGATTTAAAAGCAATATTAGCTACATCTTGTCCGTTAGAAATGCTAGATAAATCAAATTTAGAAAATGAAAAATTAAAATTAGAAATTCAAAATTTAAAAATTCAAGTAGAAAACTTGAAAAACTCTGCTTGCTCATCTAAAACCAATTTTAGAAGGTTCAATAATTTGAATTGGTATTATAGATATCACCAGGGACAAATTAAAAATATCTCTAGAAAATATGTCCCTAAAAAATTTTTAGTTAATCCAGTAGGTTGGAACCTTTATTGGGTTCCTAAATCTTGCTTAGTGTAAATTTTAAAATCAAAGTTAGCGCTTTAAGTGAGAAAATTAAACAAAAATTTCTTTATGGGCTTTGACTAGAAAGTGGCTGTTGCTCCAATAACCAAGAAGGCCTAGTGCCTCGCCACTGCCTGGAAGCCAAATATTGAAATAAATGTTTAATTAATAAAGCATTAATACTAGAATTATTTAATACTTTAAAAAGTTATTCAAACATGTTTCAAAATTTTGACATAATTTTTTTTTAAATAATTAATTTTTTTTCTATTTTCAAAAATAATTTTTTGTTTAGAAAAATTTTCAAAAATTATTTTTTCCTAAGTTAAAATTTTACTTAGAGTTTTTTCTGCTTTTATTGATTCAAAAATATTTTTCAAAATATTTAATTAAGTTTTATTGATTGCAAAATTCTTTTTCTAACTTAGAATCTTTTGACTTAGAAATTTTTTTTAAGGTAGCTTTTCAAAATTTTCTAAGTCTTTAACCCTTAGATTTTTTTTGGAACCCCATTTTTTTGTGATCAAAGGGGGAGAAGGATAAGTATAAGTCTAGGGGGAGGTAGCCTAAAACTATTTTTTTTCTCTATCTTTGTGCACTAAATTGTAAATTTAGTTAGTTTATTTTTTTGTCTAGTTAACCCTAGCTTAACTTGGGTTGATCACACCAAAAAGGGGGAGATTGTTGGAACCCCAAGGTTGGTTTTGGTGTGATCAACAAGTTAAGTTAGGTTCTGTTGTTTTCTAACCTTGTGTCTAAGTGTGCAGGAGCTTAGGAGCACAGGTACTCGAGCGGAAGACGTAGCGAGAAGGACGGCACGCTGTGCGTCCGAGGGACGAGGCGCTGCGGAAGAGTACACCGGCGGACGAGAAGGAAGTGCGCGCGATGGTTCCGAGGTACAAAAGCCGGAGCGGAAGATTGCTCGGGAGCAAGAGACGCAGCCAAGGTCGGCACGGGTGCGATCGAGGGACGAAGTCTGCGGATGAGGACGAGAAGAAGGACACGCGACAATTCCGAGGGACGAGAAGGAGGAAGCACGCCCGAGAAGACCGGAAGATGGGTTCGGTGAGCCCTATTCGATGTCGAGATCACCCAATCAAGCGGATCCGGAGCGGAACCGGACCGAGACGGGACTTAACGGAGAAGTGGTCCGGACAAAAGTCAACCGCGATTGACTTTTGCCGGCCCCGAACCAATCCGGCGCCGGAGCTGTCAGGCGCCGAATGCTTCCGCCAACCCTGATTTTGACCAAGATCGCGATTTACGTGATCTGAACGTTGGGGGATAAAACTTTATCCCCCCCAGGGCGCCCGGAACCCTTCCAGGCGCCCCGACCAAGGCTATAATTTTTGATCAGTTCAGAAATTGTAAACAACACTTGTGTGCTTCCACTGTTTAGATTAGCTTCTGTCTTTCTGTGCTTACACTGCTGTAAACGAGGCTTCTCCGCCTGAAGGAGTTCTTAGTGCGATCTTCATTCTTGGATTAACAACCTCCCCGGTTGTAACCAAGTCAAATTCGGTGCCTCGTTTTTATGCTTTATTTTCTGTTTAATCTATTTTTTATGTGTTAGCTTAATCGTACGAGAAAGGGTTGTGTTTGATTTTTCAAGGCTATTCAACCCCCCCTTCTAGCCGGCCGCATCGGTCCTACAGAACCTACAATAACCATATCAAGATGGGAATACTCACACTACCTGTAAATGAACTATCCATCATAGAACTCCTACAACTCATAACAATCATTCGTACATGAAACAAAGATAAGAATAATCAACATATTTGACCCAATCAACCTGACATTCCGAAACGGCAGGGTCACCTTCTAAGTTATCCATGCATACCGTCTAAAATTAAAGTACCCATAGAATAGGATACATCGATCCTCTATAGTCTGACCAAAATCGACAATGATATATGATCAACTCAGTCTTTTCCACGTCAGTACAAAACATGTACTCAAATGTGCTCTAGATACCCAACTAAGCACAAACAACCCAAAGATTCAGATCGGACCAATAAAGTTAATCGACCATCTACTAACTAATCAAGAATACCTTAATCCTCCACAAACCAATAAGGTATATCAATCCACGACTACCCAAGTCGACAAACGTAAATCAGTTTTCTATTGACCGATCTAACAAGAGTAAATCAATATTTACTGATAAAATTAACTAAGATAAAATGGTATACTACTGGCTAGGTCAACATGAAGATGTAGATACTATCCACTACACAGCTAATAATAACAGAGGCTGGTATATGCCTCGATCTTCTAACCAACTAATCGTGACAGAAGCTAAAACTACTGGGGTATGATATGAAAAATCACCAGAGACTGTAATCTTTGATCTCTATTCCGGTCTACCATGATCAGTGGTTTACCTAACACATAAAATATATGATATATCAACTAGACAGGTACCAATAAATAATGCTAATACAGGTCATAAACTGTAATAGTGAACAGGGCATATACTAACAAAAAGGTAGGACAACAGTATACCAACATACCTCCTATAGCTCGGAGATGTCCTACTGCTGTCAGGTCCCAAAACTCGAAAAGTCACATCAAGAAAACTAAAACACGAAATCGAAAATACCTAGCAAGTATCGTATACCTGCTCTGATACCATTAAATTGTCACGCCCCAGGAAAGTCCCTGTCCGAAGAAATTTCGGCAGCACCTCCCCTATACAACGGACAATCTGAAACTTTCTACATCCACAATATACATCAGCCACATGCGGCTGGAATATATACACAACTACACAGATATATATATATCATCAACTCACTCGGCTGGAACAAAACCAACACAACGGAAAATGGCAGAAACCACATACAAACCAAAACACAAAAAACTGCTAGCCGGCTAGGCTTACACAACCAACAACCAATACAAAATATCACATAACAATATCAACACTCCAAAAACAAAACCGGAGTACAGAGCTAAACAAACTGATACATAAACAAACAAAACATAAGTGAAATCGATAAGTCTTCTGATGTGACGTGGGGACCAGCAGACAGGATACTCCAAGCGACACCATAAACAACCTGGTACCTGAAAAAAAATATAGTGTCCACGGGGGTGAGTTCAACAACTCAGCATATACCAATAGACATGTCTAGTAAGATATATCTAACAGCAATAAACATGGAATACAGCTCCCTAATCATATTTAGGAAATATGCAAAACTGAAAGGTATGTACTCACCAGGAACTCCTATCCAGACAAAAGGGTCGTCAAACCAAATACACACTATGCCTCCTGTATGCATGTCAAACAAATGCATCCACCAAAATGTAGCATATAAGTGCAGCAAACACAAGCAAATAAATGCAATAAATGCATATGATGCCAATGACATGGTCACCCCTGACGCCAGTCAGTCATCTCACACACAAATAGTGAGACTGAGTGGGTAGGGCTGTGACAACCGTGCACTCTGACATCACTACCCCTGATGAGTGACCGAGTGGACGGGATGCTGTCGGAGTACATACATACTCCTACCCCAAATCATAAATGGGGGAGCGCAATGCTCTCATCTCCCGGTACACTATGATAGGGAGGCATCCCTGACGTGCTACCACGCTGCGTCACACTACCCATGAGCGGACCAACGGAGCACCGAACAGAGCCAAAACTGACGTGCTACCACGCTGCGTCACGCTACCCATGAGCGTCAACAATGGAGCACCGAACAGTGATGAAACTGGCGATGTGCTCGACAATAATGGAGCAATCTATCACACAGCATGAAATCATGCGAATGGTGCATAACACTAAGCATGACAATATCCTGATCAGCTTAGAAAAATCTATATATATATAATATGAAAACCATAGTATCAGTAAGTCAAATCCACGGATCTAGGGTTTACAGGTCCTCTATGGTATAACAACCTAGATTCTGAACATATCCCCCTCCATAACATATGTACCAACAATATGCACAGATCAAACAAAAAGTGTCTAGGTACACAAATCAGATATGATATACAAATATAGGTACACAAGTCAGGTATGATATAAAAAAACCTAGATATCAGATAATCTAGATACACATGCCAGAAAATAAAATCCAGAACCTAGTCCTAACCTCAGTAAGATATGGTATGCCACTTACTCTAGGATCTAAGGTACTCATGGCAATAATCATGAAGTATAAAACATGGATACATAACAAGCGACCAAACAGATCATGCTATGGGTATCAAACCGTGACATAACAAAGACAAACATGATCATTGCTTGCAGGTATAAAATACTATGCATATCCAATTGACAATATCATAAAAAGATAAGTCAAGAGGTACCCGCCTCTAAAGAAAGGTCCAAATCCAACGTCGAGATGCTCGTCTTGCATCAAAATCCTATAAAATCAAACATATACGGATTTAGCTAATTTCCTTGTATATTTAATTAGCTAACCAACCAATAAACCAAATCCAACTAGGTTTAACCTAACCCATTTCACAATTACAATGGATTAGATATCCCCAATTATCTACAATCAAATTGTATTAGATTAATACATGAACTAATATCTAACCATATAAAAATCTAAATTCTCTACAGCATGTATCACGATCTAAAATAATCAAATTACACTATGATCTACAACTAAGACCAAAAACCCAGTACCTTACCTTGATTCCTAGCACTGTTGCTGCTGGATGAATTTGATGCCGTAATAGAAAGTCCATAGAACAGCCTTTCTTGCTAGTATCCTTCACAAAACGGAACAAGATGAGATCCGACAAGAAGAGTACAAATCAAACAATGCCTAATCTCTACAGACCTATACAGAAAATGCACACTTCCTACCAATCTGATCTCGCTGATCTCAGCCATAGCTTACCCTAACTCAGTGCCGACAACTTCCTCTCGTTGTAATCCACTGCAGCAGCGTTGCTTGGTCCAATCCGGCGAGCAAAGAGGGAAAATAGCACTATGAGCGGCGCGAGGAGAGGAAAGGAAGTAGGGCCCTCGGCGTCGGCACCTAGGGCAGAAGCAATGGGCACGCTTGGTCGGATCTGGTGGGCGACACTGCTCTGTGCGATGCCAATCTAGGGCAGAGGCATCGTGAGGGGGGAGGAAGAGGGATCGACCGGGCTAGGGCAGAAGCTAGGAGTCGGCCCGAGGAGAGGAACGAAGACCCTCGGTTGGCTCTCGTCGGCCAGCGATGAAAAGCTCCGCGTGTGGTTTGTGCCGGCAGAGGAAGAGAAGAAGGCAGATGCTTCGGCGTTGCGGAGGTTAGGGCACAGGCGATTCGGCGGGGGAAGAAGAGAAGGAAAGGAACGACTCGCGTGAGTTCGGCGGGGAAAAAGAAAACGAAGAAATAAAGAAAAGGAATTAAGAAATAAACATTTCCTCGCTAAAACGGGATAGCCTAAACAGGCTTTTCCGGGCCCCATTTTTATCCTCGTAAACTTGTCCATACGGTCTCCGAAAAATTCCAGCAAAATTTCTAAAAATTTCGGAAAATTCCCTTATCATTATTCGCCATTTTCCGGAAAATGAGTTCAATAGGATGAACCCAGCATATCAAATGAGAACCACTAAAACATCAAGGGTAAGATGCATGAATTGAGACTTCCTCCTCAAAATATTTGATAGTACGATTGATCATGTCTGAAAATTGAAAAGAGGGCATGCTGGCAATGGTGACTTGGTTATTGATTGGAATAAGACTTTTTACTATGAGAAAAAGTTTTCCTTTGATCTCGCAAACACAAAAACAAGTAAAAAAAAAGGTTAGTACCCAGAAATCAGGGGAAGTCTTTGGCGATAACCCTCTGATGTTAATGACGGAAAGCCTTAGCGAGTGGCGGCCATGAGCCAAGCCACCGGCCAAATCGGAGACAAACTCCGTGGGTGTCCCTCAAGGCCTACGACGTCGGCAATTGGCGAAGTTCGTGACATGGACGCTATCTTTCCATGTGTTGGCAGCGGGCAACAAAATCGATCGGAGCGGCAGCAAACAAGAGCAAAAGGAAGGGGTAGCAATTTTAAGCAGGAGATTTGTTATGCATTTATAACTAACTATGTGCTCTGATACCATTGTTGATACTCTAAATGCATGAATCAAAACGAATTAAAATGGAAAACACTTACAACGATCTCTCGCAGATCTACAATCGACGAAGATTGGATTTGCAGTCGGAAGAGCAATCATAGGATTGGAAAGCTCTCCACAATTCCACGAACCAAATCCCACCGTCTCAGATGTTCTGCTCACTCTCTCGTTGTCACTTTCTCTACACCGTGAATCGTCCCCCATGATCCTTGGACCCACCCCTTATAAAGGGAAATAACCCAAGGATATGATGGGCTTTTCCATTAAGAGCAGTGGGGAACGAGGGCATGTTCCCATGTTCCCATTTCCTATAGGATCGACATCTGAAGCCGACTAGTGACGAGATGAGCGAATCGGGGGATCAAACCCACAGACAACTTCGGTGAAAAATTTGAACAACTTACGAGGGAGTGAGATGGAGAGAGGGTGACCGACGGACGAGAGGCCCTGCTCGTCGACGCAGCTGCAACTGCAAAGCAACAAACCTTAACTAGCTCCAGAACAAAATCGCAAGCAACAAGACTCTCCTTTCTTTTCCGCGGCCAAGGAGAAGGAGACATGAGAAAGATCACGGTTTGTAGTGTACTCTCGCCTCTTCTGAAAAAAAACTCTAATGGTCATTTAGACCAGGTGGAGTTGTACTCTCGCCTCTATTTACAAACAAAAAAAAAAAACTGCTATGACCTTTTATACTAGATGGAGTTTACATGTTAGGGTTTAGAATTTAGTCCCATATCTTTTATTTTTGATTGACGGAGTGGAACTAGTGCTATAAAAGAAGAGGCTATGACACTTTCTTATTCATACCTTTCACGGCCTTTTGGCTAAGATCAAGTCTAGTATCTGTTCTTATCAGTTTAATATTTGATACGTGGACCATTGGTTCACTATGATATTAAATTAAATTTTGTTTTGGAAGGGATCATTACAGTAGCTTGCTATTGGATCCTTGACGTGTCATCCCTGTGTTACACTATTGCAAGGGTTTGGCGCACCTGACCAAGTTAAATTAAAATTTTAAATTAAGTTTATTTTTAAATTATTAATTACAATGCATGAAATTAAATCTAAAATTTTAAATATTTAAAAATAAATACAAAACAAATAAAAAATTTGAATTTTTTACCGATTTAATTATTATTTTTTAGTTAATGAATAAGAAATTTTAAAATTAGAATTGAATAAATTGATGTTTTCTTAGATGAAAATTTGAAATAATTTAATTAAAATTTTAAATTTATTAAGTTATTCAATTGAATTGAAATAACATAATTAGTGTGGTTTATTTTTTTAATTTGGTAAGAAAAAAGGATTTTACTCTGCCCAAGAAAGATAAAACACATACCAAACAACTTTCTAATAGGGAGGACATTTAATCCTTAGGGAATAAAACATGTAAAACACCTGTATCACCCGAATACCAATTTGGCTACACCGTGGGGGTAGAGTTTGGTTCAAGTTTGGCTTGAGGTTGGTTCGTTTAAATGTTATCAAGTTCTCAATTGAATTGGTATCAAGTACTTAACTTTCGCTGACTAATCCTTGGATGGTCAATCCAGCCATAAAAATTTTCCACCGGTCCATCAATCCAATGTTCTTAGATCAATCGTCCATTAGGGAAAATTCATCCGTTAATTCACCGAAATTTAAACTCGATCCTTAAATATTTGGGAAACTAAAAGTGTCCTATCATGGTACTATTGCACAAGAACAACCTTATTTATTGTTTGAAACTTATTCAATTATTTATTAAATTTAATTATTTTATTCTATTTATTTAACATGTTTATAAACAAGTTATTGATGATCATTATTCACCAATATGCTTGTTCAAATTTATTCATAAATTTTTGAAGCATGTCCAATTAATTAAAATAGTGTTGTATTGAACGCACATAAATAATTTCATATTAAATTGAACACCAAACTTATTTTTGAACCATTGGTTCATTTACCGCCTTATCTGGCATGCTTGGGATATGCAACGAGGGCACAATGATAGGGCACACTTGGGATGTGTACCGAGAGCACAATGTTGTTACCATCTCAATGATCTTGAACCAACTCTAGACCAATGCTTTGGATAAATAGTCTCGCTCAGTCAAACTGACAAGTAAATTGTTCGGTCACACTGAAAGAACATGCCAAATGAAAGACCATGGGAAAACCCTAACCCTACGGTCTATGGAGGGCCCAAACTATAGGAGAATAATTCGAGGGGTGATTAGCTTGTGGGTTAGATTAACTAACATGTTAAGGCACTTTCATACCTGGATGCAACAGAGTTGGGAAAGTAGGCAACAAAGTTCTTTAATATATTTTGCAATGGGAGAAGGAAACACAAAGGCCAAACTAAGATTGACTTTCCACATCTCATCCCTCCAGGCTATTGCAAGTAGATATAAAAGAAACAAAACGAGTTCAATAGGATGAACTAGCATAGCAAATGAGAACCACCAAAACCTCAAGAGTAAGATGCATGAATTGAGACTTCCTCCTTAAAATATTTGACAATACGATTGATTATGTTTGAAAATTGAAAAGCGGGCATGCTGGCAATGGTTACTTGGTTATTGATTGGAATAAGACTTTTTACTATGATAAAAAGTTTTCCTTTGATTTCGCACACACTAAAACAAGCAAAAAAAAATGTTAGTGACCAAAAACCAGGGGAAGTCTTTGGCGATAGCCCTCCGACGTAATGACGCAAAGCCTCTGCGAGTGGCGGCCATGAGCACAACCACCGGCCAATATCAGAGCAAACTTTGTGGGTGTCCCTCAAGGCCTACGACGTCAGCAATTGGGGAACTTTGCGACATGGACGCTATCTTTCCATGTGTTGGCAGCAGGCAACAAAATCGATCGGAGTGGCAGGAAAAGAGAGCAAAAGGAAGGGGTAGAAATTTTAAGCAGGAGATTTGTCATGCATTTATAACTAACTATGTGCTATGATACCTTTGTTGATACTCTAAATGCACGAATCAAAACGAATTAAAATGGTAAACACTTACAACGTGTTGGTTGCTACTCGGAAAGCCTAGAGGTTCCTGTTAGAATATATACTAAAAGCCTAGCTTTTGGTATAAAACATTTATCTAGAAATAGAATCACATTGGTCAAATGTCTACATTTGTGATAAATGTAGTTGTTCAATTAATTTATATTGTAGATAACATGGTGTGTGGTGTCACACATAGAAGATCATGTTATCAGTACCTTATAAATTATAAACAGTAGCTCACGACCAAGATGGAAAGGAACAAACCATTGGAAGGTCGTAGTGTAATTAGGTATTAGTTTATCTTAACTATATAATTACACTAGTACACTTAGAGTGTATTGAGTAGGACCATTTGAGGTCGTTCCTTTTATACTGACTTTATGAAGGAACAAAGACCTAAGTTATTATGGAAGTGTGTGCTCTTAATCCTAATATAATAACAAGCACATATATTTGATATTTATTTCTTTAATTTATGAATAGGTGAGATTTAGTTCGATGAATCAATAAGCTCGATAAGTTGGGAAATGATATCACTTATAGTGTGTGTTGTTGATTATAGAAGGAAACTGTGTCCTAGTGATCTAGGTTGAGAATGTCCCCAAGAGGAGCTCATAAGGATTGTCATGTTAAATCCTGCAGGTGGACTTAGTCCGACATAACGATGAAGTTGAGTGGTACTACTCTTGGAGCTAGATATTAATTAAGTGAGTTGTCAGTAACTTACTTAATTAGTGGACATTTGTTATCTTAAACACAGGGAGACTAACACACTCATAATAAGAAGGAGCCCAAAATGTAATTTGGGATTGGTGCGGTAGTTCAATAATAGTTCTCTAGTAGAATGAATTATTATTGATAAAATTAAGTTGTGTGTTCGGGGCGAGCACGGGATGCTTAATTTTATCGGGAGACCAAAACCAATTCCTCCTCTCGGTCCCTATCGTAGCCTCTAGTATATAGAAATTTATACCCACCGCATACCCACCTTCTTACCCATCCAATGGGGCCGGCCAAGCTAACTTGGAACCCAAGCTAGGGCCGGCCAACACCAAGTGGATGAGCTATGTAGGTGGCTGGCCAAAGCTTGGGTCCCAAGCTTAGGTGGCCGGCCACTAGAATATTAAAAAGGATTTTTATTAAAATTATTTCTTATGTGGATATCATGGTTTAAAAATTAAAAATTTCCTTTTATAGCTTTCTATAAAAGATTAAGAGAAGAGATTAATCTCTTTCCTTATTTGTAGATTAAAAGGATAGTTTTAATTTTTAGTTAAAACTTTTCTTATTTGTAAATCATCTACATGTTTAAAAGAGAGTTTAAAATTTGAAATCTTTCCTTATTTGTTGATAACAAGGTGGATTTTAAATTTTAAGAAAACTTTCCTTTTTAATCATGTTCATGATTTAAAAGAAAGTTTAAAAATTAAATATTCTCTTTTATAAGTTTCTACAAGAGATTAAGAAAAGATTTGATATCTTTCCTTATTTGTAGATTAAAAGAGATTTTAATTTTTAGAGATAACTTTCTTTTTATCCACATGTTTAAAAGAAAGATTTTAATTTATTAAATTTCCTTTTATAAACCAATCATGAAGGGATTAAATTATTGGAGAAATTTTATAAATTTCCGAAAACAAATTAGGAAGTTTTAATTCTTGTTTTAATTAAAACTTTCCTTGATTTGGGGCTTGAGGTGGCCGACCATTGTATTTGAAAAAGAAAATTATTTTTAATTAAATAATTTTTCCTTTTCAATGGAAAAAGAATTAAGGAACTTTTTATTAAATTTTCCTTATTTGCCAAGACCAAGGATTATAAAAGCGGGGGGTAGAGAAGGCTTCATGGTGAATGATCTCTATTCTTTTCCTTCCTCTCCTCTTTGGTTTTGGTGGCCGACCCTATTTCTCTCCTCTCCTCTTGTTGGCCGAAACTTATCTCTTGGTGGAGCTTTTGTTTGTGGCCGGATCAAGGAAGGAGAAGAAGGAGAGAAAGCAAGCCTCGTTTCTAGTATCCCTTGGAGCATGGTGGTGGTGGCCGAACCTCTTCATCCTAGAAGAAGTTTTGATGGCCGAAATTTGCAAGGAAGAAGAAGGTGCTTGGTGGTTCTCATCTCGGAAGATTGTTGCCCACACAACGTCCGAGGTTAGAAGAGGAATACGGTAGAAGATCAAGAGGTCTTTCTAAAAGGTATAACTAGTAATTTTTCTTTCCGCATCATACTAGTTATTTTTGGAAATAATACCAAATACAAGAGACATGCGATTCTAGTATTTCGAATATGTTTTTCGAAGTTGTGTTCTTTTGTTTTTTTTTCTTGTGATTTGATTATTCTTTTCGGTTAACCTAAAGTTATTTTACTAAATTAAATATTAGCTTTCCATAAAAGGTTTTGTCTAGTCGGTGGTGGTTGCTCCCATATCCAAGAAGGCCATGTGCCTCGCCACGTCAGTACTGGGAACCAATTATGGAAATTAATATTTAATGAAATTAATAACTTAAGGTGATTTGGGTCGAACGTGTTAAGTTCCGCAGGAGATCCAAGTCAAAACCTAAAAGAACAAATAGATTAAGTTTTGGATCAAACGTGTTAAGTTCCGCAGGCGATCCAATATTTAATTTAAAAGAACACATGGAAGCTTGGAAAAGGTTCAGATCTTTGTACAAAATTTTTGTACAGTGGAACCACTAGGTTTTCCGAGTAGCAACCATCAATTGGTATCAGAGCTAGGGTTTTGCCTCTGTGTATTTGGTATTAGTTTAATTATGCACATGTCATACATAATTTAGGCAGGATAATAGTAGGATGTGCTAACTTTGTGGATGCAGGATCCAACTATTATGACTTATAGTTATTATGTGTGTGATTGGACCCTTGGACATGTCAAGGGCATTTTATTGTGTGCGCATGATTGTATTATAAAATACAATAGGAGCTATATTTAGTTTTATTAGGATTTTATTTTTGATCTAGATACATGTACATTGCTTTTATGGAATATAGGATCAAAATGTAAAATTCTATTTATGTCGCGGATCGAATCTTGCAAAGCATGGAACCTTCTAAGGACCAGAGGCGCAGCGGAACTAGGAGCAAGATGGATGCGATAGCTAGACCCGGTGGCAGTGGCCAAATATGGCAGCAGCTTGGGATGACAACACACGGAGGACAATTAGAGATAAAAGTCATAATAGTTGAAAATTAGATTTTCTATTTATTGCTTTTATATTGTGCTGTGTGTGTATGTTAGTTTACATATTTAGTAGGCTAGCATAGTTAAAATTCCTCATTTATAAATAACTAAGTGGGAGAGGGATTTTTAAGTAAATCCCATGGTTTCCATTACTGGTTTGTAAGTGATGCAAACAAGCTTGCGCGTTGGCTCTGCATAACGGATGAGCTTGTTTGTGGATCACTAGAACAGACTTCCATTTTTGGATGACTATAGGAAGTTAATTAAGAGTGTGTGATCTTCCCCAACGGAAGGGGCATAATCTTATTAATGGACTTAGTGTCAAGTAATGGTATACACTTAGACACATCTAATAGTATCCTCCCCATCGGAGTCACTGCTATTATTTGTGTGACTAAATGATACCAACTATTAATTTTATTTGTCAAAAAGTTAGGTTGACAAGATAATAAAATTAATGGGTTAAAACCCTCCATTTACAAATGTTGAATTTGTATACGTCCACACTAACGTGGCATGCAAAATTCACGGTGTTTGAGGTGTTGGTGAATTTAAATAATATTGTTTGAGGAATCAATATTTTTTTTAATTCAAAAGTTTTTGATCAAATATTTGATCAAAGACAAATCAACTATTAATTTTATTCGTCGTAAAGTAAAGTTGACGAGATAATAAAATTAATGAATAAAATCTCCTCTTCGATTTTGTATACGTCCACACTATCGTGGCATACAAAATTCATGGGGATTTTTAAGGAGTAAATCTTGACCAAATATTTTTGTGATTCTTAGGATTTAAATATTTGTCAATCCCCTAGTAGTCATACTATAGAAAAGGCTTAGTAGTCCCAATTATAATGATTGGAAATAGGACTTGGACATTAAGGTAGACTATCTTCTTAGAACTAAGAACAACATAGGTGTATTTAATTCATTAGTTGAAACATGTTTAGTGGTGTTATCTACCAGAACCTGGAGTGTAGATACAGATGCCATTAATCATGTCCGCAATTCATTGCAGGGTTTCAGGAAACCCGACAACTAAATGAAAATTAAAACACCATCCACATGGGCACTACTGTAAAAATGGTAGCTATTGCAGTGGGAGATGTTTATCTTTTGATAAGAATAAAACATGGATTTTTGAGTAATTGTCTTTACGCACCAAGTTTAGAAAGAACTAGTTTTCAGTTTCTAAACTATTCAAAGAACTTGATATTCTGCCTCTTTTAATAACAAAGTTGTTATTAAGAAAAAGAGGGAAGTTATCTGTTCTGGTATGTTGGTTGGCAATTTATAAATCCAATAACTCTCATGATGCAACAAATGGAAATTAGTAACACATCTTCTAACTTTAAGAGAAAGTAACCTTCGGAAATGAACCAATTATATCTTTGGCATCTAAGGCTAGGTTATATTAACTTGAGTATGATTCATTGGTAGCTGATGAACTTTTGGGTTCATTAGTAGTGAAAATCTTTCCAACCTGCGAGTCTTACTTGGAAGGAAAAATAACCAAGAAGCTATCAAGTCTAAGGGGTATGGAGTCAAAGATATGTTGAAATTGGTTCATTCTGATTTGTGTGATCCTATGACTATCCAGACAAGAGGTAGTATTGAATATTTCATCTATTTTATAGACAACTATTCAAGATACAAATAAATTTACTTAATGTACTGCAAGACTAAGTACTTTGATTAGTTCAAAGAGTACTACGCTGATGTGGAGAAACGACAAAGTAAAAAGACACTATGGTGAGATCATAGTGGCACGTACCTCTTGGGAGAATTTAGGAGTCACTTATCAGAAGTAGGGATTCAATCCAAACTAACTGCACCTGGTACACCTCTACAGAATGGTGTAGTAGAAAGAAGGTATAGGACTCTTATGGAAATAAGTAGATTGATGATGAGTTATTTTACCAAATTCATTTTAAGGATATACTCTGGAAACAGACGTGAACATAGTACATTCCAAAGTCAGAACTCTCTACTCATATAGAATTGCTGAATAGGCGTAAGCTTATTTTGAAGCATATTTGGATTCGGGTAGTCCAGCACATATGCTGAAGAGAGACAATGATAAGTTGGACAGGAATTCACTTGTTTGTGGGTTATCCTAGAGAAATGAAAGTAAGTTTATAGTCTTAAAAATTAGAAGGTCATTGTTAGCATCAATGACCAATTTTTAGAAAAGGACTATGTAATAAACCATGTGCCCATAAGAAAACTTGTTCTTAAGGAAATAATAAAAGACATGTCTAATCTAGTACCAATTGTACAAGATGAGATACCACAAGGAAACTGTAACACGTATCACAAATGATACACAATTGCAGAAAGTGCCTTGTCGTAGTGGGAGGGTTGTTAGGCAACCTAAAAAGATTCATGTTTTGGGAGAGTTTTTGGACTCGATCCCTGGAGGACATGAACCTGATCTCCGGACATATGACGAAGCACTCCAAGATAAAGATGCAATATCTTGGCAAAGAATAATGAATAATAGAATTAGAATATATATATTCTAATAAAATCTGGAAGCTTGTAGAACCACCAAATGGTGTAAAAGCCTTTGGGTATAAAAAGGTCTATAATAGGAAAAGAGGGATAGACAGGAAGGTAGAAACTTTCAAAGCAAGGCTAGATGAAAAAGGAAACTTTTTCACTGGTAGCCATGCTTAAGTCTATCCGGATTCTTTTATCTATTTGGTAAGTGGATGTCAAGACAACATTCCTTAATGGAAGTCTTGAAGAAAGCATTCATATAAAGCAACCAGAAGGGTTCATTGCAAAGGGCTAAGAGCATCTTGTGTGCAAGCTCAATCAGTCTATAGACTGATACAAAGCTTCAAGGTCTTGGAACATCCAGTTTATCAAAGTAATCCAGACCTATGGATTTATTGAGTAAACAGATAAGTCTTGTGTATACAAAATGTGTGATGGAAACGTGGTTGTATTTCTTGTACTATACGTAGATAACATTTTTGGTAGTTGGAAACAATATCAAAATGTTGTCAGAAGTAAGGGTATGGTTGTCCAAATAATTCGATATAAAGGACTTGGGAGAATGTATATATTTTTGAGATCAAAGTAATAAGGGATCGCAAGAAAAATAATATATTTTACTTATCCCAAGCTTGATACATCGGAAAAAATCCTTGCTCGTTTTAAGCATGCAAAACTCCTAGAAAGGTTTCTTACCTTTTAAGCATGGAATGTCTTTATCTAAAGAGATGTCTCCGATGACATCAAAGGAGATTGAGGACATGTAGGCAGTTCTTTATGCTTCGGCAGTTAGACAACCTAATGTATGCTATGCACGAGATCAGAAATCTGCTTTGCCAAGGGCATAGTTAGCAGATGTCAAAGTAACCCTAGACAAGGACATTGGACTACAGTAAAGCATATATTAAAGTACCTTAGAGGCACTAGAGATTATATGCTAGCTTACAAGGCAGTTAATTTGGTTCCTGTGGGTTGCACGGATTTTTGACTTCCAATCGGATAGGGACAATAATAAGTCGACCTCGGGGTTTTTGTGTTTACTTTAGTAGGAAAAGTCATAACTATGGAAGAGTGATAAGCATAGGTGTTTTTCTGGACTTCATCATAGAAGCTGAGTATATGGCAAGCCTCTGAGGTAGCCATAAAAGCTGAATGACTTAATAACCTCAAGATAGACTTAGATATGATTTCTAGTTTGCCCAAAGATTATTACAATTTATTGTAATAATAATGGTGCAGTAACAAACTCGAAGAAACCATGAGTCTATAAGGCAAGTAAGCACAATAGAGCGCAAGTAATACCCAATACGAGAAGTTGTTGCCGCCTAGATTGCATCAGATGATAACCTAAGGTCCTTAAGGCAAGAGCTTTTTAAAAGGCATGGGAATCAGATGTATGGCAGCAGATATGACAGCTTAGTCTTTTAGTATAAGTGGGAGATTGTTAGAATGTATACTAAAAGCCTAGCTTTTGGTATAAAACATTTATCTAGAAATAAGAATCACATTGGTCAAATGTCTACATTTGTGATAAATGTAGTTGTTCAATTAATTTATATTGTAGATAACATGGTGTGTGGTGTCACACACAGAAGATCATGTTATCAGTACCTTATAAATTATAAACAGTAGCTCACGACCAAGATGGAAAGGAACAAACCATTGGAAGGTCGTAGTGTAATTAGGTATTAGTTTATCTTAACTATATAATTACACTAGTACACTTAGAGTGTATTGAGTAGGACCATTTGATGTCGTTCCTTTTATACTGACTTTATGAAGGAACAAAGACCTAAGTTATTATGGAAGTGTGTGCTCTTAATCCTAATATAATAACAAGCACATATATTTGATATTTATTTCTTTAATTTATGAATGGGTGAGATTTAGTTCGATGAATCAATAAGCCCGATAAGTTGGGAAATGATATCACTTATAGTGTGTGTTGTTGATTATAGAAGGAAACTGTGTCCTAGTGATCTAGGTTGAGAATGTCCCCAAGAGGAGCTCATAAGGATTGTCATGTTAAACCCTGCAGGTGGATTTAGTCCGACATGACGATGAAGTTGAGTGGTACTACTCTTGGAGCTAGATATTAATTAAGTGAGTTGTCAGTAACTTACTTAATTAGTGGACATTTGTTATCTTAAACACAGGGAGACTAACACACTCATAATAAGAAGGAGTCTAAAATGTAATTTGGGATTGGTGCGGTAGTTCAATAATAGTTCTCTAGTGGAATGAATTATTACTGATAAAATTAAGTTGTGTGTTCGGGGCGAGCACGGGATGCTTAATTTTATCGGGAGACCAAAACCAATTCCTCCTCTCGGTCCCTATCGTAGCCTCTAGTATATAGAAATTTATACCCACCGCATACCCACCTTCTTACCCATCCAATGGGGCCGGCCAAGCTAACTTGGAACCCAAGCTAGGGCCGGCCAACACCAAGTGGATGAGCTATGTAGGTGGCCGGCCAAAGCTTGGGTCCCAAGCTTAGGTGGCCGACCACTAGAATATTAAAAAGGATTTTTATTAAAATTATTTCTTATGTGGATATCATGGTTTAAAAATTAAAAATTTCCTTTTATAGCTTTCTACAAAAGATTAAGAGAAGAGATTAATCTCTTTCCTTATTTGTAGATTAAAAGGATAGTTTTAATTTTTGGTTAAAACTTTTCTTATTTGTAAATCATCTACATGTTTAAAAGAGAGTTTAAAATTTGAAATCTTTCCTTATTTGTTGATTACAAGGTGGATTTTAAATTTTAAGAAAACTTTCCTTTTTAATCATGTTCATGATTTAAAAGAAAGTTTAAAAATTAAATATTCTCTTTTATAAGTTTCTACAAGAGATTAAGAAAAGATTTGATATCTTTCCTTATTTGTAGATTAAAAGAGATTTTAATTTTTAGAGATAACTTTCTTTTTATCCACATGTTTAAAAGAAAGATTTTAATTTATTAAATTTCCTTTTATAAACCAATCATGAAGGGATTAAATTATTGGAGAAATTTTATAAATTTCCGGAAACAAATTAGGAAGTTTTAATTCTTGTTTTAATTAAAACTTTCTTTGATTTGGGGCTTGAGGTGGTCGACCATTGTATTTGAAAAAGAAAATTATTTTTAATTAAATAATTTTTCCTTTTCAATGGAAAAAGAATTAAGGAAATTTTTATTAAATTTTCCTTATTTGCCAAGACCAAGGATTATAAAAGCGGGGGGTAGAGAAGGCTTCATGGTGAATGATCTCTATTCTTTTCCTTCCTCTCCTCTTTGGTTTTGGTGGTCGGCCCTATTTCTCTCCTCTCCTCTTGTTGTGTTGGCCGAAACTTATCTCTTGGTGGAGCTTTTGTTTGTGGCCGGATCAAGGAAGGAGAAGAAGGAGAGAAAGCAAGCCTCGTTTCTAGTATCCCTTGGAGCATGGTGGTGGTGGCCGAACCTCTTCATCCTAGAAGAAGTTTTGATGGTCGAAATTTGCAAGGAAGAAGAAGGTGCTTGGTGGTTCTCATCTTGGAAGATCGTTGCCCACACAACGTTCGAGGTTAGAAGAGGAATACGTTAGAAGATCAAGAGGTCTTTCTAAAAGGTATAACTAGTAATTTTTCTTTCCGCATCATACTAGTTATTTTTGGAAATAATACCAAATATAAGAGGCATGCGATTCTAGTATTTCGAATATGTTTTTCGAAGTTGTGTTCTTTTGTTTTTTTTCTTGTGATTTAATTGTTCTTTTCGGTTAACCTAAAGTTATTTTAGGAAATTAAATATTAGCTTTCCATAAAAGGTTTTGTCTAGTCGGTGGCGGTTGCTCCCATATCCAAGAAGGTCATGTGCCTCGCCACGTCATATTGGGACCAATTATGGAAATTAATATAATAGAATTAATAACTTGATTTAGTATACATGCTACAGAGATCCAAGTCAAAACCTAAAGAACAAATAGATTGTTTTGATCAACGTGTTAAGTTCAGCGATCCAAAATTTAATTTAAAAGAACACATGGTAGCTAGGAAAAGGTTCAGATCTTTGTACAAAATTTTTGTACAGTGGAACCACTAGGTTTTCTGAGTAGCAACCAACAGTTCCACTGTACAAAAATTTTGTACAAAGGTCTGAACCTTTTCCTAGCTACCATGTGTTCTTTTAAATTAAATTTTGGATCGCCTGTGGAACTTAACACGTTTGATTCAAAATATAATCTATTTGTTCTTTTAGGTTTTGACTTGGATCTCCTGCGGAACTTAACACGTTCGACCCAAATCACCTTAAGTTATTAATTCCATTAAATATTAATTTCCATAATTGGTTCCCAGTACTGACTGTTAGAGTGTATACTAAAAGCCTAGCTTTTGGTATAAACATTTATCTAGAAATAAGAATCACATTGGTCAAATGTCTACATTTATGATAAATGTAGTTGCTCAATTAATTTATATTGTAGATAACATGGTGTGTGGTGTCACACACAGAAGATCATGTTATCAGTACCTTATAAATTATAAACAGTAGCTCACGACCATGATGGAAAGGAACAAACCATTGGAAGGTCGTAGTGTAATTAGGTGTTAGTTTATCTTAACTATATAATTACATTAGTACACTAAGAGTGTATTGAGTAGGACCATTAGAGTTCGTTTATTTTATACTGACTTTATAAAGGAACAAAGACCTCAGTTATTATGGAGGTATGTGTGCTTAATCCTAATATAATAACAAGCACATATATTTGATATTTATTTCTTTAATTTATCAATGGGTGAGATTTAGTTCGATGAATCAATAAGCCCGATAAGTTGGGAAATGATATCACTTATAGTGTGTGTTGTTGATTATAGAAGGAAACTGTGTCCTAGTAATCTAGGTTGAGAATGTCCCCAAGAGGAGCTTATAAAGATTGTCATGTTAAACCCTGCAGGTGGACTTAGTCCGACATGACGATGAAGTTGAGTGGTACTACTCTTGGAGCTAGATATTAATTAAGTGAGTTGTCGAACTTACTTAATTAGTGGAATTTGTTATCTTAACACAGGAGACTAACACACTCATAATAAGAAGGAGCCCAAATGTAATTTGGGATTGGTGCGTAGTTCAATAATAGTTCTTGGTGGAATGAATTATTATTGATAAAATTAAGTTGTGTGTTAAGGCGAACACGGCTTAATTTTTGCAGTAGACACAAACCAATGCCTCCGCTCGTTCCCTATCGTAGCCTCTAGTATATAGAGATTTATACCCACCGTATACCCACCTTCTTACCCATCCAATGGGGCCGGCCAAGCTAGCTTGGAACCCAAGCTAGGGCCGGCCAAGACCAAGTGGATGAGCCATGTAGGTGGCCGGCCAAAGCTTGGGTCCCAAGCTTAGGTGGCCGACCACTAGAATATTAAAAGGGTTTTTTTTATTAAAATTATTTCTTATGTGGATATCATGATTTAAAAGAGAGTTTAACAATTAAAATTTCCTTTTATAGATTTCTACAAAAGATTAAGAGAAGAGATTAATCTCTTTCCTTATTTGTAGATTAAAAGGATGGTTTTAATTTTTATTAAAAACTTTTCTTATTTGTAAATCATCCACATGTTTAAAAGAGAGTTTAAAAATTTAAAATCTTTCCTTATTTATTGATTAAAAGGTGGATTTTAAATTTTAAGAAAACTTTACTTTTTAAACATGTTCATTATTTAAAAGAGAGTTTAAAAATTAAATAATCTCTTTTATAAGTTTTTACAAAAGATTAAGAAAAGATTTGATATCTTTCCTTATTTGTAGATTGAAAGAGATTTTAATTTTTAGAGATAACTTTCTTTTTATCCACATGTTTAAAAGAATGATTTTAATTTATAAAATTTCTTTTTATTAATCAATCATGAAGGGATAAAATTATTGGAAAAATTTTATAAATTTTCGGAAGCAAATAAGGAAGTTTTAATTTGTGTTTAAAATTTTATTTAATTGGAGATTTGTATAATGGCCGGCCATTGTAAATTGAGAAGAGAAAAATTATTTTTAATTAAATAAATTTTCCTTTTCATGGCAAAAGAATTAAGGAAGTTTTTATTTAAATTTCCTTATTTGCCAAGACCAAGGATTATACAAGAGGGGGTAGAGGTGCCTTCATGGGTGAACAACTCTATTATTTTTCTCCCTCTTTTCTTCCTTGGGTGTGGACGGCCCTTTCTTTCCTCTCCTCTCCTTTGTGTGGCCGAAATTTTCTCATGGTGGAGATAGCTTTGGTGGCCGGAACTAAGAAGGAGAAGAAGGAGAGAAAAGAAGCCTCTTTTCTAGCATCCCTTGGGGCATGGTGGTGGTGGCCGAACCTCTTCATCCTAGGAGAAGTTTTGATGGCCGAAACTTGTAAGGAAGAAGAAGGTGCTAGGTGGTTCTCATCTCGGAAGATCGTTGCCCACACAACGTTCGAGGTTAGAAGAGGAATACGGTAGAAGATCAAGAGGTCTTTCTAAAAGGTATAACTAGTAATTTTTTCTTTCCGCATCATACTAGTTATTTTTGAAAATAATACTAAATACAAGAGGCATACGATTCTAGTGTTTCGGATTTGTTTTCGATATAGTGTTCTTTTGTTTTTCTTTTCCTTGTGATTTGATTGTTCTTTTCGGTTGACCTAAAGTTATTTTAGGAAATTAAATATTAGCTTTCCTTAAAAGGTTTTGTCTAGTCGGTGGTGGTTGCTCCCATATCCAAGAAGGCCATGTGCCTCGCCACGTCAGTACTGGGAACTAATTTTGGAAATTAATATTTAATGGAATTAATAACTTAGGTGATTTGGATCAAACGTGTTAAGTTCCGCAGGAGATCCAAGTCAAAACATAAAAGAACAAATAAATTAAGTTTTGGATCAAACGTGTTAAGTTCCGCAGGCGATCCAAAATTTAATTTAAAAGAACACATGGTAGCTAGGAAAAGGTTCAGACCTTTGTACAAAATTTTTGTACAGTGGAACCTCTAGGTTTTCCGAGTAGCAACCAACAATTGGTATCAGAGCTAGGGTTTTGTCTCTGTGTATTTGGTATTAGTTTAATTATGCACATGTCATACATAATTTAGGCAGGTTAATAGTAGGATGTGCTAACTTTGTGGATGCAGGATCCAACTATTATGGCTTATAGTTATTATGTGTGTGATTGGACCCTTGGACATGTCAAGGGCATTTTATTGTGTGTGCATGATTGTATTATAAAATACAGCAGTATTTAGTTTTATTAGGATTTTATTTTTGATCTAGTTACATGTACATTCCTTTTATGGAATATAGGATCGATGAATGTAAATTTTATTTTATGTTCGATCTAGTTTACATGTACATTCCTTCGAGGAATATAGGATCAAAATGTAAAATTCTATTTATGTCGTGGATCGAATCTTGCAAAGCGTGGAACCTTCTAAGGACCAGAGGCGCAGCGGAACTAGGAGCAAGATGGATGCGACAGCTAGACCCGGTGGCAGTGGCCAAATATGGCAGCAGCTTGGGATGACAACACACGGAGGACAACAAGAGATAAAAGTCATAATAGTTGAAATTAGATTTTCTATTTATTGCTTTTATATTGTGCTGTGTGTGCATGTTAGTTTAAATATTTAGTAGGCTAGCATAGTTAAAATTCCTCATTTATAAATAACTAAGTGGGAGAGGGATTTTTAAGTAAATCCCATGGTCTGCATTACTGGTTTGTAAGTGATGCAAACAAGCTTGCGCGTTGGCTCTGAGTGCCTGTTGGTGCGGGAAGCATCCGACGATAAAACTCGTGTTTTGATAATGGCAAAGAATTCAAAGTTAAGGTGTTTTGTTTTCTAACATGTTGAATGAGTGTTTCAGGAAAGTCCTAACTGCGGTTACGCAGGTGAAAATCCTAGGGGGTGGTAACCCTAGGTCCTAGGGGGCGGTAACCCTAGGTGGAGAAAAGTCCTAGCTGCGCTTAGGCAAAGGGAAAACCCTAGGGGGTGGTAACCCTAGGTCATAGGGGGTGGTAACCCTATGCGGAAAGTCTTGGCAGGTCGATGGCTTCAGGCAAAAGTCCTAGGGGGTGGTAACCCTAGGTGGAAAGTCCTGGTGTCGCGAACCAGGTGAAAGTCTGGACTAGCCGGGAAGCGGATGTCCAGCAGAAAGTCTGGAAGTATCGAGTGCTGAGCAAAAGTCCAGTCGATCTGGAGGATCGCACTGGGAACAGGTAAATCTCCTGAGTGGAGTAGATGAGGACGCATTCCCCATAGAGGGAACAGTAGGCGTCGGGTCGACCTAGGATTTCCGGTTGGAAATCCGAAGTCAGACCCGGATAGTCCGGAGACTGTCATAAACATTCTTTTATTATTCATACTGTTATTTTGTGCTAATTTTGTGTTGCAGGATATTGTTTGGGACTAACAAGTCTTGCAGGTACAAAATAAGGTAGTTTTCCCTCGGATGAACAGTGTCCGAGGCGCCTCCAAGCTCCTTGGAGGCGCCTCGGGTGCAAAGGATGAGCTAGCTACGAAGCACCATTGGAGGCGCCTTGAAGAAGGCAGAAGGCGCCTTGAGTGAGGTTTAAGGCGCCTTGAATTGATGAAATTCGACCAGGTCAGATTTGATCCACGCGGAAGACCAAGCAGCATGGAGGCGCCTTGAACAACCTTCAAGGCGCCTTGAACACCCTTTATAAGGGGGTTTCGACCAGCACTTCAGAACAACGAATATCAAGTGATCTCTCATCAACGTGCTGCTCCAAAAGACACTCCGAAGTGCTGCTACAAGTGCCCGACGACCCGAAGCTTCAGATTTAGCATTTCTTGTTGTCGGTATAATACTTATAGCTTTTAATTGTACTCATAATTGTAATCTTTTAACGAGCTTATAGTTTTGCCCACCGGAAGCGATCAAGGATCGCGGGCCTTCGAGTAGGAGTCATCACAGGCTCCGAATGAAGTAAATCTCTGTGTCCTTCTGTTTGTGTTTGTTTGTTTTTAATTCCGCTGCTTTAATTACTCTAACGTTGTTTTCGATTCCGATACGTACAAAATAGCCACGAGCGCTATTCACCCCCCCTCTAGCGCGTCTCAATCCAACAGTGCCTTCCTCCATAACGGATGAGCTTGTTTGTGGATCACTAGAACAGCCTTCCATTTTTGGATGACTATAGGAAGTTAATTAAGAGCGTGTGATCTTCCCCAACGGAAGGGGCATAATCTTATTAATGGACTTAGTGTCAAGTAATGGTATACACTTAGACACATCTAATAGTATCCTCCCCATCGGAGTCACTGCTATTATTTGTGTGACCAAATGATACCAACTATTAATTTTATTTGTCAAAAAGTTGGTTGACAAGATAATAAAATTAATGGGTTAAAACCCTCCTTTTACAAATGTTGAATTTGTATACGTCCACACTAACGTGGCATGCAAAATTCACGGTGTTTGAGGTGTTGGTGAATTTAAATAATATTGTTTGAGTAATCCATGTTATTTTAAATTCAAAAAGTTTTGACCAAATATTTGATCAAAGACAGATCAACTATTAATTTTATTCGTCATAAAGTAAAGTTGACGAGATAATAAAATTAATGAATAAAATCTCCTCTTCGATTTTGTATACGTTTATACTATCGTGGCATACAAAATTCATGGGGATTTTTAGGAGTTGATCTTGACCAAATATTTTTGTGATTCTTAGGATTTAAAATGTTTGTCAATCCCCTAGTAGTCATACTATAGAAAAGACTTAGTAGTCCCAATTGTAATGATTGGAAATAGGACTTGGACATTAAGGTAGACTATCTTTTTAGAATTAAGAACAATATAGGTGTATTTAATTCATTAGTTGAAACATGTTTAGTGGTGTTATCTACCAGAACCTGGAGTGTAGATACAGATGCCATTAATCATGTTCGCAATTCATTGCAGGGTTCCAGGAAACCCGACAACTAAATGGAAATTAAAACACCGTCCACATGGGCACTACTGTAAAAATGGTAGCTATTGCAGTGGGAGATGTTTATCTTTTGATAAGAATAAAACATGGATTTTTGAGTAATTGTCTTTACGCACCAAGTTTAGAAAGAACTAGTTTTCAGTTTCTAAACTATTCAAAGAACTTGATATTCGACCTCTTTTAATAACAAAGTTGTTATTAAGAAAAAGAGGGAAGTTATCTGTTCTAGTACGTTGGTTGGCAATTTATAAATCCAATAACTCTCACGATGCAACAAATGGAAATTAGTAACACATCTTCTAACTTTAAGAAAAAGTAACCTTCGAAAATGAACCAATTATATCTTTGGCTTCTAAGGCTAGGTTATATTAACTTGAGTAAGATTCATTGGTAGCTGATGAACTTTTGGGTTCATTAGTAGTGGAAATCTTTCCAACCTACGAGTCTTACTTGGAAGGAAAAATAACCAAGAAGCTTTTAAGTCTAAGGGGTATGGAGTCAAAGATATATTGGAATTGGTTCATTCTGATTTGTGTGATCCTATGAGCATCCAGGCAAGAAGTTGTTTCAAATATTTCATCTATTTTATAGACAACTATTTGAGATACGGATATATTTACTTGATGTGCCACAAGTCTAAGTTCTTTGATTAGTTCAAAGAATACGAGGCTGATGTGGAGAAACGACAAAGTAAAAGTATCAAGACACTACGGTAAGATCGTAGTGGCAAGTACCTCTTGGGAGAATTTAGGAGTCATTTATTAGTAGTAGGGATTCAATCCCAACTAACTGCACCTGGTACACCCCAACAGAATGGTGTAGGAAAAGGAAGGTATAGGACTCTTATGGAAATAAGTAGATTGATGAGTTATTAAGAATATTATCAAAATCATTTTAAGGATATACTCTGGAAACGGGAGTGAATATAGTACCTTCTAAAGTCAAAACTCTCTACTCATATAGAATTGCTGAATAGGCGTAAGCCTATTTTGAAGCATATTCGGATTCGGGTAGTCCAGCACATATGCAGAAGAGAGACAATGATAAGTTGGATAGGAATTCACTTGTTTGTGGGTTATCCTAGTGAAATGAAAGTAGGTTTATAGTCTTAAAAATCAGAAGGTCATTGTTAGCATCAATGACCGATTTTTAGAAAAGGACTATGTAATAAACCATGTGCCCATAAGAAAATTTGTTCTTAAGGAAATAATAAAAGGCATGTCTAATCTAGTACCAACTGTACAAGATGAGATACCACAAGGAAACTACAACACGTATCACAAATGATACACAATTGCAGAAAGTGCCTTGTCGTAGTGGGAGGGTTGTTAGGCAACCTAAAAAGATTCATGTTTTGGGAGAGTTTTTGGACTCGATCCCTGGAGGACATGAACCTGATCTCCGGACATATGACGAAACACTCCAAGATAAAGATGTAGCATCTTGGCAAAGAGTAATGAATAAAAGAATTAGAATATATGTATTCTAATAAAATCTGGAAGCTTGTAGAACCACCAAATGGTGTAAAAGCCTTTGGGTGTAAAAAGGTCTATATTAGGAAAAGAGGGATAGACAGGAAGGTAGAAACTTTCAAAGCAATGCTTGATGAAAAAGGAAACTTTTTCACTGGTAGCCATGCTTAAGTCTATCCAGATTCTTTTATCTATTTGGCAAGTGGATGTCAAGACAGTATTTCTTAATGAAAGTCTTGAAGAAAGCATCCATATAAAGCAACCAGAAGGGTTCATTGCAAAGGGCTAAGAGCATCTTGTGTGCAAGCTCAATCAGTCTATGGACTGATACAAAGCTTCAAGGTCTTGGAACATCCGGTTTATCAAAGTAATCCAGATCTATGGATTTAGTAACCGGATAAGTCTTGTTTATATAAAAGATGTGATGGAAACGTGATGGTATTTCTTGTACTATACTTAGATAACATTTTTGGTAGTTGGAAACAATATCAAAATGTTGTCAGAAGTAAGGGTATGGTTGTCCAAACAATTCGATATAAAGGACTTGGGAGAATGTATATATTCTTGAGATCAAAGTAATAAGGGATCGCAAGAAAAGAATATCTCAAGCTTCATACATCGGAAAAATCCTTACTCGTTTTGAGCATACAAAACTCCAAGAAAGGTTTCTTACCTTTTCAAGATGGAGTAACTTTATCTAAAGATATGTCTCTGTAGACATCAAAGGAGATAAAGGAAATAAAGGTAGTTCTTTATGCTACGGCTGTTGGAAGCCTAATGTATGCTATGCACGAGATCAGAAATCTGTTTTGCCAAGGGCATAGTTAGCAGATATCAAAGTAACCCTGGACAAGGACAGTGGACTGTAGTAAAGCATATATTGTAGTACCTTAGAGGCACTAGAGATTATATGCTAGCTTACAAGGTAGTTAATTTAGTCCTTGTGGGTTGCACGGATTTTGACTTCCAATCGGATAGGGACAATAATAAGTCAACCTCGGGGTTTTGTGTTTACTTTAGGAGGTAAAGTCATAACTATGGAAGAGTGATAAGCATAGGTGTTTTTCTGGACTTCACCATAAAAGCTTAGTATATGGCAAGCCTCTGAGGTAGCCATAAAAGCTGAATGACTCAATAACCTCAAGATAGACTTAGATATGATTTCTGATTTGTCCAAAGATTATTACAATTTATTGTAATAATGTTGGTGCAGTAGCAAACTCGAAGAAACCATAAGTCTATAAGGCAAGTAAACACAATAGAGCGCAAGTACCACCCAATACGAGAAATCGTATAAACGAGGAGAAGTTGTTGCCGCCTAGATTGTATCAGGTGATGACCTATAGATCCTTTCACTAAGGTTCTTAAGGCAAGAGCTTTTGATGGGCATGTTGAAGGGATGGAAATCAGATGTATGGCAGCAGATATGGCAGCTTAGTCTTTTAGTATAAGTGGGAGATTGTTAGAGTGTATACTAAAAGCCTAGCTTTTGGTATAAACATGTATCTAGAAATAAGAATCATATTGGTCAAATGTCTATATTTATGATAAATGTAGTTGCTCAATTAATTTATATTGTAGATAACATGGTGTGTGGTGTCACACACAGAAGATCATGTTATCAGTACCTTATAAATTATAAACAGTAGCTCACGACCATGATGGAAAGGAACAAACCATTGGAAGGTCGTAGTGTAATTAGGTGTTAGTTTATCTTAACTATATAATTACATTAGTACACTAAGAGTGTATTGAGTAGGACCATTATAGGTCATTTCTTTTATACTGACTTTATAAAGGAACAAAGACCTCAGTTATTATGGAGATATGTGCGCTTAATCCTAATATAATAACAAGCACATATATTTGATATTTATTTCTTTAATTTATCAATGGGTGAGATTTAGTTCGATGAATCAATAAGCCCGATAAGTTGAGAAATGATATCACTTATAGTGTGTGTTGTTGATTATAGAAGGAAACTGTGTCCTAGTAATCTAGGTTGAGAATGTCCCCAAGAGGAGCTCATAAGGATTGCCATGTTAAACCCTGCAGGTGGACTTAATCCGACATGACGATGAAGTTGAGTGGTACTACTCTTGGAGCTAGATATTAATTAAGTGAGTTGTCAGTAACTTACTTAATTAGTGGACATTTGTTATCTTAAACACAAGGAGACTAACACACTCATAATAAGAAGGAGCCCAAAATGTAATTTGGGATTGGTGCGGTAGTTCAATAATAGTTCTTTAGTGGAATGAATTATTATTGATAAAATTAAGTTGTGTGTTTGGGGCGAACACGGGATGCTTAATTTTATTACAATAAAATTTCCTTAATTTCCTTGACATGATTTAATTGAGAAAAATAAAATAAAATTTTCAATTAAAACAATATTGGCCGGCCACATCAAAAGAAATAAATTAGACAAGTTTTAATCAACAAATTAAAACTTCCTAATTTGTTTCCGGAAATTTTAAAAATAAAATTTCTCTTCAAAAATCTCTTCATGGTTGATAAAAATAAATTTCTATAATTTTAATTTAACAACATGTGAATAGTTTTTAAAGAGAAAATAAAATATCTCACCAATCTACAAATAAGGAAATAGATCTAATCTCTTTCTTTAATCTTTTGTAGATCTTTTACAAGAGAGATATTTTAATTTTAATTCTCTTTAATAAATTATATCTTCCACATAATAAAAATTAAAATTAAAATCCTTTTTAATTTAATATGGCCGGCCCCTCTAGCTTGGGTTCAAGCTAGGGCCGGCCACACCAATTTATGCTTAGGCCGGCCCTAGCTTGGTTCCCAAGCTAGCTTGGCCGGCCCCTATTAGGTGGGTATAGAAAGTGGGTATAGGTGGGTATAGAACTCTATAAATAAGAGGCTACGATAGGGACCGAGAGGAGGAATTGGTTTTGGTCTCCCGATAAAATTAAGCATCCCGTGTTCGCCCCGAACACACAACTTAATTTTATCAATAATAATTCATTCCACTAGAGAACTATTATTGAACTACCGCACCAATCCCAAATTACATTTTTGGGCTCCTTCTTATTATGAGTGTGTTAGTCTCCCTGTGTTTAAGATATCGAATGTCCACTAATTAAGTGAGTTACTGACAACTCATTTAATTAATATCTTAGTCCAAGAGTAGTACCACTCAACCTTATCATCATGTCGGACTAAGTCCACTTGCAGGGTTTAACATGACAATCCTTATGAGCTCCTCTTGAGGACATTATCAACCTAGTATCTCTAGGACACAGTTTCCTTCTATAATCAACAACACACACTATAAGTGATACCATTTCCCAACTTATCGGGTTTATTGATTCATCGAACTAAATCTCACCCATTGATAAATTAAAGAAATAAATATCAAATATATATGCTTGTTATTATATTAGGATTAAGAGCACACACTTCCATAATAACCGAGATCTTTGTTTCTTTATAAAGTCAGTATAAAAGAAACGACCTCAAATGGTCCTACTCATTATACTCTAAGTGTACTAGTGTAATTATACAGTCAAGATAAACTGACGCCTAATTACACTACGACCTTCTAATGATTTGTTCCTTTCCATTTTGGTCGTGAGCTACTGTTTATAATTTATAAGGTACTGATAACATCATCTTCTGCATGTGGCACCACATACTATGTTATCTACAGTATAAATTAATTGAACAACTACAACTAAATGTAGACAATTTTACCAAATGTGATTCTTTATTCATAATGAATGTTTACAAAGCTTAGGCTTTCAGTATACACTCCAACACCCGATCTCCCACAGATCTACAATCGACGACGATTGGACTTGCTGTTGGAAGAGCAATCATAGGATTGGAAAGCTCTCCACA
Organism: Zingiber officinale; assembly: GCF_018446385.1. Lineage (NCBI taxonomy): Eukaryota > Viridiplantae > Streptophyta > Magnoliopsida > Zingiberales > Zingiberaceae > Zingiber > Zingiber officinale. Next base: position 22,522,217 of record NC_055988.1, read on the forward strand.
ATTCCACGAACTAAATCTCACCGTCTCAGATATTCTTCTCACTCTCTCGTTGTCTCTTTCTCTACACTGTGAATCATCCCCCATGATCCTTGGACGCTCCCCTTAGAAAGGAAAATAACTCAAGGATATAATGGACTTTTCCATTAAGAGTAGTGGGGAATGTGGGCATGCTCCTACGTTCCCATTTCCTATAGGATCGACATTTGAAGCCGACTCGTGACGAGCTGAGCGAATCAGGGGATCAAACCTACAGACACCTTAGGCAAAGAATTTGATCAGCTTACGAGGGAGCAAGGCGGAGAGAAGTTGACCGACGGAGGAGATGCCCTGCTTGTCGACGCAGCTGCAGCGGCGAAGCAACAAACCTTAACTGCCTCCAGAACAAAATCGCAAGCAACAGGACTCTCCTTTCTTTTCTGCGGCCAAGGAGAAGGAGACGTGAGAAAGATCACGGTTTGCAGTGTACCCTCGCCTCTTCTTAAAAAAAAACTCTAATGGCCATTTATACCTGGTGGAGTTGTACTCTCGCCTCTATTTACAAAAAAAATTAACTGTAATGACCTTTTATACTAGATGGAGTTTAGAGTTTAGGGTTTAGAATTTAGTCCCATATCGTTTGTTTTTGATTGACGAAGTGGAACTAGTGCTATAAAAGAAGAGGCTATGGCACTTTCTCATTCATACCTTTCTCGGCCTTTTGACTAAGATCAAGTGTAGTATCTGTTCTTATCAGTTTAATATCTGATACGTGGGCCATTGGTTCACTATGATATTAAATTAATTTTTGTTTTGGGGAGGGATCATTACAGTAGCTTACTATTGGATCCTTCGCGTGCCATTCCTGTGTTGCACTATTGTAGGGGTTCGATGCACTCGCCCAAGATAAATTAAATTTTTATAGTAAGTTAAGTTTATTTTTAAATTATTAATTATAGTCCATGAAATTAAATCTTAAAGTTTTATATATTTAAAAATAAATACAAAACACATAAAAATAATTTAATTTTTTTATTGATTAAATTATTATTTTTCATTTAATGAATAAGAAATATTAAAATTAGAATTGAATAAATTGATGTTTTCTTAGATGAAATTTTGAAATAATTTAATTAAAATTTTATTAGGTTATTCAATTTAATCGAAATAACTTAATTAGTGTGGTTTTTTTTTAATTTGGTAAGAAAAAATGATTTTACTCCGCCCAAGAAAGAAAAATCACGTACCAAACAACTTTCTAAAAGGGAGGACATTTAATTAATCTGTAGGGAATAAAACAGGTAAAACACCTGTATCATCCGAATACCAATTTGGCTACATCGTGGGGAAGAGTTTAATTCAAGTTAGGCTTGAGGTTGGTTTGTTTAAATGTTATCAAGTTCTCAATTGAATTAGTATCAAGAATTCAACTTTCGTTGACTAATCCTGGGATGGTCAATCCAACCATAAACATTTTCCACCGGTTCATCAATCCAGTGTTCTTAGATCAATCGTCCATTAGAGAAAATTCATCCGTTAATTCACCGAGATTTAAACTCGATCCTTAAATATTTGGGAAACTAAAAAGGTGCCCTACCGTTGTACTATCACACAATAACAAACTTATTTATTGTTTGAAACTAATATAATTATTTATTAAATTTAATTATTTTATTTTATTTTATTTATTTAACATGTTTATAAAAAAGTTATTGATGATCATTATTCACCAATATACTTGTTCAAATTTATTCATAAGTTTTTGAAGCATGTTCAATTAATTAAAATTGTGTTGAATTGAACGAACATAAATAATTCCATATTAAATTGAGCACCAAACTTATTTTTGAACCATTGGCTTGGGATATGCAACGAGGGCAGAATGATAGGGCACGCTTGGGATGTGTACCGAGAGCACAATGTTGTTACCATCTCGATGATCTTGAACTAACTCCAGACCAATGCTTTGGATAAATAGGCTCGTTCAGTCAGACTGATAAATAGATCACTGAAAGAAAAGGCCAAATGAAGGACCATGGGAAAACCCTAACCCTACGGTCTACGGAGGGCCCGAACTATAGGAGAATAACTCGAGGGGTGATTAGATTGCGGGTTAGATTAATTAACATGTTAAGGCGCTTTCATACCAGGAAGCAACAGAGTTGGGAAAGTAGGCAACAAAGTTCTTTAATATATTTTGCAATGGGAGAAGGAAGCACAAAGGCCAAAGTAAGATTGACTTTCCACATCTCATCCCTCCAGGCTATTGCAAGTAGATATAAAAGAAACAAAACGAGTTCAATAGGATGAACCCAGCATATCAAATGAGAACCACCAAAACCTCAAGAGTAAGATGCATGAATTGAGACTTCCTCCTCAAAATATTTGACAGTACGATTGATCATGCTTGAAAATTGAAAAGAGGGCATGCTGGCAATGGTGACTTGGTTATTGATTTGAATAAGACTTTTTACTATGATAAAAAGTTTTCCTTTGATCTCGCACACACTAAAACATGCAAAAAAAAAAATGTTAGTGCCCAGAAACCAGAGGAAGTCTTTGGCGATAGCCCTCCGATGCTAACGACGCAAAGCCTCTACGAGTGGTGGCCATGAGCACAGCCACCGGCCAAATCAGAGGCAAACTCCGTGGGTGTCCCTCAAGGCCTATGACGTCGACAATTGGGGAAGTTCGCAACATGGACGCTATCTTTCCATGTGTTGGCAACAGGAAACAAAATTGATCGGAGCGGCAACAAACAAGAGCAAAAGGAAGGGGTAGCAATTTTAAATAGGAGATTTGTCATGCATTTATATCTAACTATGTGCTCTGATACCATTGTTGATACTCTAAATGCATGAATCAAAACGAATTAAAATGGTAAACACTTACAACGATCTCCCATAGATCTACAATCGGCGACGATTGGACTAGCTGTCGGAAGAGCAATCATAGGATTGGAAAGCTCTCCATAATTCCACGAACCAAATCCTACCGTCTCAAGTGTTCTCCTCACTCTCTTGTTGTCTCTTTCTCTACACCGTGAATCATTCCCCATGATCCTTGGATGCACTCCTTATTAAGGAAAATAACCCAAGGATATAATGGACTTTTCCATTAAGAGTAGTGGGGAACGTGGACATGTTCCAACGTTCCCATTTCCTATAGGATCGACATCTGAAACTGACTAGTGACGAGCCGAGCGAATCGGGGGATCAAACCCACAAACAGCTTCGTCGAAGAATTTGATCAGTTGATGAGGGAACGAGGCGGAGAGAGGGTGATCGACGGAGGTGACGTCCTGCTTGTCGACGCAGCTGCAGCGACGAAGCAACAAACCTTAACTGCCTCCAGAACAAAATCGCAAGCAACAGGACTCTCCTTTCTTTTCTGCGGCCAAGGAGAAGAAGACGTGAGAAAGATCACGATTTGTAGTGTACTCTCACCTCTTCTTAAAAAAAACTCTAATGGCCATTTAGACCAGGTGGAGTTGTACTCTCACCTCTATCTACAAACAAAAAAAAAACTGTAATGACCTTTTATACTAGATGGAGTTTAGAGTTTAGGGTTTAGAATTTAGTTCCATATCGTTTGTTTTTGATTAACGGAGTAGAACTAGTGCTATAAAAGAAGAGGCTATGACACTTTCTCATTCATACCTTTCTCGGCCTTTTGCTAAGATCAAGTGTAGTATCTGTTCTTATCAGTTTAATATCTGATACGTGGACCATTGGTTCACTATGATATTAAATTAATTTTTCTTTTGGGAAAGATCATTACAGTAGCTTGCTATTGGATCCTTCACGTGTCATCCCTGTGTTGCACTATTGTAGGGGTTCTGTGCACCCAAGACCAGGTTAAATGAAATTTTTATATTAAATTAAGTTTATTTTTAAATTATTAATTACAATCCATGAAAATAAATCTTAAAATTTTTTATATTTAAAAATAAATACAAAACACATAAAAATAATTGAATTTAATGAATAAGAAATTTTAAAATTAGAATTGAATAAATTGATGTTTTCTTAGATGAAATTTTGAAATAATTTAATTAAAATTTTAAATTTGATTAGGTTATTCAATTTAATCGAAATAACTTAATTAGTGTTTTTTTTTAATTTGGTAAGAAAAAATGATTTTACTCCGCCCAAGAAAAGATAAATCACTTACCAAACAACTTTCTAATAGGGAGGACATTTAATCCTTAGGGAATAAAACACATAAAACACCTGTATCACCTGAATACCAATTAATTCAGCTTGAAGCAAAGATTTTATAAAAAAAAATTAATTCGAACCTAACCTCAATCTGAATACAATTCGAAATCTTTAAATATGAATCTAAATAATTCGACCAACTTGAATAACTTAATTAAAAATAATTTTTTGCTTGTTATTTTTATTATATTTTTTTATTTTTATCTCAATAATTTATCATTTTTATACTAGATTTAATATTGATATTCATAATTTTAAAAATAAAATTTGATTTAATTTTAAAAAGATTTATTAAATCCTAAATTTAGGCCAATCCTAGTCAATCTAGACTCCGATCCATTCCTAGTACAACTTAAAAACCCTCCGATTTGAATATGAAAATTTCTAATTCTAGTTGGATATTTTTCGGGTTGACTTGGATTTACGGATCAGGTTTATGTTTGGCATCCCTAATTATAAATTATTAAGAAAATTTAATGTAATTTTGTTCCTACTTCTACTATATACCCACACAACTTAGCTACCAGCCCAATGTGTATGCTATTATAAAATTTATATAAACACAAAATATATATCATGCCAGGCCAAACAAAATCTATATATATTTAGATATTATTACATTTTTAATTTGAAATTGATTGATTAAAATTTTTATATTTTAAAGTTTATTTATTTGATTAATGAGTTTAATATTACAGTTTTTTTTTAAAAAAATTATTTACAAATTTAATAACAAGTTTGTTAATAAATATAGTTTACAAGTTTTGTTTGTGAATATAATTTTTGAATAATTTAAAATCTTTGTTTTTAAGAAATTTATTTATTTTTTTAATGAATTAATCAAGCTTATTTATTTAATTCATATCGAATAAATATAAATAAATGATTATCGAGTTAAACACTAAATTTTCTCATAAATGTTTAATTTATTTTTGTTATCGAATATATAGATAGTGGAAATTGTATTTGAATTTTAAAAAAGATAAAATTATGATGTTATTTCTAGATCTCATTTGATCAGTTAAACTTATGAGTCTGAGAAATTTCTAGCATTTTGATTTTTTTTTCTTATTGTAATAGAAAAAAAAATATTGTTATCCCTCATAATTTATCGATTTTTTTAGAATGCAACTTTATGGTTTTTAAATCATTCATTTACCTTTACAATAGTTTTAATTTATTGAGTGCAAGTTTTTTTTTACAATTAACTTAAGCCATATACATTTAGAATTTCCATTATTTTTTAATGTTACAAAATTATATTTGCAATTCGTATACATGTCATAAAACCAAAAAGCTAATAATCTCTTAGAATTTAACTACCATGTTAGAGATAGAGATGCTCTTTGTATATATTACAAGAAGTTAACAAGTTAATGACGAGTTCCTCTAACAAATAGATCTTTGCCATTAGATGATCTCGATAGGTTGAGTACAAGCAATGAGTCCATTTTTGCCCGCCATATCAAAGGTTGAACTAATTCTAGCATGCCTTATCGTGTCGTGAATTGGTTCGCTCAAATCATGCATGTTTTTATGGTATTGATACTGACAAATCTAAGATTTGCACCCTAAAAGTAAGTTAATTTGATAGGAATATTATAGCGAGGATTTGAGTTATGAAGTCTGATTTAATGATTTTTGATGAATGTATATATTTGCAATGCTGAAGAATACTTTTGAGTCGCGAGATTTATCCCATCGCCATTAGTGTTCAATCAACCTATTCATGGAGCCTCCGAGGCTATGGTGCAGCGGCAGGGCATCTAGGTTATCACCCAGGCACCCACGGTTCGAGCCTCAGCTATGACGAATTTGTAGGAATTTTTCCTCTAAATGGGGCACGCAACTAAAAGATGTTGGGCTTCTAGGCTGCCCGCTGCGAGCCCTTCCCAATTTACCTTGGTGTCCGGTGGAAAACTTTTGTGGGACCGGGTCGGTCATCCCATGCTCGACGTTACTCAGCCTGGTTAATTATTTTTAAGACTAGCTTAACATAACAAGACAACATTGGGAAGATGTAGAACCAATATCATCACATCTAAAACCCTTATTGTCTCAATCATTTTGATTTTACAACACACATTACAAGAACTAAAACAAAAACATTTTAGA